>NC_092518.1:129862778-130170471 GCF_047511675.1 Marmota flaviventris
TGTGCCACCATGCCTGGCAATGTGAAGATTTGATGTACATTTGCATTATGAAGTGATTACTACAATCAAGTTACTTTGCACATCCTTTACCTTACAGTTACCATTTTTTGGGGTGTGGTATGGTGATACCATCTCATATCTACTCTTAGAAATTTTTAAGTATAAAATACAGTATAGTTTTAGTAACCATAGTAAGCGTGATATACATTAGAATTCCAGAATTTATGCATCATATAACTGAAAGTTTACAATAGCTCCATGACCCTTGGTTACCAATCTTCTACTATTTCTAGGAGTTTAGCATTTTTAGATTTCACATATAAGTTAGATCACGTGTTAATAGTTTTCCTCTTTTGGGTTTATATCCCTTAGCATAATGCTCTCCAAGTTCATCCATGTTGTCACAAATTTTCTTTTTATGGTTTAAAAGTATATCAATATACATATATCCTGTATTTGTGCATGTGAGCGTGTGTGTGTGCATGTGTGTGTGTGTGGGGGGGGGTCATGTATCACATTTTCTTTATCCATTCATTGGCATCCATTGATGGACACTTATGTTGATTATATACCTCAGTTACTATGAATAATGTTACAATGATCCAGACATAGTGGCATCTGTAATTCCAGCCATTTGGAAGGCTAAAGCATGAAGATCATGAGTTTGAAGCCAGCTTCAGCGACTTATTGAGGCCCTAAGTAACTCAGTGCTCTGAATAAAATACAAAAAAGAGCTAGGGTTGTGGCTCAGAGATTAAATACCCCTGGGATCAATCTCCAGTACCAACATAATAATAATAATGTTACAATGAATGTGCAAGTACAGATATTTCTGAGAGACTGATTTAATTTTCATATTTTGGATATATATCCAAGAGTGGGATTTATGAATAATATAATAGTCTCTTTTCAGTCTTTTGAGGAATCTGCATGCTGTTTTCCATAATGGCTATTCTAATTTATATCCCAACCAACAGTGTGCAAAAGTTCCCTTTTCTCTACATCTGCAACAACACTTCTTTTCCCTTGCCTTTTTTTATTAGTCATTTTGACAGGTATGAGATAATATCTTATTTTGTTATTCATTTGCACTTCACTAATGATTAGTGATTATGAGCACATTTTTATGTATTTTTTGGACATGTGTGTGTCTTCAGATACAAAAATTTTAGTTTCTTTGCCCATTTTTAAATTGAATTCATTTTCTTATTTTTGGATTCTTTGTATATTTTGGAGATTAATTCATTATAAGCTATATGATTTACAAATATACTCCTATATTGCTTATGTTGCTTTTCCATTTTATTCATTGTCTCATTTGCTGTACATAAGTTTTTAGTTTGATCTAAACCCATTTATCTAATTTTTGCTTTTGTTTCATATGTTTTTGAAATCATATTAAAAACAAAAAACCTTGAGAGATCCAAGATGGTTGAATATAGTCGGTTGCATTCCTGGCTGCTCCATGGGGTGAAACCAAGAAAATAGACAGTCAGCTTCTCCTCTAGGTGGGTGAATAAAAAAAAAGGAAAGGAGCCTTTACTGGAACCTAAAACTGGACATTCAAAGCAGACTGGAGACAAAGAAAGTTGGATATAATAAAATAAGGAAAACATCCCCAGTGGCACAGCCACTGCCACAGTCATACTGGAAGCTCCAGCAGAGAGGTCCCTCTGTGAGCACAGTGGAGGGATAAGGGACTTAAAGGAACCCACACTTGTGGGAGGCCCAAGGCCTGTCTGGGTACAGAGTGTTTAGAGACCCAGGATATTGCCTGACAAACCTGAAGGACATGCTGTACTGTATCTGTGTTTGGGGGGGGGGGGTGCAGAGCCACCATCTTTCCAGGTGGCATGGGGAGAACCAAGGAAGGAATCATTTTGCAGCTGCAGCGAGGGCCGGCAAAAGAGGAATCCAATTCCTGGCAAACCTGGAACTACAGGCCCAATAAACACATGCTGCACAACATTGCGTGTGCTTAAGTGACCAGGAGAAAATCAAGTGTGGAGAAAGGTTTACACAGGGGACAACTGGTCACAGAAAACTACCAGGCTTTTCCCCTCCCCTTCCAATCTGACTGCTTGCAGGAATGGCTGGGAGAAACACATTTGGTCTGGAATTTGGAAGGGAAAGGACAGGAGAGATTGGAGACTGAATCTGAGACCAGGAAATGTGGGGTCTGCAAGTGATGTAGGTGTCTATTTTGCTCCCCCACCACACAAGTGGAACCTAGGGAAGATCCCTGGGGTAAAGTCTTCCAGCATGGACCTGTAAGTACTAGGCACTGGAGGTGCACTGATTTAAAATCTCCAAACCAATTAGCATTCAGCAAAGGGCCTGGAGCCCACCTAAGCTTGAACCCTGCCTCCAGGAACTTCACCTACAGGATTGCCTCTCTCACTGCAGCAATCCAGAGGGTAGAGCATCATACTCCAGAAGACCCCACCTAAAACTGCTGAGAAGAAAAACTGAGAATATTTTGAACTCCAACTTTAACTTGTCATCAAGATTTTTTTCTTTTATTTGTATTATTTTTCACTGTTTATTGTGACTTTAATGGTACATGGATTTTTATACATATTCATATTTATTGTTTTATCATTTCTAGCACTTTTGAAGCCAGTTATTTTACATGGATTAGTTTTTTGTGAACTAGGATGTTTGATTATTATATTTTAGGGTTTTTTTGTATTCTTTTGTTTTTATTTTTTTAATTTAAATTTTTGCTTTATATTTTTTCTTCTACCCACTTCCCTTTATTCTCTTTTCTTCTGCTAACAACCAATCTCTATTACTCTCTCTTTCATTCTTCCTTTAATATTTTACTTCTGTTTTTCATCCTCATCCCTCATAATCATCACATCTGATGTTATTTTTGTTCTCTCTCTGTCCAACACTTGAAATGTAAACCCTTTTGCAAACTTGCTGTTTTTATTATAGGCAATAACTGATTATATTCTGTTTTTATTATAAGCAATAACTGATCATGTTATTTCTGTTTATTATGATAATTGACATTATAGATATCATAGTAGGAAATATTTGGTTTAATGCTGTATATTGTTTGCATTGGTTGTTGTTATTACTTGTCTCCCCCTAAACAGTAAGGTACTGGAAACCTTCAGGGACACTATAAGTCTAAAGGATAGAAACTGCTGCCTCAGATCAATACTATTATATGGGTAAACACAAAAATAACATAAAAAGCAAGGGGAAAAAAACACCCCAAACAAACCAAGATACTTCAATAACAGAATACATTGGCTCCACAGTGGAAGAAATGTCAGAGAAGGACTTTAGAATGTGCATAGTTAAACTGATCTGTGAAGTAAAGGATGATGTAAGAAAGCAAATACAAGTAGTAAAAGACCACTTCAATAAAGAGATAGAGATTCTGAAAAAAAAAGCAGAAATTCTTGAAATGAAGGAAACAATAAACCAAATTAAAAATTCAGTGGAAAGCATCACCATCAGAATAGACTATTTGAAAGGCAGAACCCCAGGCAATGAAGACAAAATATATAATCTTGAAAATACAGTTGACCACAGAGAGAATATGTTAAGAAACCATGGACAGAACTTCCAGGAATTCTGGGATAACATGAAAATCTTAACCGAATTCAAGATTTATTGGGACAGATGAAGGCGTGGAGATAAAAACCAAAGGAATGCACAATCTTTTAAATGAAATAATATTAGAAAATTTTTCAAATCTAAATAATGAAATGAAAAACCAAACACAAAAGGCATATAGGACATCAAATGTAGAAAATTACAACAGACCCACATCAGGGCACATTGTAATGAAAATGCCTAGCATAAAGAATAAGTATAGAATTTTCTCTCTGTGAGAGAAAAATATCAGACTACATATAAGGGGAAACCATTATGGATCTGAGCTGATTTCTCAACCCATACACTCAAAGCTAAGAGGTCCTGGAATAACATATACCAAGCTCTGAAAGAAAATGGATGCCAACCAAGAATCCTATATTTTCTGAAGCAAAATTAAACTTCGGATTTGAAGATGAAATAAAAACTTTCCATAATCAACAAAAATTAAAAGAATTCATAACAAGAAAGCCTATACTGTAGAATATTCTCAAGAAAATATTCCATGAACATGAAATAAAAACCAGAGAAGGGAGGAACTATATTAAAGGAATAGTAGATCAAAGGAGAAACTAATTCAAATTAAAAACTAGAAATAGGGCTGGGGATGTGGCTCAAGTGGTAGCACGCTCGCCTGGTATGCGCAGGGCACTGGGTTCGATCCTCAGCACCACATAAAAATAAAGATGTTGTGTCCACTGAAAGCTAAAAAATAAATATTAAAAAATTCTCTCTATATTAAAAAAAAACTAGAAATAAACCAAAATGACTGAGAACATAAATAATATCTCAATAATAATCTTGAACATTAATGGCCTAAACTCATCAATCAAAAGACATAGACTGGCAGATTGGATTTAAAAAACAAGATGTAACAATATGCTGTCTCCAAGAAACAGACTCATTTCATAGACAAAGACAACCAAAGACTGAAGGTGAAAGGATGAGAAAAAACATATAACTCACATGCATCTCTTAATAAGCAGAGATTTCTATCCTTATATCAGATAAAATGGTCTTCAAGCCAATCAGAAGGGACAACAAAGGATATTTTATACTGCTTAAGGGAATTGTACATTAACTTGACATAACAATCATAAATATTTATGCTCCAAAAATGAATCATCTATATACATCAAACAAACCATTCTCAACTTCAAAAATCAAACAGACCACAACAGAATAATACTTGGTAACTTTAACATGCCTCTCTCACCACTAGATTGATCCTCCAAACAAAAACTAAATAAAGAAGCTATAGAACTAATGAATACAATTAACAATATTAACAATTTAGACTTATATAGAATATTTCATCAATCAAGGACTGAATAAACTTTCTTCTCAACAAAACATGATCTTTCTCTAAAATACACCATATTTTTGGCCACAAACAGCTCTTAACAAATACAAAAAAAAATAGATAATACCCTGCATCCTATCAGATCATAATGGAATGAAATTAAAAATCAACAATAAAACAAAAAATAGAAGCTACTTTAACACCTGGAGACTAAATAATATACTATTGAATGATAAATGGATAACAGAAGTAATCAGAGAGGAAATTAAAAAAATATTTAGAGGTAAGTAGAAATAGTGATACAACATATCAAAGTCTCCGGGACACCATGAAAGTAGTGTTAAGAAAAAGTTCATTGCAGTGAGCTCATTCATTAAAAAAATAGAAAGTCAACAAATTAAAAACTAACATTACATCTCAAAATCCTAGAAAAAAATAACAAATCAACACCAAAAGCAGTAGAATACAGGAAATCATTAAAATCAGAGCTGAAATGAATGAAATTGAAACAAAAGAAAGAATTCAAAAATTTACAAAACAAAAAGTTGGTTCTTTGAAAAAATAAATAAAATTGATAAACCTTTAGCCACACTAATGAAGAGAAAGACAGAAAACTCAAATTACTAAAATTCATGATGAAAAAAGAAATATTATGATGGACACTACTGAAATACAGAATATAATTGGAAACTATTTTGAAAATATATACTCCAATAAAATAGAAAATCTTGAAGACATTGAAGAATTTCTACAGACATATGAGCTCCCCAAACCGAACCAGGAGGACATATACAATTTGAACAAATCAATCTCAAGCAATGAAATAGAAGATGCCACCAAAGCCTACCAACTAAGAAAAGCCCAGGACCAGATGCATTCTCAGCCAATTTCTACAAGACCTTCAAAGAAGAATTAACACCAATACTTCTCAAATTATACTATGAAATAGAAAATGAGGGAACCCTTCCAAAGTCATTCTATGAAGCTAGTATAACTCTGATACCAAAACCAAACAAAGACACATCAAGGAAAGAAAACTTCAGACCAATATCCCTGATGAACATAGATGAAAAACTCTCAATAAAATTCTGGAAAAACACATACAAAAACATATTTAAAAAATAGTGTGCCACAATGAAGTGGAGTTTATTCTAGGGGTGCAAGGTTGGTTCAACATACAGAAATCAATAAATGTAATTCATCACATCAATGGACTTAAAGACAAGAATCATATGATCATCTCAATAGATGCAGAGAAAGCATTTGACAAAATATGGCACCCCTTTATGTTCAAAACACTAGAAAAACTAGGGATAGTAAGAATATATCTCAACATTGTAAAAGCTATCAATGCTAAACCAAGGTCAATATAATTATATATGGAGAAAAATTCAAAGCATCCCTTCCAAAAAGTGGAACAAGATAAGTATGCCCTCTTTCACCACTTTTAATCAACAAAATCTTTAAAACTAGCCAGAATAATTAGAAGAAATAAATTAAAGGGCTACAAATAGGAAAAAAAGAACTCAAATTATCACCATTTGCTAATGACATGATTCTATATTTAGAAGATCAAAAAAATTCCCCCAGAAGCATTCCAGAACTAATAAATGAATTCAGCAAAGTAGCAGTATATAAAATTAATACCCATAAATCAAATGTGTTTCTATACATCTCTACTAAAAGAGAAATTAGGAAAACTACCCCATTCACAATAGCCTGAAAAAATAAAATACTTGGGAATAAATCTAACAAAAGAAGTGAAGGACCTCTACAATGAAAGCAACACTAAAGAAAAAAATTGAAGAAGACCTTGGAAGATGGAAAGATCTCCTATGCTCTTGGATAGGCAGAATTAATATTGTCAAAATGGCCATACTACCAAAAGCATCACACAGATATAATGCAATTCCTATTAAAATGCCAATGACAAAATCATGGCATTTGAAGGTAAATGGAGGGAGCTGGAGAAGATAATGCTAAGTGAAGTTAGCTAACCCCCTAAAAAAAATGCCAAATGTTTTTCTCTGATATAAGGAGACTGATTTATAGTGGGGTAGGGAAGGGGAGCATGGGAGGAAGAGATGAACTCTAGATAAGGCAGAGGGGTGGGAGGGGAAGGGAAAGGGCAGGGGGTTAGAAATGATGGTGGAATGTGATGAACATCATTATTCAAAGTCCACGTATGAAAACATAAATTGGTATGAATATACTTTATATACAACCAGAGATATGAAACATTGTGCTCTATATGTATAATATGAATTGTAATGCATTCTGCTGTCATATACTAAAAAAATCAATAAAAAATTCCAATGACATTCTTCATAGAAATAGAAAAAGCAATCATGAAATTCGTTTGTGAAAATAGGAGACCCAGAATAGCAAAAGCAATCCTTAGCAAGAAAAATGAAGCAGGAGCCATCACAACACCAGACCTTAAAGTGTGCTCAAGAGACATAATAACAAAAAGAGCATGGTATTAGCACCAAAACCAAAATGTAGACCAATGGCACAGAATAGAAGACACAGAGACAAACCTACATATATACAGTTATCTCCAACTAGACAAAAGCACCCAAAACATGAACTGGGGGAAAGATAGCCTCTTCAACAAATGATGCTAGGAAAACTGGAAATCCATATGTAGCAAAGTGAAATTAAAACCCTATCTCTCACCCTGCACAAAAATCAACTCAAAGTGGATCAAAGACTTAGGCACTAGAACAGATACCCTATGCCTAATAGAAGAAAAAGTGGGCCCAAATCTTCACCATGTTGGCCTAGAATCTGACTTCCTTAACAAGACTCCTAAAACATAAGAATTAAAATCAAGAATCAATAGATCACAGGAAAGGAAACAGTCAATAACATGAAGAGAGAGCCTACAGAATGGAAAAAATCTTTATCACATGCACCTCAGATAGAGCATTAATCTCCAAGAGAAATAAAAACTCAAAATACTTAATACCATAAACACAAATAACCCAATCAATTAATGGGCTAAGGAACAGACACTTCACAGAAGAAGAAATAAAATCAATCAACAAATATATGAAAAAATGTTCAACATCTCTATGAATTAGAGAAATGCAAATCAAAACTACACTGAGATTCTATCTCCTGTCAGAATTGTACTCATCAAGAATTCAAGAAATAATAAATGTTGATGAGGATGTAGGGGAAAAGATACAGTCATACATTGCTGGTAGGACTGAAAGTTGGTGCAACCACTATGGAAAGATTCTAAGGAAAAATTCCTGAGGAAACTTGGAATTGAACCATCATTTGACCCAGTTATCGTACTCCTAGTTTTATATGCAAAGGACTTAAAATCATCATACTACAGTGACACAGCCACATCAATGTTTATAGCAGCTCAATTCACAATATCTAAGCTATGGAACCAACCTAGGTATCCTGCAACAGGTGAATAGATAAAGAAACTGTGGTATATATACACAATGGAATTTTACTCAGCCTTAAGGAAGAATGAAATTATGGCATTTGCAGTAAATGGATGGAACCAAAGAATATTATTCTAAATGAAATAAGCCAATCCCAAAGAACCAAAGGCTGAATGTTTTCTCTGATATGAGGATGCTAATTCACAATAGGTGTGTGTGGGGGAGTCGAGAAAAGTGATATTTTGGACTAAACAGAGGGGAATGAAGGGAAGGGAGGGAGCATGTGGGTAGGAATGATAGTAGGATAAATGGGACATTATTGCCCTTTGTGCATATATGATTACATGATCTGTGTAACTGTACATCATTTACAACCAGATGAATGAGAAGTTATACTCCATTTATGTATGATGTCTCAAAATGCATTCTACTGTCATATATAACTAATTACAACAAATAAAAAATAAGATAAAACCAAAACCTTGCCAAGGACAATATCATGTAATTTTCCCCTATATTTTCTATTACAAGCTTTTATTAGTTTCAGATCTTAAAAACATTTAAATCCATTTTAAGTTTATTTTTATATACAGTATGATATGAGTGTCTAATGTCATTCTTCTGCATGTGGATATCTAGTTTTCTTAGCACCATTCATTGAACAAACCATGCTTTCTCCATTGTGTATTATTGACATTTTTGTCTAAAATTGTTTGAAACTATGTGTATTTACTTCTGGGATCTCTATTATGTTCCATTGTCTATTTTTATGCCAATACATGGTATTTTGATTACTGTGGTGTCAGAGTAGATTTTTTTGTTTTTATTTGTTCTTTATAGTTATACATTCAGAGTAGATTTTGGGGGAAGGGTACCAGGAATTGAACTCAGGGTCACTCCACCACTGAGCCACATCCCCAGCCCTATGCTCTTTTCTTAATTTTTTTCTTCTTTTTCTTTTTTTAAATTTTTTTATGTGTATGAATAAAAATTTCACCACCTTCATTATTTTTATGTATAAATTTTTTATACCTTTATTTTTTATACCCTTATTCAAATCATTTATTTTTTTATTTGGTGCTGAGAATCTAACCCAGGGCCCCGCGCACGCTAGGTGAGCGCTCTACTGCTGAGACACAATCCCAGCCCCTCTTCTTTAAAAAAAAAAAAAAAAAATTATTATTTAGTTTTAGGTGGACACTATCTTTATTTTTTTATTTTTATATGGTTCTGAGGATCAAACCCAGTGCTTCATGCATGCCAGGCAAGTGCTCTACCACTAAGCCACAACCACAGTGAGCCCAGCCCTTACTTCCTGTTTAAGCAATGCTCCTGCCTCAGCCTCCAGAACCACTGGGATTACAGGTGTGTCAAAGTAGATTTTAAAAGCAGGTACTGTTGTACAGAGGGTGGAGTACACAGAGAAACAGATTTGGCACAAAAAAACCTGAGATCAAAAAGAGGCCTATACTTAGCTGATGCAGAGAATATACTGTGCACTGGTACGTGAAAAGTGCCCCATTTTTCTCAACTGACCCTGGAGAGCGGATGTGGGAGCCACTGTGATGCAGCTTTGCTGCAGCTGTAACTGCTGCTGCTGAAGGAAATGAGAAATCTGGGCAAACACCTCTACACTGTCCTGGCAAGCACCTACCATGTGACCTAGGATGTACCCAGTTGAATAGAAGTGAAACAGGTTTTCAACAAGTTTTATGGTGTTTTTCTATTTCCACAAATTTGATAGAGCTTGTTTTGAATTTGTAGATTGCTTTGGGCAATGTGGAAAAGCAAAGGGGAGCCCAATTCACTTCTCCTTTGAGTCTGGTGGCAAGTGCGCTACCGCTTGAGCCACATCCCCAGCCCCCATTCTTTTTATTTTAATATTTTATTTCATTCCCATGTATAAATTGTAAATAATAATGGTGTTTAGTGTAATATTTCAACACTTGCATACAACATGCACTAATTAAATCTAGCCTCTACCTTTCCCAATCTCTAGTAATCACTAGTTTACATTCAGTTTGACTGTTTTGGCTTCTACATGTGAGGGCCAATGTGGTACTTGCATTTCCGTGTGTGATTTATTTCCCTTAACATGATGCTCTCCAGTACATACCTTTTTCTGAAAATTATAGAATTTCATTTTTCTCTATGGATAAATAATATTCCATATGAAACACACTTAGGCACTTAGGTGGATTCCATTTCTTAGCTGCTGTGAACAGTGCTGCAATAAAAAAAGGCATGCAGTCATCTCTTCAGTATGTTGATTTTATTTCTTTTGGAGATATATATATATATATATATATATATATATATATATATATATATATATATATATATACATACATACATACATACATATATCCAGAAGTGGGATAGCAGGATCACAGAGTGGGTTTATTTTCAATTTTTTTAAACCTCCATGCTGTTCTCCATAATGGTTGTACTAATATACATTCCCACCAACAGTGTATGAGAGTTATTTTTTTTTCTCTACATCCTCACCAGCATTGGTTATTTATTTGTTTGATAATAGCCATTAAACTGGGGTGAGATTTTTATCTCATTGTAGTTTTGATTTGCATTTTCATAATGGTTAATGATGACATTGACCAATTTTTTCATATATATTTCTTGGCCACTTGTATTCATTCTTTTGAGAAGTGTCTACTCACACAGCATTTCTATGTTACATAATTGTGGCAAAATTCTCTCCTCTCTAGGAAATGTCAGTTTTTGCTCTTAAGGCCTTCAACTGAATAGGTGAAGCCCACTCACATTATGGACTATAATCTCATCTGATTGCAAATGTTAATCACATCTACAAAATACTTGTTCAACAATATTTACACTAGGGTTTTACCACATGGTCAGAAACTCAACATCAGTACTCATTGGAGAAATGCAAATCAAAATCACAATGAGATACCACTATCTGCCCATTAGAATGGCTAAAATTGAGGAGATTGGCCATACCATGTAACACCTAGTGATAATGTTTACTGACACAACTATTTTTGAAAATAGTTTGGCAATACAAAAATACTAAGCATGCACCTAACAAATAATGTAGTCATACTTCTCCAAATCTTTTTATATAAAAGCTCTCAAAATATAAACTCATCTATGGTGACAGAAGAAGATCAGTGATTTTTGGAGATGAGTGTGCAGGGAAGGCTAGCAGGCAGAAATTACAATGGGCTAGAAGGAAACTTTTAGATGTGAAGAATATATTCACTATTTTGACTATAACTTACAAGTTTTTATTTGAGTGATCTAAATATACAAATGATAGAGACCATGTCATTGTGTTGTCAGCAGAGGAGGCATATAACTAACTCCCAAGTTGCAATGAGCACCTCTAGCACCCAGATGGAGATTTCTAGAACCATTTATAGAAGGAAGCAGACCTCTTGAAGAAATGGCTGATGTTAGAACCAGGGAAGGGCATATAACATAAGCCTGAAGTACCATGTAGCCCTAGAAATTATGGGATGAAGAATATGTTAAAAGACACCAGTGTTTCATTCATCAAACTCCAGAGTCTTGGAAAGCTGGAATGAACACAACATTTTTTTTTTCTTTTTCAACAACAACAAAATAAAAAAATGAATTGCAAGGAGAAAGAAAACTTGAGAGGTAATACACAAATTTTAAAAAGCTTAAGAGGCATAACAAAGAATTACTCTATATGGACCATATTTAGATACTCATTCAAGGACACAACTTTCTTCTTAAAAGTGTATCGAAAAGTGTGTAAAACAATTGTACACTGATGGTTATTTATTTAATTTAAAAACACAAGTATTTTGTTTTACGCTTTTTTTATTAAACTGTTCTTATCTGCAGGTGTGGTGGCACATGCCTGTAATCCCAGCAGTTTGGGAGGCTGTGGTAGGAGGATCTTGAGTTCAAAGCCAGCCTCAGCAACTTAGCGAGGTACTGAGCAACTCAGCAAGACCTTGTCTAAAAGTCAAATAAAATTTTAAAAAAATGGCTGAGGATGTGGCTCAGTTGTTAAGCAGCCCTGAGTTCAATCCCTGGTACCAAAGGAGAAAAAGAATTCTTATGTTTAGGAAGTGCATATTGAATTGTTTAGAGAGGACATACTATTTGGAGTTGCTCCACATTATTCCAGTACCTGAGAAGCAGGTAGGTGGGGAATCTAACTGGAGACAAATCTTCCATGTATTTAAGCTCAGGTATACTGGGCTCATTATATTATTCTTTCTACTATATGTTTGACGCTTTCTGTAATGAAAGGTTTGCATTATAAATAATGCCCTTCCAGTAACTCTGACTACTTTTTAGAAATAAAATAAATAAATGATCAAATTGGCCTAAAAGGAAAATGAAATTCTAATTAAACTCTATAAACTGAAACTTTTCAAAGCTCAAGCCACCCTCAGATATTCCAGGACCAGGCAGTTTGGGAGGCCAGTTCCACTTAATGGTTAGAGAAAACTAATTACTGCCTGATTGTTGACTCTTTCATAGCATATCAAAAGTTGCCAGTAGTTCAACTCATTGTCTCAGGCCAGCTTTCCTGGATTCAAAAACCAGACAAGAACCCCCTCCCCATGATAAGAACCCTTGAGGTAAGCTCGCTTATACAGCATCAAATATCCTACATAAATTAGCAGCATATCAGATAAAGTAATGAATTAAATGAATAAATAGGCATCATTCAAGGCAAGAAAATATGATGTAAACATTAGGGAAAAAAACCTTTCCATTTTAGTTCCTTACATACAAAATTGATGAGAGAAAACATTTCATAATGTCAATGGTTGAGAATATGCTTTTGAAAGAAATTCACCATAAGCTCATAGTAAAAACATTTATTCAACTAATATTAAAAGGAAGCTTCCACTTGCTAAAATCACTTACATGCTTAAATGTAAAATGTTAGAAGAATTATCATTAAAGTCAGGAAGAAGGGGTAGATGTATGCTACTGCCTCTGTGTTTCAAAACAGGGCTAAGGCACAAAGCCAGAGCTGTGATCATCAGAACAAATAAAGGTATGAATATTGGGGGAAAATAAGGCAGAGTAACAACATCATTATCTATCTTGAAAATTCAAAGGAACATTCATGTGGAGTATTCAAGTGAATGAGACATCAGACCAGGTGTACAGCTGATTACAATGGCAAAATTAAAATCATTGCCACACAAAAGCACTATGTAGAACAGCTAATAGACAATATGCCATTTACAATGGCAACAAAGTCCAAAAATTACCTAAAAAAAGATCCTAACAAAATGTATAAGGCCTTTATAAAGACAACTATAAATGTGTAGTGACAGAGTCAGGAAAAAAGTGTCTGGTCTCACCAAAATAGAAGAATAAACAGTAAAAGGATGGAATCCAGGGGAAAGGAGGAGGGAAGGCACTAGGGAATGAAATTGACAAATTATGCTAGATGAATATATGAATATATCACAATTAATTCTACTTTGTGCATCATTATAATATACTCATTTAAAAACAAATAGAAGGAAGACTGAAGAAGAAGGGAATGTTGGAGGGGATGGAAGGGAAAGAGGAAGTACTGGGGAATGAAGTGGAGAAAATTATGCTACATGCATGTAGGAATATGTCAGAAAGAACCCTGCTCTTATGTATAATTATAATGCACTAATAAAAACATAACCAAAAAGGAGTCTGAAATAAATAGAGCAACATGCCATAGTCATTGAGGGGAACAGAATAATGTAAAAGTCCTGAATTTCCTTAAATTCCTTACATTTTGCATATGTGTCCAAAAAATGTACATAAGCCCAAGGTACTTTGGAAGGATATTCTAACAGGACAATGGAAAGGTCCTGACCCAGTAATTGTCTGGAGTCGGGGGTCTGTTTATGTGTTTCCACAGGGAGAACAGCAGCCGATTTGGATTCCAGAAAGATTAACTAAAGCGATTTCTACAGACCAAAAAGAAGATGATTTGGCTCAAATCCATAACAACTGATATCCAAAACTCCAGTTTGGCTATTCTTACATCTGCAACAGAACCAGGATGCTTTTTTCAATATCTATTTTATTATTGCCCTTTGCCATATCATGAAGTTCTATTTTGTTTTTTGAGCTCATACAGACCTAGGTTAATGTTTTGCTGATCAGTTCTATTTTTTGACTATAGAGTTTTTAAACATTGCAATGGAGATTTCACCTGTAAAAAGTTATAAGGCCTTTACTATAATGTTATGTGTTGTATGTATTATATTATGTGTGCACACTTGTGTTTTGTGTTATATGTTTGAATGTATGTATGTCCATATATCATATATGATGAGCGCTCATGATAAAATGGATCCAAATATTTTGTTTTTTCACGTGATTTATATGGTTTAATTTAAATTGGGTAAACAACTGTTGAGGATTGTTTTAATATGTAAACAAAAAAGAAGGTTAACAGATCTGTTTGTTTACTTTCACCTTTCCTTTTCATTATATTTAATAATTCTCTTAAAGACAATGTAAATTGTTAAGAAAATTGTTTTCTTTTAGTGCCTTCTGTAATGTTACATAATTTTTTTCTTTAGCCATTATTGCCAGAATTCCTATCTTCATCCCAGTGCTGGTGAAGTCAAAGATAAAACCAATCTACAACTTCTACAATAGCCATCACTGAACTGCTTGCAGAACTTGCCTGGACACATTGTGAGCTCACCTGTATGCATTGTGAACTATCTGTTGGTGCAACGACTTGTGGTAGTGTTGGGGTATTTTTGCTGATGATGTCATTGGTGGTACAATTTTTACAAAAGGAGCCGTCAATTGGCTTGGTGAATCTTCCTCCCTTCTGCTTGTCATGATCGTCCAGCTAAAATTTGGGGGCCAACAGAGGTGAGGCAAAGAACCTCACCCCCCCGCTGGTACAAAGACCTCTCCACAGGTGTGGCTGTATACTGGACCGGTAGTCAGTGACGGGTAAGATCCAATTGCAATGGTACCAACCTAAGGACCATATGTACTATTGGACAACCTAAGGCAGGCATGGTCCCTAAGTCACATGCTTGTTGTTTAAACAGAGAGGGGGAGATGTTGAGAGCCACAGCCGAAGGGGCCCCAGCAAACTTCCAGCTGCCAGCAAACTTCCAGCTGCCGGCTGATGATTGGCTCACAGCAGCCCCAGCAACATCTAGCTGATTGGCTCCTCTGCGGTGATGCTCATTGGGCTGTTTCCCTGCCCTTTCAGACCACGGAGCTGCTCATTGGGGGACTTTTTTGGCTCTGCCCACGTGACCCAGCCAATCGGCCTCAAGAGCAGGAGGATTGTGGGAGGTGGAGAGAAGCTTGTGTGGGAGAGAGAGGCTTGTGGAAAGCCGGTGGTGGCAGTTGAGGCTCTGAGGGTTTTTCCTGAGAGGCTGTTTTGTTTGGCGTGTGTGGTTCTAAAAATAAAGTTAGTTTCTTTTGACAAGTGGCTCCTGATTGTGCCCAGCCAGACTGTGGCAGAGGATAGCAAGGGGAGGAAATGGAGGAAGAGGAGCCGGAGAAAGAGGAGGAGCAAGTGGAGGAGGAAGAGGAAGTATCCTCCTCATCCACATCTGTGGAAACCTGGGCATCCATAAGGGCCTGTTTCTCCATTTGGGCCTGAAGGTCTTCCTCAAGCATGTAGCGCCGACGCTTTGGGGCTCGAGGCATGATGATTCTGGTCTAAGACAGCAAGCTGGAGGATGGACAGGAGCTTGGTGTTGGAGACTTACCAGCCTGGGGAGAGAGGGTATGTGTCAGGGCCTTAGCTGAGAACTGAACCCTTGGAACCCCTCACAAAGGCCCACTACAGGTCTTCTCTTTGGGCAATGCTCTAGGGCTATTCAAGTTCCTCTCCTGGTAGGCCTATTTCCTGAAAACCTGAGGCAGGAAGTGAGGCAACTTCTGTGGGTACAGCAAGCCCACAGAGCACAAGGCCCAGGGTTAATAGTAGGGCTTCTGGGGCCTGAGCTCTGTGGGACTCCCTCTGTCCTGTTAGTGTGGGGTCCTTGATACACATTCCCAGAGTGCACCACACCATGACTCCAAATACTGCCTGGGCCTCCTCTGCTCCAGGACCTGAGGACACTGCCTCATACAAAACCTTCACGACCTGGTTCCAGAAGTTCTTGTAAGAGGCACTGAGGGGCCCCACAGGTTGCAGACTCCAAGCACAACCTGATCCACCAGCCCTGATAGGAGGGCTGGGCTGCCTTCTGTGAGGTCCCCACTGTTCTGAGGTAGATGGTCCGCTCTGCTTACTCTGGGCCCTTACCTTTCCCCTGGCAGGACCTGGATACCACCCATGTGCTGGCCTGAAGGACACTCTGAAGAAGTGCCCACCTCCCTGTGAAGGAACACAAGGCAGTGAGGGGCCTCACATATGGCCACACCTTCTCAAAGGTGAAGCAAGAGCTGGCCAAACTTAATGGTTCCATGTGTCCTGGCCATGGAGGATCTGGCTCAGTCCTCACCTTAGGTATGAGATGCTCTCTAATGATCTAAGGCACCTTCCTTAAACCTTAACAAATCCTAAAACACACCCTGTCTACGTGAGACACCCAGAAAGGAAGTGAGGGAAAGGTAAAGCCAATGGAACTGGGTTGTCCCATGGCTGAGAAGAAAGGGCAGGTGAGGATCGGGGTCCTTGTGTTCCACTGAAGAAATTCCCTCTGTCCTTACCTGACTCCTGGCTATGCCTGAGATCCTCCTTCTGCTTTCCTGAGCCCAATCCCCTCTTACTGAGGCCTTCACTTCTCTGAAATCAATGACACACAGAAAATAAAGGAACCTTTACAACCCTGCCTGGGCTTCCTGTGCTGACAGCAGGTAACGGGAAGATTTCTGAGGGGCATCTACTGTATTCTGGGACCCTTGATCTTCCCCTAGGGTCCTCACTTTACTCTTGGGTAAACTGGGACACCTGTGTCTGATGACCAGATAGTGATCCCTGTGCTAAGATGAAGTTACCCTGTCACATCAGGTTCCTCTCTTCCCCAAGAGCCCTGGTACTTCCCAGAGAAGTGAACAGTTTCCCACTGCCCTTGTGTAGGTTCTCCAGGGCTGGTGGCTGGACCTGGGTCCAATGTATCATGGGCTGGGAGATTACCCAAGTCCTTACTCATGCCCACGCCTGCCCTTCCTCACTACCACCCCATCTGAAATGAACTGACATCTTTAGACCAAGACCCCATCTCCCTGAATATCTCCCATATTTGCGCCCATGGCAGAAGATCTTGCCACTTAGGGCCTCCTCAGGCTGAGTATAGTGGCCAGGCATACTATGTGGTATCCATTGGGTCAGAGATGGGGATACTTTCAGTCCTCATGAAGAGTCCATACCTTGGGTCTGGCAGGTCCTGGATTCCTCCCTCTGCTGACATGTTATCACCTCTTGGACCAAGGTCCCTACACATATAAAACCTCTCAGCCAAACCAGGAGGCAGAAATGAGCCAGAGTTACTTCCAGTGACCCTGAATGGGGTAGATTACAAGGGAAGCCAGGCTCTCTGAGGTCCCTTCCTTTGGGAGGTATGGCATTCAGTCCCTGTCACCAAAGTTCCTCACCTTGATTCCTAGCAGATGCTGGAATATCTCCCAGGGTCCTGAGAGGCAAAAGGAGTCACTGCAATTCTCCCCCATCCTCACCTCCAACATCTAGGCAACAGGCTGGAACTCCCAGGGTCCCTTGCAGCCTAAGGGTTTGTCCCAGAATATTACCTTTCATTCCAAAGTGCAGGGCTGACCATAGAGGTCACTTGGATGATTTGACAACCCTCCCACTGTTGTGGGGACTCCTCAGTCCACCCTCAGTGCTCACCTTGACACCCACAGCACCCTGTCCCTGTCCTGTCCCCTCACACCACCAACGGCTTTTACTCCCAGCATCCCCTGCGACCGGAAGGAGTACCCTGGTGTACCGCCGTGGAGGTGGACAGGGCACTCTCTGGAATTCTTCCCCCCGGGAAATGACTGACTACAAAGAGCGGGGGAAGAGGGCAACTTCAGTCTATGCCAGCTGTCACTTTGACACCCACAGCACCCTGTCCCTGTCCCCTCACTCCGCCAACGGCTTTTACTCCCAGCATCCCTTGCGACCAGAAGAGGTACCGTGATAGAAGGCCGTGGAGGCAGACGGGGCACCCTGTAATTCTTCCCCTGGGGAAATGAGTGGCTACAAAGGGAACCTACCCCTGGGGGGACGCATCTTCGGTCCACTCCAGCTCTCATCTTGACACCCACAGTGTCCTGGACCTGTCCGCTCCTTGTGCGGCTCAGCCTATGTCTTTAACTCCCAGTATGCCCTGCAGGGAAGCATGGTGAGAATTAAGTGGATCAGAAGATGTTTAAGGGGTACAATAGAGGGGGCTTGAAAATTCAAAGATGTACCGAGGGAGAAAGAGGAGTCTGGAATAACTTCTAGGTTTCTGGCTTGGATAAGTGACTGCAAGATGGTGCAACTTATTGAGATGGGTGAAACTTAGGAAGGTGGTTGCCAAGTTCTTTGGTGTATCCAGAAATTATTTACAGGTAACTCAACTCCTTCATAGTTGTCATATCATTAACAACAGGTATACGTTCAATGTCCACACAAAATGACTTTCTAAAATTACTTTGAAACGTTTCCACTGAGTCTCTTACTCAAAACATCAAACCTATTTTTTCAAGCAGAACCCATTTTATTTAAAAATTATTCCTAAGTCCTGTTCTGTAATTGCTTCTAACCCAAAGGTATTAACTCCTTTATTACAACATCAACAGGATCCAAGATTGCTCATTCTGAGAATAAATTTTTATTTACCAACTCATTCCTCCCTTCATTCATTCAATGTTGAAGACAATATTTTGTGTTGGAATCTCTACTGGGCATTGGGGATTTATGTGGGCCATTATAATCATCCATTCATCCTTTCTTTCATTCTCTCTATTCCTCCATTTCATCACATTATATTGCTCAGAATATCCAAGTTCTCAGGCAGTACCAGGTAATGAATGTGGTGAGAGAAAATGGATAGTGAGGCAGGTGGATGGAAGAAAAGATTTTAAATAAGATGAGCTGTTTAACAAAAACACATGACCCAAGAAGTTCATTCAGCTCTAGTGTTTGGACCACTGTGATAGTCACCCCATGTCAATTGCTGGTCTTTCCAATTGTTCCCAAAGCAACCAAAGGGACCTTTTAAACAGATAAAACCAATCATCTTTCTCCAATGCTTAAAAGAGTCCAGTGGTTTCCCATCACATTTCAAATAAAATCTACATACATTTCCCTCATCCCATGGGTGCCTTCCTGCCTCTACAGTCCTACCTGTTACCAAGATTCCCTTGGGTCACTCTGGTGCCCTCAAGCCTTCTTTCTGTTCTGGGAAGCCAAGTTTTCTCCCCAGTGTTTGCTCATCCTACTCTCTAAGACTGGAATCTGTTCGCTGTGATCTTTTCAAAGCTATCTCTTTCTCATCATTTAGGTCTCATCTCAGATATCACCTTACTAAGGAGATATTATTCAATCACATTTATTTATTTGCTTATTATGTTTTCTGAAATAGAAAGTTCAACATGTGGTCAATTCTTTTCAGGACTGTAGCCCAAGTTCCTTCCCAGGACCTGCAGGTAATCAACACATATTTGTTAAACAAATGAAGAAGCAAATGAGAGGACCCTCATATTTACTTATCATATAACTTACCCTCATATATCTTCTGGGAGATAGTTGTTAGTACCTCTACCTCATTGATTTAAGATCGAAAGAAGTGAAACCACTTGTTCAGGCTTGGAACCCAGGTGTCAAACATCTGTTCCACTCTGTAGTCTGATGGGAGGCAAGAGGTCTGCCTCCCCAGTCCCTCAGGCCTCACAAGAAAATTTAGTCATACTCCACCAGCCTCACTTCTTTGCCCCATCTCTTGCCAGTTCTGCCATGCCCTAAGAAGCACAGAAGTTAGTAGCCAAATCACATAGACTAGTACGCATATAGCCCAAATCCAGCCATGAATCCAGGGAGTACTACCCAGTATCCTCACATTAATTTAGGGTGAGAGGTTGAAATCTGCAACTCATTTGCATACCTGCTCACTTCTATTCATGTAGGATGGCTTCATTATGCCCAGAGAAATTGGTCGATAATGGAAGACTTAATCAAGTCAGTTACTTAGCTCCTTGCAGCTGGGAAAAGAAGGTGTGTGACCAAATGCAACCAAATTCAATAAAATTAGTTTGTGAGTAAGGGCATAATCCTTCATCCTGGTGGATAATTTTATAGTGGGGGCTAAACTAAATGCCAATAACCAAATGCTCAGAGCTGATGACTGGGGCCATTTGAGGTCAGTTCATCATCATATGCATACCCCTCATATTCATGCTGTGGGTGGTGGAATTCACCAGAACAGGACTTCATATTAGCCTTAGCTAAGAAAGGATTATGCCACTTCTCCATAAGCAATTTAAAACAATGGCTTATCTATTGTAAACAGCACAAATTGATTGTAAGATTGTTCTACACAATTCTGGTTTTGCCCATGGGGAGGTACCCAGGTGATTTTTTTTTTTTTTGAGAGAGAGAGAGAGAGAGAGAGAGAGAGAGAGAGAGAGAGAGAGAGAATTTTTCAATATTTATTTTTCAGATTTCGGCGGACACAACATCTTTGTTTGTATGTGGTGCTGAGGATCAAACCCGGGCTGCATGCATGCCAGGTGAGCGCGCTACCACTTGAGCCACATCCCCAGCCCCCCAGGTGATTTTTAAAAAATATTTACATAAATGTATTTTAATGTCTTTTTTCAGTTTCTTTCCTTCCTTCTTCCCTTGCTTCCTCCTTCAGTCTGTGTTTGTCTCTCTCTCTTTTTCTGTCTTTTCTTCCTGCTCTTCTTATCCTGCTAAACTAGAGAAGCATTGTACAGATGGAACCTGGCTTTGCTCTGGATTGTGATGCTGGGGAACATAGGCTGTGTAAATTGGTTAAAGGCCCTGGCATGTATAGTCTTTAAAGAAAAGCAGTCAGTTTCTTTCCATTACATAATGCACATGGATTTTCACAGTAAATTAGACCCAAAGTAGTATCCTGGAGCTTTGATGTTGACTTTGTTACACAAATAAGTCCTGCTTGTAATTAAAACATTTAATTGGTAAAAGTGATAACTGTAAAAATGCTTTGTCCCTCTGTAGTCTCTTCCTCAATTGTTACCCCTTTTTTCCCAGGTTAGTCTTTGCCCAACCAGGAAGAATGAGAATCTGTAGCAGTTTGGAATCAATGGGAAGCTACTGTTATTTTGAGATAACTTCCCACCCAACATACCTGCCCTATCTTTTGTTTGGCTTATAAGTGTAAACATGCAGAGAAGGTTGCTGATCAATTTCTTAGCATGGTAAACAAGGCTTTGTGACCTTGGCTCTCATTGACAACTTAGACTATTTTCACCACTATTTACCCAGGACTCCTGCATCTCTTCATTTGCTGCCCTCCAACTCAGATTTCAATATCTATCTCAATGTCACTTCCATTATGAATCCTTCTAGAAAACTCTGGTAGATTTAGTCCTTTCTATGTGTTCCCTTAATCCTTTGCTCATATCTCTATTATACCCAAGTATAGTATCATTGCCTGTTCCCTTATGAAGAGGAATCAGGTCTTGTTCTTTGATGTACCCTTTTTTTCCCTTGTTTTCCACCCCTACTCTAGTTCTAGCACAGTGACTATGGGAGATACTGACAAGGGAGGATGTGAGTGAAGGAATGCTCTTTTGGGGAAAGCCCTGGTTGGAAATTTTCTTGCTGACAGTGTGACTAAAAGACCAGCAGCATCAGGACACTTGGGAACATCTTAGACCCCATCCCAGACTTAGGCAGTCAGAAGTGTCATTGAACAAGATGCCCAGGTGTTTTGGTTTTGTTTTTTTTTGGGGGGGGGCGTGGTGGTTAAAATTTATGAAGTGCTGCAAGAGTTGGTAGAAGGAGAGAATAAAAATCAAAATAGTGCAGAAAGTATTTTCTGTCACAGGGACAAGATAAAAGTAGAACAAGTTCAAATGCTCACAAACAAATGGGATGCTGGAACTGTTCAGAGTGGATTAGGAGAACAGCTTGCTGACTGATTCCTGAGGGTCTCCAGATTCTTCCAGATTATGTTTGTCCCATGAGAACCAAGCAGAGGGTGCCATGGCTATGAGGTTTCATAGCCAGTGTGCGGGTAGGTGGCATCACAATTGACTCCTTGGCTGAAGCTTACCAGCCAGTGACCCAGGCCAGCTTGCAACATAACCAAGCCCTCATGATGCATTGCCTTGCATTGAATTTCTTTGTTCCAGCCTTGCTGCAAGCCATTAAGAATACAAATTCATTTCCACTAAACTCTCAAGTTTTTGTTAATATGTTCAATTTCCTTTGAGCAAAGAGATAGTCTGACCTTATTTGAACATTACACAATGTACACATGGGTCAAAACATCACATAGCATATAATTTTATACTGTACATATGTCAATTAAAAATAAATAATTAAAAATAAGAAATTGCATCTCAACACCCTGACTATGCCCCCTTATCAATTTATGGTAGTCTTCTCAACGATTGGCCTCAATGACAAGTCTCTCCTTCTGTTCACTTTTGCACACTCACACTCCTCTGTACTTAACCTTTCTCCGTCTATTTCCTCATTCTTCTTTCTCCCCCTCTCCTGTTTATTTTCCTTTCCTCTGTCTTCTTCTCCAATGCTGAAAACATTAATTGCTGAAATCCGAAGAATGAAAGATTCTTTAAATTCTGTTTTTAAACTTAATCTATGACCTATTACTTTTCCTTTTATCTAGCTTTATTGAGGTGTAATTGCTATAGAAAAACAAATTATGTACATAAATAATGTATACAATTTTGTGCATTTGGACATGTGTTTACATTTTTGTTACCATCTGCCTACCACTTCACAGAAACCACTTTTACCAATGACTTTCCAATTGTTAGGTCCATTGTCAAGCCTTAGTCTTCTTCTTACTGGATCCCTTTATAACATTGAATAGCACTGGCCACTACTTCCTGGAAATGCTGTACTCATTAGAACACTATTCTTTTTGTCTGTCAAATATTAGGTGCCTAGGGTCCTTTCTCAATTTTATAACTTTTTCCCTGGGCATTCTTCACTACCATGGTTTCAACTACCACCTCTATATTCAAGAACTCCCTCTCTCCCCACCACCTTATATCTGTAGTTCATAGCTTTCCTCAGCTCCTAATACATGTAATAGTCAATTCATCTGAAATATGTAACTGGACACTTTCACAGGCATCTCAAATGCAACAAGTCCAAAGTAAATTTCTCATCTCCCTCTTGTCTCAACGCATAGAAATCATCTCCTTCCTTGTGTTTATTGTTTCAGTGAATGACTATGTCATCCTTACTATCACCAAAGCCACGATGACAGGTGGTATCCAAATAGTCACCATATCCTGCCAATTTCCCTTTGATTAACATGTCTCAAGTAAGAAGTGGCATCACATCTCCAAAAGAGATGAGAGAAATCATGCTCCCCATGAACTGTGTATGCCTTTTGCCTTCCCATCATTCAAGTCTGATTTCAACTATTAATGCCTGAGAAAGGCCTTCCCTGTCCATCTTATATAAATTAGCTAGTATCCCTCCACTACTACCCCACACTGTATCCCCTTACTCTATTTTATTTTCCACAAGCCATCATAATTATCTAAAATGATGTTTATTTGTTGACGTGTTTATCTTCTGTCTCTGCAGATTGCATTTCCAATTTCATGGTGGCAGAAGCTAAGTCTCCTCTATTCACCACTGTTTCACCAGAGCCCATTAACTTATTCATAAGTGGCTTCTGGATGAATGAGTAAACACCCCAAATGACATAGACCTGGCATATCTATCAAGGGAGAGGCAAAGGCAAAAGGATTCCATGTTATCACAGATTTAGTAAGTATGGCAATGCAGGAATCTCAGAGAACAATGGAAAAAAATACCAAACAGGAAACCTATAATTCTAGACTCCTCATTCCCCCTCCATCAAATACACTTATCATGAATCCAGGGAGATCTTGTCCAATACTGACAGAAGCATCCCTTAAAAAGCATTTGCTGCTACAATATTGAGGAGGATATTACTCACTATGGCCCATCTTGTCCTCTTTATGAGGACACCCAGCAGCAATTCCTTTCTCATATTATTGAAAATAGTTTGCTTCTGTGAGCAACTGGTTGGTTTTTATCTTTGGAATCCTGGGGTTCATATAATGCAATTTTTCTCCTACAACTGGATGCTAAAAAATCCCAAACTAAATTGCAAGTTCAGGACCCTACAGCATGAATTGCACGTACAAACCTATCCCAGGCTCCATCTCTTTATGCTATTTTAAAATTTTCTCTTAGTACTGACATCTCAATCTTTAAAAAATTGCAGTTGTTTTAAATTTTTTTCCTAATTCCATTTTGAGCAATGAGAAATATGAAAATATAATAAAATAATCTCCAACACTTATTACACAGTACACTCTGCCCAGCTGTGGTTGGGATAGGAATCTCTTGAAAATGTAGCAAGTAGATGAATTAGGAGCTTCCAATTAGTTGGTCTGTATCTATCATTGTAGTTTGAAACCTTTATTACTCACCAAGACTGTTTTTGAGAGCTCATTCCCTTTATTTTCTGTGAAGAGAAATACAACTGTGACAACATCTGAGGGGCATTCTTAGCTTGCTGCCCTGGTCCCCACCTGGCAACCTAACATTGCAACAGTCCCATCTCCCACCCATCCCATCACCAGACAGCAAACCTAGGTTAGGCTTCCATTCTGTAGGCAATGGGGAGATATTGAAGGGTTTTAGGACAATTAGGATAAGAGATGTTACTCTGCAATGTTAGGAGCAAATAGGGAGGAATAGAATGAGAATCAGGATGATTTACTGAAAAGTTATTACAATAAGCCAGGCTAGAATTAACAAGGGCTATATCAGTCGGGGTTCAACCAGGAAAACAGAAGCCACTCTAATTTTTGATAAGAGGATAAATGTATTGCAGGGAACTGGTTACATAGGAGATAGAATTATTGAGGAACCAAATTGCATAAAATGACTCAACCCAGCAGGAAACAAAGAATGGAGAACAAAGAATGGAGCCAGGTTTTCCAGAGTCCTGATGTAAGGTAACATGGTGGAAGTGGAATCATGTAGGTTCTGTTGGTGGGAGATGAAGTTAGAGAGTTCAAGGCAGAGAAAAGAACAAAATACATATTTTGGTTTCCCCTTCCTCTCACATTACAAACTCCATCCAGGAAGTACAAGTACTTAGGCAATGCAGAGGAAGGTTGGGGAATGTCTCCGAAGGTAAAGGGCCTCTAGCAAGGTGGTCATAGTGGAGAGGATGGAGTCAACGGTTATTTCAAAGTAAAATTGACAGGAGTCATGAGTCTTTTTTCTAATGATGAGAACTATTTTATTAATCATGGTGTGGTCTTATAGGAGTGTAGAAGATGAGGCTATGTGGGCCTTGTTGAAGTGGAGATTCCTATCAAGGTGGAGGAACCTGAGAGACAAGCTCAGCTTTGAAGTTCAGAGGTCAAAATACAGAAGTGGAATGGATGACATGAGCCAGGGAGCATATGATGACAGAGATGGGAGTTGCGGGGCGGGGGGGGGGGGGTCTGAGGCACAGTCCAGAGGAGCACTCACATTTAATGGTTGGTCAGAGAAAATGGAGAGGAATCAGGCAGTGATGGAAAAATAGTCACTAGAAAGGGATGTGTGAGAACAAAAGGAGAAGGTGTTACATGGAAGAGGACTGTAGGTCTTCTATGCAGTGACTTTGGACAAACCTAGCCCTCTATTCTCCAGCATTCTTTTTCTTCCTACCATTGGCTTCTGCTTGTCTGAACACTGGCACTGTGGAGCATCCAAAAGCCTTCAGTTTGAGATTCTATAAGCTCTGATGCCTCCATTGGCAGTGCCGAACAACAGAAACTGAGCACCTCCCCCTCCGCTTTGCCAACTAGTGTGCTGGAATGTTGGTGCCACCAATATAGCACAGAAGTAGTCACAGCCTTCTGAGATCCTATCTGCTGAACCAAGTAAAGTATCTGCATGTAGATTAGTTACTCTTACACAGATGCATGTCCTGGGGGACTGAGTATGAAAATACAGATGTATGAGGCCTTAGAGAGAGCTGTGTGGCAGGTTTCACCTAGGAAGTGAAACTCAGCTAATTATTTTTTAAAAAACGAGTCTTTGAGAGGAGAATAGATGTGCAACCAGAGCCCCAGGGGCATGGAGGACAGGAAGAAGTAGGGCCAGAACTGGAGCTGGAGAAATGGATTCAACCCAGGGCCAGTGGGAGGCCAGGAGGCAGAAGGGGGAAGCTAGGGCTGAGAATGAGATTCTGAAGGAAGGCAAGAGGTAATCTGGCCTCATTTCCATGCATTATGATTCTGACACCACACCACTGGCCTGATTTGTGATTCCTCTAGAGCTGTAAACCAATCCTAAGTCCTTACTACCCTATCTGGAGCAGGCCCTTAAATACTACCAACATATTTCCCTGTACAATCTACTTTATAACACTTTCCAGGCCTGACAAAATCTAAGCTGGTCATTTATTTATGTATTCCGAATTTCTTCTCTCAACACATGTAAGCTCCTGTGTTTATCTATACTTCTAGTGCCCAGGACAATCTGGTACAAAATTTGTGCTCAGTAAACATTACTTGGCAAACCTGAATTTGCATTGTGATCTATACTGCAAAGCTGCGCAAACCAAGGTGCAGAAAAATGAAGTGGCTGTGCCAAGGTTACATAGCAAGGAGGCAGCCATGCTGGAGAATCAGGAGTTCTGATTCTCATCTTGACTTATGGACTATTGCACAATTGCCTCCTTACTCCCAGGCCACCTAGAGGGTAGGCCAGAGGAGAAAGAGGCTTCTGTGCAGTGGTAGGAGACAGGACTCTGAAATCCAAGATCTAAGCTCCAATCCTGCCTTTACTCCATAGTGGCTGTGTGACTTCCAGCAAGTTCTTTCATTTTCTGACTCTATTTCTGAGTGTTGCAAGCCGGACCTCTCAAGGCTAGTGGGAAAACACACTGAGTCCACAGAAGCATCCTGAGAGAAGCAAACCCTTTCCAGCCTGTAGCCTTTGGTGCAGAGGGATTTTTGCAAGATCAAGACGGGTCCTGGATCTCCTAGAACATTCTCCTCTCAGTATTTTATAGGTCTGTGAGTACTCAAGAGCCTGTCTGGCTGCTGAACTGTGGCAATTCGTGGAGCTGACCTGGAGCAGTGGGGAGAGGCTGACATGACAATTAACACAAGCTATCCAGATGGAGGAAAAATGAAGAGGGTGACACCCTCTTAGAGGCACCCATGGGCAGGTGAAACCATAGGGGAATAGTGGTGCTTTGAGAAGACTTTCGATGTAGGAGGCATTAGCAACTCAGCTTTGCCATTGATGGATTTGTTGGTGATCTTGGACAAGACCCAATTGTCCCTGGTTCCCAGTTTCCAACTTCATACAACAAGGACCTTAAAGGCACCCACCAGCCTGCCTCCTTGCCATTCATAGCTATTTGTTGATTTACACAGTGCTTTTTTTAAAAAAGGATATAGGGAAATCCACAGCTTCTCAGGTGAAGGGCTTTGGCTGGCCTAGCTGGGTCACTAGTCTAGCTGTGGAAAAGGCCCCATAGAGGAGCAGCAAGAGCACAGGCATTAGCAATTACATTGTGTCCTTTTGGGGAGACACTGTCTCCACACATACTACACCCCTCCCATCTCATCCGCCTTTACACATGAGCAAAATCTCCTCGTCTTTGCCCTCCTTCCTGGTAAACCTGTGTGGAGGAAATGACTCTTCAGTGCTCAGCGCCCATCTGTCCTCATGCTCCACGTCTGGTTCTGTGGCCCTGTTGGAAGACCCACAGCCCCAAAGGACCCACCTCCCTCTTCCCACACACCAACCTCCCCTTGCTCCTCTGTCCCCCACCGTCAGAGGACACACAGACACACACACACACACACACGCCAGAGAAGCTGATTTTATTTTCACAATCTCTGTGGCCAGACCTGTGGAGGCTTCAGGGAAGGTTCTGAGGTCTCAGGCCTCGCTGGTGTTACAGGTCCTCACTGCAGCGACCTCAGCAGCTACTTTCCAGGCTCTGGTCGTCCCCCTCAGGCTCGACGGTGGACCTTCTTCCTCAGCGGGAGACGGCGGCTGCCTCGGGTTGCTCCTCTCTTATTGCTGTCAGCTGCGGTGGTCCGAGCTCTGGCAGCTTCTTTGTTCCTACAACGCCCTCGAAGGGGCTTTCTAGACTTTCTTGTCATCTTTCGGCCCTGGAAGGACAACAAGGAGATCACAGAGGGGCACTGGTTTGGGGGCAGACGTGGAGGAGGGTGGCAACAGGGGCTTTGTGCAGGGGGAGGTAGGGAGGGCAGTCCAGGGGCAGAAGAGCAGGACTTGGGTGGCTCAGCTCACCTTGCTTTTCTTGTACTTGGTTCGATGATGTATGCACGTCTTCTTTTGGCCCGCTTTGCTGCCAGAGTTGGATTTTGCACAGTGGGGAATGGATGCCATGGGTCTCCTGCCCATGTTTCTGGACCAGCACCTCCAGGTAGTCTGTCCAGGCCGCTGAGCTCCCTCTATTTATGGTCCCCAGGACAACAGGTGGCCACACCCTTGGGCTTTGTTGGCTCAGCAAGTCCCACCCCAGGCCACACCCCTAAGCCTGCCGAGGAGGGGGAAGGGCTGAGACATCACAAAGCATCCCCATCTGTCAGGTCCATAGGGAAGGGGCCGTGACCTGAAGGCCAGGAGAGTCAGTCTGGTTGGAGAACGGAAGGATATGCCCAGCCCCCTGGAGAGGTTTCCCAAACTGATGCAGGATGCCTCCTCATGTCCCCACGCTCAATTGTGGTGCATCACAAGGCCCAGAGAGGGCGTTTCCTTCACACCTCTCCACAGACACCCCCTGCAATGGTCCAGTCTCTTTTGTTGGCCACCAGCACCTAGTTCAGGTCTGTCGCACCTGAAAGCACTCTGTGTTTAAGATTATATGGAGACATGGATCTTTCCACTTCCCTCCTAAACATTTCTCTACAACCTTGAAGACCACTTAGTTCTTGCAGGGTACTTTTCCATCCCACTTCTTTTTCCTAATGTCCACTGAGGTTTCCTAGGTTTTTAATTTTCATTCAGAAATCACTACCTTCAGTCTGGGAGACTTTAATGAACCACCAGACTTGCTTCACTGGGTATCCCAATCTTGTTTATAATCTAAGGGGCCTTGATTACCTTAGTAAGTGTAATAAGCCAATGTAGGATTTAACAGTAAAGGAGAGACAAGGCCAATATTCATAACAATGCCAGAAGTTATGCAGGATGTTTGCATGTACGAAGCCACAACCTAAGACTGATGAATTCACAAAGCAGGGCAGGGTTTGCTGGGATTGCTCAGCATTGTACTTGAGGCTTTTTAAAAGGCCTGTAGTTTGGAAAAGGAAAAGAAAAGTCTATAGAGAAAATTCTATTAATTAAGAAAACACTCAGAACTAATTATTGAGTGTAGCAACACCATCGCATACAAGATCATTATATTTGGATACTAGCAATGAGCAACTGGAAATTAAAACAGTATAATTTAAAATAGTAGTAGAAAATATTAATTAAAAGGGATAAACTGACAAAAGATGTAGGAGATGAGTACATTGAGAACTATAAAACATTCCAAGGATAAATTAATGAAGATATAAATAAATGGAAATATAAATCTGTTTATTACTCACAATACTGAATATTGTTGCAATGTCAATTCTTCTCAAATGCATTGATCAATTCAATGTAGTACAATTCAGAATTCCATAAATATTTATATAGAAATCAGGAGGCTGATTCTAACTTTCATAAAAATATGCAAGCAATCCATAAAAATAGAACAAAATATCCTACATCATTTCAACCATTATAAACTAATGATAATCAAAATAGTAATTGGAGAAATACTTCAGTAGAACAAAATAAATTTCTTCCAGGAGTAGATTCACATTTATATGCATATATAGACAACTAATTATTGGTAAAGATGTAAATGAACATTGGAAAGAAAGAATTGTCTGAAACAACTAGATCTGGAAAAATGAACTATCCTTATGCAAAAAGTAAACTTTGATCCATACTGTGTCTATCTTCATTTACATCTGTATCTGTCAGTATAGCTACAGATATCTTCCTCTTTCTCACCACAGAAAGAGAGAAACAGAAAAGGAGACGTAAAATAAATCAGCTCATGTCTAACACATCTGAACTCTGAATAGGCCAGCAGGTCAGAAACTCACATAGGCATAGGCATTCATTTTTTAGAGAGAGAGAGAGAGAGAGAGAGAGAGAGAGAGAGAGAGAGAGAGAATTTTTTAATATTTATTTTTTTAGTTTTCGGTGGACACAATAACTTTATTTTATTTTTATGTGGTGCTGAGGATCTAACCCAGCACCCTGCGCATGCCAGGCAAGTGCGCTACCGCTTGAGCCACATCCCCAGCCCCCATTCTTTTTATTTTAATATTTTATTTCATTCCCATGTATAAATTGTAAATAATAATGGTGTTTAGTGTAATATTTCAACACTTGCATACAGCATGCACTAATTAAATCTAGCCTCTACCTTTCCCAATCTCTAGTAATCACTAGTTTACATTCAGTTTGACTGTTTTGGCTTCTACATGTGAGGGCCAATGTGGTACTTGCATTTCCGTGTGTGATTTATTTCCCTTAACATGATGCTCTCCAGTACATACCTTTTTCTGAAAATTATAGAATTTCATTTTTCTCTATGGATAAATAATATTCCATATGAAACACACTTAGGCACTTAGGTGGATTCCATTTCTTAGCTGCTGTGAACAGTGCTGCAATAAAAAAAGGCATGCAGTCATCTCTTCAGTATGTTGATTTTATTTCTTTTCGAGATATATATATATATATATATATATATATATATATATATATATATATACACATACATACATACATCCAGAAGTGGGATAGCAGGATCACAGAGTGGGTTTATTTTCAATTTTTTTAAACCTCCATGCTGTTCTCCATAATGGTTGTACTAATATACATTCCCACCAACAGTGTATGAGAGTTATTTTTTTTTCTCTACATCCTCACCAGCATTGGTTATTTATTTGTTTGATAATAGCCATTAAACTGGGGTGAGATTTTTATCTCATTGTAGTTTTGATTTGCATTTTCATAATGGTTAATGATGACATTGACCAATTTTTTCATATATATTTCTTGGCCACTTGTATTCATTCTTTTGAGAAGTGTCTACTCACACAGCATTTCTATGTTACATAATTGTGGCAAAATTCTCTCCTCTCTAGGAAATGTCAGTTTTTGCTCTTAAGGCCTTCAACTGAATAGGTGAAGCCCACTCACATTATGGACTATAATCTCATCTGATTGCAAATGTTAATCACATCTACAAAATACTTGTTCAACAATATTTACACTAGGGTTTTACCACATGGTCAGAAACTCAACATCAGTACTCATTGGAGAAATGCAAATCAAAATCACAATGAGATACCACTATCTGCCCATTAGAATGGCTAAAATTGAGGAGATTGGCCATACCATGTAACACCTAGTGATAATGTTTACTGACACAACTATTTTTGAAAATAGTTTGGCAATACAAAAATACTAAGCATGCACCTAACAAATAATGTAGTCATACTTCTCCAAATCTTTTTATATAAAAGCTCTCAAAATATAAACTCATCTATGGTGACAGAAGAAGATCAGTGATTTTTGGAGATGAGTGTGCAGGGAAGGCTAGCAGGCAGAAATTACAATGGGCTAGAAGGAAACTTTTAGATGTGAAGAATATATTCACTATTTTGACTATAACTTACAAGTTTTTATTTGAGTGATCTAAATATACAAATGATAGAGACCATGTCATTGTGTTGTCAGCAGAGGAGGCATATAACTAACTCCCAAGTTGCAATGAGCACCTCTAGCACCCAGATGGAGATTTCTAGAACCATTTATAGAAGGAAGCAGACCTCTTGAAGAAATGGCTGATGTTAGAACCAGGGAAGGGCATATAACATAAGCCTGAAGTACCATGTAGCCCTAGAAATTATGGGATGAAGAATATGTTAAAAGACACCAGTGTTTCATTCATCAAACTCCAGAGTCTTGGAAAGCTGGAATGAACACAACATTTTTTTTTTCTTTTTCAACAACAACAAAATAAAAAAATGAATTGCAAGGAGAAAGAAAACTTGAGAGGTAATACACAAATTTTAAAAAGCTTAAGAGGCATAACAAAGAATTACTCTATATGGACCATATTTAGATACTCATTCAAGGACACAACTTTCTTCTTAAAAGTGTATCGAAAAGTGTGTAAAACAATTGTACACTGATGGTTATTTATTTAATTTAAAAACACAAGTATTTTGTTTTACGCTTTTTTTATTAAACTGTTCTTATCTGCAGGTGTGGTGGCACATGCCTGTAATCCCAGCAGTTTGGGAGGCTGTGGTAGGAGGATCTTGAGTTCAAAGCCAGCCTCAGCAACTTAGCGAGGTACTGAGCAACTCAGCAAGACCTTGTCTAAAAGTCAAATAAAATTTTAAAAAAATGGCTGAGGATGTGGCTCAGTTGTTAAGCAGCCCTGAGTTCAATCCCTGGTACCAAAGGAGAAAAAGAATTCTTATGTTTAGGAAGTGCATATTGAATTGTTTAGAGAGGACATACTATTTGGAGTTGCTCCACATTATTCCAGTACCTGAGAAGCAGGTAGGTGGGGAATCTAACTGGAGACAAATCTTCCATGTATTTAAGCTCAGGTATACTGGGCTCATTATATTATTCTTTCTACTATATGTTTGACGCTTTCTGTAATGAAAGGTTTGCATTATAAATAATGCCCTTCCAGTAACTCTGACTACTTTTTAGAAATAAAATAAATAAATGATCAAATTGGCCTAAAAGGAAAATGAAATTCTAATTAAACTCTATAAACTGAAACTTTTCAAAGCTCAAGCCACCCTCAGATATTCCAGGACCAGGCAGTTTGGGAGGCCAGTTCCACTTAATGGTTAGAGAAAACTAATTACTGCCTGATTGTTGACTCTTTCATAGCATATCAAAAGTTGCCAGTAGTTCAACTCATTGTCTCAGGCCAGCTTTCCTGGATTCAAAAACCAGACAAGAACCCCCTCCCCATGATAAGAACCCTTGAGGTAAGCTCGCTTATACAGCATCAAATATCCTACATAAATTAGCAGCATATCAGATAAAGTAATGAATTAAATGAATAAATAGGCATCATTCAAGGCAAGAAAATTTGATGTAAACATTAGGGAAAAAAACCTTTCCATTTTAGTTCCTTACATACAAAATTGATGAGAGAAAACATTTCATAATGTCAATGGTTGAGAATATGCTTTTGAAAGAAATTCACCATAAGCTCATAGTAAAAACATTTATTCAACTAATATTAAAAGGAAGCTTCCACTTGCTAAAATCACTTACATGCTTAAATGTAAAATGTTAGAAGAATTATCATTAAAGTCAGGAAGAAGGGGTAGATGTATGCTACTGCCTCTGTGTTTCAAAACAGGGCTAAGGCACAAAGCCAGAGCTGTGATCATCAGAACAAATAAAGGTATGAATATTGGGGGAAAATAAGGCAGAGTAACAACATCATTATCTATCTTGAAAATTCAAAGGAACATTCATGTGGAGTATTCAAGTGAATGAGACATCAGACCAGGTGTACAGCTGATTACAATGGCAAAATTAAAATCATTGCCACACAAAAGCACTATGTAGAACAGCTAATAGACAATATGCCATTTACAATGGCAACAAAGTCCAAAAATTACCTAAAAAAAGATCCTAACAAAATGTATAAGGCCTTTATAAAGACAACTATAAATGTGTAGTGACAGAGTCAGGAAAAAAGTGTCTGGTCTCACCAAAATAGAAGAATAAACAGTAAAAGGATGGAATCCAGGGGAAAGGAGGAGGGAAGGCACTAGGGAATGAAATTGACAAATTATGCTAGATGAATATATGAATATATCACAATTAATTCTACTTTGTGCATCATTATAATATACTCATTTAAAAACAAATAGAAGGAAGACTGAAGAAGAAGGGAATGTTGGAGGGGATGGAAGGGAAAGAGGAAGTACTGGGGAATGAAGTGGAGAAAATTATGCTACATGCATGTAGGAATATGTCAGAAAGAACCCTGCTCTTATGTATAATTATAATGCACTAATAAAAACATAACCAAAAAGGAGTCTGAAATAAATAGAGCAACATGCCATAGTCATTGAGGGGAACAGAATAATGTAAAAGTCCTGAATTTCCTTAAATTCCTTACATTTTGCATATGTGTCCAAAAAATGTACATAAGCCCAAGGTACTTTGGAAGGATATTCTAACAGGACAATGGAAAGGTCCTGACCCAGTAATTGTCTGGAGTCGGGGGTCTGTTTATGTGTTTCCACAGGGAGAACAGCAGCCGATTTGGATTCCAGAAAGATTAACTAAAGCGATTTCTACAGACCAAAAAGAAGATGATTTGGCTCAAATCCATAACAACTGATATCCAAAACTCCAGTTTGGCTATTCTTACATCTGCAACAGAACCAGGATGCTTTTTTCAATATCTATTTTATTATTGCCCTTTGCCATATCATGAAGTTCTATTTTGTTTTTTGAGCTCATACAGACCTAGGTTAATGTTTTGCTGATCAGTTCTATTTTTTGACTATAGAGTTTTTAAACATTGCAATGGAGATTTCACCTGTAAAAAGTTATAAGGCCTTTACTATAATGTTATGTGTTGTATGTATTATATTATGTGTGCACACTTGTGTTTTGTGTTATATGTTTGAATGTATGTATGTCCATATATCATATATGATGAGCGCTCATGATAAAATGGATCCAAATATTTTGTTTTTTCACGTGATTTATATGGTTTAATTTAAATTGGGTAAACAACTGTTGAGGATTGTTTTAATATGTAAACAAAAAAGAAGGTTAACAGATCTGTTTGTTTACTTTCACCTTTCCTTTTCATTATATTTAATAATTCTCTTAAAGACAATGTAAATTGTTAAGAAAATTGTTTTCTTTTAGTGCCTTCTGTAATGTTACATAATTTTTTTCTTTAGCCATTATTGCCAGAATTACTATCTTCATCCCAGTGCTGGTGAAGTCAAAGATAAAACCAATCTACAACTTCTACAATAGCCATCACTGAACTGCTTGCAGAACTTGCCTGGACACATTGTGAGCTCACCTGTATGCATTGTGAACTATCTGTTGGTGCAACGACTTGTGGTAGTGTTGGGGTATTTTTGCTGATGATGTCATTGGTGGTACAATTTTTACAAAAGGAGCCGTCAATTGGCTTGGTGAATCTTCCTCCCTTCTGCTTGTCATGATCGTCCAGCTAAAATTTGGGGGCCAACAGAGGTGAGGCAAAGAACCTCACCCCCCCGCTGGTACAAAGACCTCTCCACAGGTGTGGCTGTATACTGGACCGGTAGTCAGTGACGGGTAAGATCCAATTGCAATGGTACCAACCTAAGGACCATATGTACTATTGGACAACCTAAGGCAGGCATGGTCCCTAAGTCACATGCTTGTTGTTTAAACAGAGAGGGGGAGATGTTGAGAGCCACAGCCGAAGGGGCCCCAGCAAACTTCCAGCTGCCAGCAAACTTCCAGCTGCCGGCTGATGATTGGCTCACAGCAGCCCCAGCAACATCTAGCTGATTGGCTCCTCTGCGGTGATGCTCATTGGGCTGTTTCCCTGCCCTTTCAGACCACGGAGCTGCTCATTGGGGGACTTTTTTGGCTCTGCCCACGTGACCCAGCCAATCGGCCTCAAGAGCAGGAGGATTGTGGGAGGTGGAGAGAAGCTTGTGTGGGAGAGAGAGGCTTGTGGAAAGCCGGTGGTGGCAGTTGAGGCTCTGAGGGTTTTTCCTGAGAGGCTGTTTTGTTTGGCGTGTGTGGTTCTAAAAATAAAGTTAGTTTCTTTTGACAAGTGGCTCCTGATTGTGCCCAGCCAGACTGTGGCAGAGGATAGCAAGGGGAGGAAATGGAGGAAGAGGAGCCGGAGAAAGAGGAGGAGCAAGTGGAGGAGGAAGAGGAAGTATCCTCCTCATCCACATCTGTGGAAACCTGGGCATCCATAAGGGCCTGTTTCTCCATTTGGGCCTGAAGGTCTTCCTCAAGCATGTAGCGCCGACGCTTTGGGGCTCGAGGCATGATGATTCTGGTCTAAGACAGCAAGCTGGAGGATGGACAGGAGCTTGGTGTTGGAGACTTACCAGCCTGGGGAGAGAGGGTATGTGTCAGGGCCTTAGCTGAGAACTGAACCCTTGGAACCCCTCACAAAGGCCCACTACAGGTCTTCTCTTTGGGCAATGCTCTAGGGCTATTCAAGTTCCTCTCCTGGTAGGCCTATTTCCTGAAAACCTGAGGCAGGAAGTGAGGCAACTTCTGTGGGTACAGCAAGCCCACAGAGCACAAGGCCCAGGGTTAATAGTAGGGCTTCTGGGGCCTGAGCTCTGTGGGACTCCCTCTGTCCTGTTAGTGTGGGGTCCTTGATACACATTCCCAGAGTGCACCACACCATGACTCCAAATACTGCCTGGGCCTCCTCTGCTCCAGGACCTGAGGACACTGCCTCATACAAAACCTTCACGACCTGGTTCCAGAAGTTCTTGTAAGAGGCACTGAGGGGCCCCACAGGTTGCAGACTCCAAGCACAACCTGATCCACCAGCCCTGATAGGAGGGCTGGGCTGCCTTCTGTGAGGTCCCCACTGTTCTGAGGTAGATGGTCCGCTCTGCTTACTCTGGGCCCTTACCTTTCCCCTGGCAGGACCTGGATACCACCCATGTGCTGGCCTGAAGGACACTCTGAAGAAGTGCCCACCTCCCTGTGAAGGAACACAAGGCAGTGAGGGGCCTCACATATGGCCACACCTTCTCAAAGGTGAAGCAAGAGCTGGCCAAACTCAATGGTTCCATGTGTCCTGGCCATGGAGGATCTGGCTCAGTCCTCACCTTAGGTATGAGATGCTCTCTAATGATCTAAGGCACCTTCCTTAAACCTTAACAAATCCTAAAACACACCCTGTCTACGTGAGACACCCAGAAAGGAAGTGAGGGAAAGGTAAAGCCAATGGAACTGGGTTGTCCCATGGCTGAGAAGAAAGGGCAGGTGAGGATCGGGGTCCTTGTGTTCCACTGAAGAAATTCCCTCTGTCCTTACCTGACTCCTGGCTATGCCTGAGATCCTCCTTCTGCTTTCCTGAGCCCAATCCCCTCTTACTGAGGCCTTCACTTCTCTGAAATCAATGACACACAGAAAATAAAGGAACCTTTACAACCCTGCCTGGGCTTCCTGTGCTGACAGCAGGTAACGGGAAGATTTCTGAGGGGCATCTACTGTATTCTGGGACCCTTGATCTTCCCCTAGGGTCCTCACTTTACTCTTGGGTAAACTGGGACACCTGTGTCTGATGACCAGATAGTGATCCCTGTGCTAAGATGAAGTTACCCTGTCACATCAGGTTCCTCTCTTCCCCAAGAGCCCTGGTACTTCCCAGAGAAGTGAACAGTTTCCCACTGCCCTTGTGTAGGTTCTCCAGGGCTGGTGGCTGGACCTGGGTCCAATGTATCATGGGCTGGGAGATTACCCAAGTCCTTACTCATGCCCACGCCTGCCCTTCCTCACTACCACCCCATCTGAAATGAACTGACATCTTTAGACCAAGACCCCATCTCCCTGAATATCTCCCATATTTGCGCCCATGGCAGAAGATCTTGCCACTTAGGGCCTCCTCAGGCTGAGTATAGTGGCCAGGCATACTATGTGGTATCCATTGGGTCAGAGATGGGGATACTTTCAGTCCTCATGAAGAGTCCATACCTTGGGTCTGGCAGGTCCTGGATTCCTCCCTCTGCTGACATGTTATCACCTCTTGGACCAAGGTCCCTACACATATAAAACCTCTCAGCCAAACCAGGAGGCAGAAATGAGCCAGAGTTACTTCCAGTGACCCTGAATGGGGTAGATTACAAGGGAAGCCAGGCTCTCTGAGGTCCCTTCCTTTGGGAGGTATGGCATTCAGTCCCTGTCACCAAAGTTCCTCACCTTGATTCCTAGCAGATGCTGGAATATCTCCCAGGGTCCTGAGAGGCAAAAGGAGTCACTGCAATTCTCCCCCATCCTCACCTCCAACATCTAGGCAACAGGCTGGAACTCCCAGGGTCCCTTGCAGCCTAAGGGTTTGTCCCAGAATATTACCTTTCATTCCAAAGTGCAGGGCTGACCATAGAGGTCACTTGGATGATTTGACAACCCTCCCACTGTTGTGGGGACTCCTCAGTCCACCCTCAGTGCTCACCTTGACACCCACAGCACCCTGTCCCTGTCCTGTCCCCTCACACCACCAACGGCTTTTACTCCCAGCATCCCCTGCGACCGGAAGGAGTACCCTGGTGTACCGCCGTGGAGGTGGACAGGGCACTCTCTGGAATTCTTCCCCCCGGGAAATGACTGACTACAAAGAGCGGGGGAAGAGGGCAACTTCAGTCTATGCCAGCTGTCACTTTGACACCCACAGCACCCTGTCCCTGTCCCCTCACTCCGCCAACGGCTTTTACTCCCAGCATCCCTTGCGACCAGAAGAGGTACCGTGATAGAAGGCCGTGGAGGCAGACGGGGCACCCTGTAATTCTTCCCCTGGGGAAATGAGTGGCTACAAAGGGAACCTACCCCTGGGGGGACGCATCTTCGGTCCACTCCAGCTCTCATCTTGACACCCACAGTGTCCTGGACCTGTCCGCTCCTTGTGCGGCTCAGCCTATGTCTTTAACTCCCAGTATGCCCTGCAGGGAAGCATGGTGAGAATTAAGTGGATCAGAAGATGTTTAAGGGGTACAATAGAGGGGGCTTGAAAATTCAAAGATGTACCGAGGGAGAAAGAGGAGTCTGGAATAACTTCTAGGTTTCTGGCTTGGATAAGTGACTGCAAGATGGTGCAACTTATTGAGATGGGTGAAACTTAGGAAGGTGGTTGCCAAGTTCTTTGGTGTATCCAGAAATTATTTACAGGTAACTCAACTCCTTCATAGTTGTCATATCATTAACAACAGGTATACGTTCAATGTCCACACAAAATGACTTTCTAAAATTACTTTGAAACGTTTCCACTGAGTCTCTTACTCAAAACATCAAACCTATTTTTTCAAGCAGAACCCATTTTATTTAAAAATTATTCCTAAGTCCTGTTCTGTAATTGCTTCTAACCCAAAGGTATTAACTCCTTTATTACAACATCAACAGGATCCAAGATTGCTCATTCTGAGAATAAATTTTTATTTACCAACTCATTCCTCCCTTCATTCATTCAATGTTGAAGACAATATTTTGTGTTGGAATCTCTACTGGGCATTGGGGATTTATGTGGGCCATTATAATCATCCATTCATCCTTTCTTTCATTCTCTCTATTCCTCCATTTCATCACATTATATTGCTCAGAATATCCAAGTTCTCAGGCAGTACCAGGTAATGAATGTGGTGAGAGAAAATGGATAGTGAGGCAGGTGGATGGAAGAAAAGATTTTAAATAAGATGAGCTGTTTAACAAAAACACATGACCCAAGAAGTTCATTCAGCTCTAGTGTTTGGACCACTGTGATAGTCACCCCATGTCAATTGCTGGTCTTTCCAATTGTTCCCAAAGCAACCAAAGGGACCTTTTAAACAGATAAAACCAATCATCTTTCTCCAATGCTTAAAAGAGTCCAGTGGTTTCCCATCACATTTCAAATAAAATCTACATACATTTCCCTCATCCCATGGGTGCCTTCCTGCCTCTACAGTCCTACCTGTTACCAAGATTCCCTTGGGTCACTCTGGTGCCCTCAAGCCTTCTTTCTGTTCTGGGAAGCCAAGTTTTCTCCCCAGTGTTTGCTCATCCTACTCTCTAAGACTGGAATCTGTTCGCTGTGATCTTTTCAAAGCTATCTCTTTCTCATCATTTAGGTCTCATCTCAGATATCACCTTACTAAGGAGATATTATTCAATCACATTTATTTATTTGCTTATTATGTTTTCTGAAATAGAAAGTTCAACATGTGGTCAATTCTTTTCAGGACTGTAGCCCAAGTTCCTTCCCAGGACCTGCAGGTAATCAACACATATTTGTTAAACAAATGAAGAAGCAAATGAGAGGACCCTCATATTTACTTATCATATAACTTACCCTCATATATCTTCTGGGAGATAGTTGTTAGTACCTCTACCTCATTGATTTAAGATCGAAAGAAGTGAAACCACTTGTTCAGGCTTGGAACCCAGGTGTCAAACATCTGTTCCACTCTGTAGTCTGATGGGAGGCAAGAGGTCTGCCTCCCCAGTCCCTCAGGCCTCACAAGAAAATTTAGTCATACTCCACCAGCCTCACTTCTTTGCCCCATCTCTTGCCAGTTCTGCCATGCCCTAAGAAGCACAGAAGTTAGTAGCCAAATCACATAGACTAGTACGCATATAGCCCAAATCCAGCCATGAATCCAGGGAGTACTACCCAGTATCCTCACATTAATTTAGGGTGAGAGGTTGAAATCTGCAACTCATTTGCATACCTGCTCACTTCTATTCATGTAGGATGGCTTCATTATGCCCAGAGAAATTGGTCGATAATGGAAGACTTAATCAAGTCAGTTACTTAGCTCCTTGCAGCTGGGAAAAGAAGGTGTGTGACCAAATGCAACCAAATTCAATAAAATTAGTTTGTGAGTAAGGGCATAATCCTTCATCCTGGTGGATAATTTTATAGTGGGGGCTAAACTAAATGCCAATAACCAAATGCTCAGAGCTGATGACTGGGGCCATTTGAGGTCAGTTCATCATCATATGCATACCCCTCATATTCATGCTGTGGGTGGTGGAATTCACCAGAACAGGACTTCATATTAGCCTTAGCTAAGAAAGGATTATGCCACTTCTCCATAAGCAATTTAAAACAATGGCTTATCTATTGTAAACAGCACAAATTGATTGTAAGATTGTTCTACACAATTCTGGTTTTGCCCATGGGGAGGTACCCAGGTGATTTTTTTTTTTTTTGAGAGAGAGAGAGAGAGAGAGAGAGAGAGAGAGAGAGAGAGAGAGAGAATTTTTCAATATTTATTTTTCAGATTTCGGCGGACACAACATCTTTGTTTGTATGTGGTGCTGAGGATCAAACCCGGGCTGCATGCATGCCAGGTGAGCGCGCTACCACTTGAGCCACATCCCCAGCCCCCCAGGTGATTTTTAAAAAATATTTACATAAATGTATTTTAATGTCTTTTTTCAGTTTCTTTCCTTCCTTCTTCCCTTGCTTCCTCCTTCAGTCTGTGTTTGTCTCTCTCTCTTTTTCTGTCTTTTCTTCCTGCTCTTCTTATCCTGCTAAACTAGAGAAGCATTGTACAGATGGAACCTGGCTTTGCTCTGGATTGTGATGCTGGGGAACATAGGCTGTGTAAATTGGTTAAAGGCCCTGGCATGTATAGTCTTTAAAGAAAAGCAGTCAGTTTCTTTCCATTACATAATGCACATGGATTTTCACAGTAAATTAGACCCAAAGTAGTATCCTGGAGCTTTGATGTTGACTTTGTTACACAAATAAGTCCTGCTTGTAATTAAAACATTTAATTGGTAAAAGTGATAACTGTAAAAATGCTTTGTCCCTCTGTAGTCTCTTCCTCAATTGTTACCCCTTTTTTCCCAGGTTAGTCTTTGCCCAACCAGGAAGAATGAGAATCTGTAGCAGTTTGGAATCAATGGGAAGCTACTGTTATTTTGAGATAACTTCCCACCCAACATACCTGCCCTATCTTTTGTTTGGCTTATAAGTGTAAACATGCAGAGAAGGTTGCTGATCAATTTCTTAGCATGGTAAACAAGGCTTTGTGACCTTGGCTCTCATTGACAACTTAGACTATTTTCACCACTATTTACCCAGGACTCCTGCATCTCTTCATTTGCTGCCCTCCAACTCAGATTTCAATATCTATCTCAATGTCACTTCCATTATGAATCCTTCTAGAAAACTCTGGTAGATTTAGTCCTTTCTATGTGTTCCCTTAATCCTTTGCTCATATCTCTATTATACCCAAGTATAGTATCATTGCCTGTTCCCTTATGAAGAGGAATCAGGTCTTGTTCTTTGATGTACCCTTTTTTTCCCTTGTTTTCCACCCCTACTCTAGTTCTAGCACAGTGACTATGGGAGATACTGACAAGGGAGGATGTGAGTGAAGGAATGCTCTTTTGGGGAAAGCCCTGGTTGGAAATTTTCTTGCTGACAGTGTGACTAAAAGACCAGCAGCATCAGGACACTTGGGAACATCTTAGACCCCATCCCAGACTTAGGCAGTCAGAAGTGTCATTGAACAAGATGCCCAGGTGTTTTGGTTTTGGTTTTTTTTGGGGGGGGGCGTGGTGGTTAAAATTTATGAAGTGCTGCAAGAGTTGGTAGAAGGAGAGAATAAAAATCAAAATAGTGCAGAAAGTATTTTCTGTCACAGGGACAAGATAAAAGTAGAACAAGTTCAAATGCTCACAAACAAATGGGATGCTGGAACTGTTCAGAGTGGATTAGGAGAACAGCTTGCTGACTGATTCCTGAGGGTCTCCAGATTCTTCCAGATTATGTTTGTCCCATGAGAACCAAGCAGAGGGTGCCATGGCTATGAGGTTTCATAGCCAGTGTGCGGGTAGGTGGCATCACAATTGACTCCTTGGCTGAAGCTTACCAGCCAGTGACCCAGGCCAGCTTGCAACATAACCAAGCCCTCATGATGCATTGCCTTGCATTGAATTTCTTTGTTCCAGCCTTGCTGCAAGCCATTAAGAATACAAATTCATTTCCACTAAACTCTCAAGTTTTTGTTAATATGTTCAATTTCCTTTGAGCAAAGAGATAGTCTGACCTTATTTGAACATTACACAATGTACACATGGGTCAAAACATCACATAGCATATAATTTTATACTGTACATATGTCAATTAAAAATAAATAATTAAAAATAAGAAATTGCATCTCAACACCCTGACTATGCCCCCTTATCAATTTATGGTAGTCTTCTCAACGATTGGCCTCAATGACAAGTCTCTCCTTCTGTTCACTTTTGCACACTCACACTCCTCTGTACTTAACCTTTCTCCGTCTATTTCCTCATTCTTCTTTCTCCCCCTCTCCTGTTTATTTTCCTTTCCTCTGTCTTCTTCTCCAATGCTGAAAACATTAATTGCTGAAATCCGAAGAATGAAAGATTCTTTAAATTCTGTTTTTAAACTTAATCTATGACCTATTACTTTTCCTTTTATCTAGCTTTATTGAGGTGTAATTGCTATAGAAAAACAAATTATGTACATAAATAATGTATACAATTTTGTGCATTTGGACATGTGTTTACATTTTTGTTACCATCTGCCTACCACTTCACAGAAACCACTTTTACCAATGACTTTCCAATTGTTAGGTCCATTGTCAAGCCTTAGTCTTCTTCTTACTGGATCCCTTTATAACATTGAATAGCACTGGCCACTACTTCCTGGAAATGCTGTACTCATTAGAACACTATTCTTTTTGTCTGTCAAATATTAGGTGCCTAGGGTCCTTTCTCAATTTTATAACTTTTTCCCTGGGCATTCTTCACTACCATGGTTTCAACTACCACCTCTATATTCAAGAACTCCCTCTCTCCCCACCACCTTATATCTGTAGTTCATAGCTTTCCTCAGCTCCTAATACATGTAATAGTCAATTCATCTGAAATATGTAACTGGACACTTTCACAGGCATCTCAAATGCAACAAGTCCAAAGTAAATTTCTCATCTCCCTCTTGTCTCAACGCATAGAAATCATCTCCTTCCTTGTGTTTATTGTTTCAGTGAATGACTATGTCATCCTTACTATCACCAAAGCCACGATGACAGGTGGTATCCAAATAGTCACCATATCCTGCCAATTTCCCTTTGATTAACATGTCTCAAGTAAGAAGTGGCATCACATCTCCAAAAGAGATGAGAGAAATCATGCTCCCCATGAACTGTGTATGCCTTTTGCCTTCCCATCATTCAAGTCTGATTTCAACTATTAATGCCTGAGAAAGGCCTTCCCTGTCCATCTTATATAAATTAGCTAGTATCCCTCCACTACTACCCCACACTGTATCCCCTTACTCTATTTTATTTTCCACAAGCCATCATAATTATCTAAAATGATGTTTATTTGTTGACGTGTTTATCTTCTGTCTCTGCAGATTGCATTTCCAATTTCATGGTGGCAGAAGCTAAGTCTCCTCTATTCACCACTGTTTCACCAGAGCCCATTAACTTATTCATAAGTGGCTTCTGGATGAATGAGTAAACACCCCAAATGACATAGACCTGGCATATCTATCAAGGGAGAGGCAAAGGCAAAAGGATTCCATGTTATCACAGATTTAGTAAGTATGGCAATGCAGGAATCTCAGAGAACAATGGAAAAAAATACCAAACAGGAAACCTATAATTCTAGACTCCTCATTCCCCCTCCATCAAATACACTTATCATGAATCCAGGGAGATCTTGTCCAATACTGACAGAAGCATCCCTTAAAAAGCATTTGCTGCTACAATATTGAGGAGGATATTACTCACTATGGCCCATCTTGTCCTCTTTATGAGGACACCCAGCAGCAATTCCTTTCTCATATTATTGAAAATAGTTTGCTTCTGTGAGCAACTGGTTGGTTTTTATCTTTGGAATCCTGGGGTTCATATAATGCAATTTTTCTCCTACAACTGGATGCTAAAAAATCCCAAACTAAATTGCAAGTTCAGGACCCTACAGCATGAATTGCACGTACAAACCTATCCCAGGCTCCATCTCTTTATGCTATTTTAAAATTTTCTCTTAGTACTGACATCTCAATCTTTAAAAAATTGCAGTTGTTTTAAATTTTTTTCCTAATTCCATTTTGAGCAATGAGAAATATGAAAATATAATAAAATAATCTCCAACACTTATTACACAGTACACTCTGCCCAGCTGTGGTTGGGATAGGAATCTCTTGAAAATGTAGCAAGTAGATGAATTAGGAGCTTCCAATTAGTTGGTCTGTATCTATCATTGTAGTTTGAAACCTTTATTACTCACCAAGACTGTTTTTGAGAGCTCATTCCCTTTATTTTCTGTGAAGAGAAATACAACTGTGACAACATCTGAGGGGCATTCTTAGCTTGCTGCCCTGGTCCCCACCTGGCAACCTAACATTGCAACAGTCCCATCTCCCACCCATCCCATCACCAGACAGCAAACCTAGGTTAGGCTTCCATTCTGTAGGCAATGGGGAGATATTGAAGGGTTTTAGGACAATTAGGATAAGAGATGTTACTCTGCAATGTTAGGAGCAAATAGGGAGGAATAGAATGAGAATCAGGATGATTTACTGAAAAGTTATTACAATAAGCCAGGCTAGAATTAACAAGGGCTATATCAGTCGGGGTTCAACCAGGAAAACAGAAGCCACTCTAATTTTTGATAAGAGGATAAATGTATTGCAGGGAACTGGTTACATAGGAGATAGAATTATTGAGGAACCAAATTGCATAAAATGACTCAACCCAGCAGGAAACAAAGAATGGAGAACAAAGAATGGAGCCAGGTTTTCCAGAGTCCTGATGTAAGGTAACATGGTGGAAGTGGAATCATGTAGGTTCTGTTGGTGGGAGATGAAGTTAGAGAGTTCAAGGCAGAGAAAAGAACAAAATACATATTTTGGTTTCCCCTTCCTCTCACATTACAAACTCCATCCAGGAAGTACAAGTACTTAGGCAATGCAGAGGAAGGTTGGGGAATGTCTCCGAAGGTAAAGGGCCTCTAGCAAGGTGGTCATAGTGGAGAGGATGGAGTCAACGGTTATTTCAAAGTAAAATTGACAGGAGTCATGAGTCTTTTTTCTAATGATGAGAACTATTTTATTAATCATGGTGTGGTCTTATAGGAGTGTAGAAGATGAGGCTATGTGGGCCTTGTTGAAGTGGAGATTCCTATCAAGGTGGAGGAACCTGAGAGACAAGCTCAGCTTTGAAGTTCAGAGGTCAAAATACAGAAGTGGAATGGATGACATGAGCCAGGGAGCATATGATGACAGAGATGGGAGTTGCGGGGCGGGGGGGGGGGGGTCTGAGGCACAGTCCAGAGGAGCACTCACATTTAATGGTTGGTCAGAGAAAATGGAGAGGAATCAGGCAGTGATGGAAAAATAGTCACTAGAAAGGGATGTGTGAGAACAAAAGGAGAAGGTGTTACATGGAAGAGGACTGTAGGTCTTCTATGCAGTGACTTTGGACAAACCTAGCCCTCTATTCTCCAGCATTCTTTTTCTTCCTACCATTGGCTTCTGCTTGTCTGAACACTGGCACTGTGGAGCATCCAAAAGCCTTCAGTTTGAGATTCTATAAGCTCTGATGCCTCCATTGGCAGTGCCGAACAACAGAAACTGAGCACCTCCCCCTCCGCTTTGCCAACTAGTGTGCTGGAATGTTGGTGCCACCAATATAGCACAGAAGTAGTCACAGCCTTCTGAGATCCTATCTGCTGAACCAAGTAAAGTATCTGCATGTAGATTAGTTACTCTTACACAGATGCATGTCCTGGGGGACTGAGTATGAAAATACAGATGTATGAGGCCTTAGAGAGAGCTGTGTGGCAGGTTTCACCTAGGAAGTGAAACTCAGCTAATTATTTTTTAAAAAACGAGTCTTTGAGAGGAGAATAGATGTGCAACCAGAGCCCCAGGGGCATGGAGGACAGGAAGAAGTAGGGCCAGAACTGGAGCTGGAGAAATGGATTCAACCCAGGGCCAGTGGGAGGCCAGGAGGCAGAAGGGGGAAGCTAGGGCTGAGAATGAGATTCTGAAGGAAGGCAAGAGGTAATCTGGCCTCATTTCCATGCATTATGATTCTGACACCACACCACTGGCCTGATTTGTGATTCCTCTAGAGCTGTAAACCAATCCTAAGTCCTTACTACCCTATCTGGAGCAGGCCCTTAAATACTACCAACATATTTCCCTGTACAATCTACTTTATAACACTTTCCAGGCCTGACAAAATCTAAGCTGGTCATTTATTTATGTATTCCGAATTTCTTCTCTCAACACATGTAAGCTCCTGTGTTTATCTATACTTCTAGTGCCCAGGACAATCTGGTACAAAATTTGTGCTCAGTAAACATTACTTGGCAAACCTGAATTTGCATTGTGATCTATACTGCAAAGCTGCGCAAACCAAGGTGCAGAAAAATGAAGTGGCTGTGCCAAGGTTACATAGCAAGGAGGCAGCCATGCTGGAGAATCAGGAGTTCTGATTCTCATCTTGACTTATGGACTATTGCACAATTGCCTCCTTACTCCCAGGCCACCTAGAGGGTAGGCCAGAGGAGAAAGAGGCTCCTGTGCAGTGGTAGGAGACAGGACTCTGAAATCCAAGATCTAAGCTCCAATCCTGCCTTTACTCCATAGTGGCTGTGTGACTTCCAGCAAGTTCTTTCATTTTCTGACTCTATTTCTGAGTGTTGCAAGCCGGACCTCTCAAGGCTAGTGGGAAAACACACGGAGTCCACAGAAGCATCCTGAGAGAAGCAAACCCTTTCCAGCCTGTAGCCTTTGGTGCAGAGGGATTTTTGCAAGATCAAGACGGGTCCTGGATCTCCTAGAACATTCTCCTCTCAGTATTTTATAGGTCTGTGAGTACTCAAGAGCCTGTCTGGCTGCTGAACTGTGGCAATTCGTGGAGCTGACCTGGAGCAGTGGGGAGAGGCTGACATGACAATTAACACAAGCTATCCAGATGGAGGAAAAATGAAGAGGGTGACATCCTCTTAGAGGCACCCATGGGCAGGTGAAACCATAGGGGAATAGTGGTGCTTTGAGAAGACTTTCGATGTAGGAGGCATTAGCAACTCAGCTTTGCCATTGATGGATTTGTTGGTGATCTTGGACAAGACCCAATTGTCCCTGGTTCCCAGTTTCCAACTTCATACAACAAGGACCTTAAAGGCACCCACCAGCCTGCCTCCTTGCCATTCATAGCTATTTGTTGATTTACACAGTGCTTTTTTTAAAAAAGGATATAGGGAAATCCACAGCTTCTCAGGTGAAGGGCTTTGGCTGGCCTAGCTGGGTCACTAGTCTAGCTGTGGAAAAGGCCCCATAGAGGAGCAGCAAGAGCACAGGCATTAGCAATTACATTGTGTCCTTTTGGGGAGACACTGTCTCCACACATACTACACCCCTCCCATCTCATCCGCCTTTACACATGAGCAAAATCTCCTCGTCTTTGCCCTCCTTCCTGGTAAACCTGTGTGGAGGAAATGACTCTTCAGTGCTCAGCGCCCATCTGTCCTCATGCTCCACGTCTGGTTCTGTGGCCCTGTTGGAAGACCCACAGCCCCAAAGGACCCACCTCCCTCTTCCCACACACCAACCTCCCCTTGCTCCTCTGTCCCCCACCGTCAGAGGACACACAGACACACACACACACACACACACGGCAGAGAAGCTGATTTTATTTTCACAATCTCTGTGGCCAGACCTGTGGAGGCTTCAGGGAAGGTTCTGAGGTCTCAGGCCTCGCTGGTGTTACAGGTCCTCACTGCAGCGACCTCAGCAGCTACTTTCCAGGCTCTGGTCGTCCCCCTCAGGCTCGACGGTGGACCTTCTTCCTCAGCGGGAGACGGCGGCTGCCTCGGGTTGCTCCTCTCTTATTGCTGTCAGCTGCGGTGGTCCGAGCTCTGGCAGCTTCTTTGTTCCTACAACGCCCTCGAAGGGGCTTTCTAGACTTTCTTGTCATCTTTCGGCCCTGGAAGGACAACAAGGAGATCACAGAGGGGCACTGGTTTGGGGGCAGACGTGGAGGAGGGTGGCAACAGGGGCTTTGTGCAGGGGGGGGTAGGGAGGGCAGTCCAGGGGCAGAAGAGCAGGACTTGGGTGGCTCAGCTCACCTTGCTTTTCTTGTACTTGGTTCGATGATGTATGCACGTCTTCTTTTGGCCCGCTTTGCTGCCAGAGTTGGATTTTGCACAGTGGGGAATGGATGCCATGGGTCTCCTGCCCATGTTTCTGGACCAGCACCTCCAGGTAGTCTGTCCAGGCCGCTGAGCTCCCTCTATTTATGGTCCCCATGACAACAGGTGGCCACACCCTTGGGCTTTGTTGGCTCAGCAAGTCCCACCCCAGGCCACACCCCTAAGCCTGCCGAGGAGGGGGAAGGGCTGAGACATCACAAAGCATCCCCATCTGTCAGGTCCATAGGGAAGGGGCCCGTGTCCTGGAGGCCAGGAGAGTCAGTCTGGTTGGAGAACGGAAGGATATGCCCAGCCCCCTGGAGAGGTTTCCCAAACTGATGCAGGATGCCTCCTCATGTCCCCACGCTCAATTGTGGTGCATCACAAGGCCCAGAGAGGGCGTTTCCTTCACACCTCTCCACAGACACCCCCTGCAATGGTCCAGTCTCTTTTGTTGGCCACCAGCACCTAGTTCAGGTCTGTCGCACCTGAAAGCACTCTGTGTTTAAGATTATATGGAGACATGGATCTTTCCACTTCCCTCCTACACATTTCTCTACAACCTTGAAGACCACTTAGTTCTTGCAGGGTACTTTTCCATCCCACTTCTTTTTCCTAATGTCCACTGAGGTTTCCTAGGTTTTTAATTTTCATTCAGAAATCACTACCTTCAGTCTGGGAGACTTTAATGAACCACCAGACTTGCTTCACTGGGTATCCCAATCTTGTTTATAATCTAAGGGGCCTTGATTACCTTAGTAAGTGTAATAAGCCAATGTAGGATTTAACAGTAAAGGAGAGACAAGGCCAATATTCATAACAATGCCAGAAGTTATGCAGGATGTTTGCATGTACGAAGCCACAACCTAAGACTGATGAATTCACAAAGCAGGGCAGGGTTTGCTGGGATTGCTCAGCATTGTACTTGAGGCTTTTTAAAAGGCCTGTAGTTTGGAAAAGGAAAAGAAAAGTCTATAGAGAAAATTCTATTAATTAAGAAAACACTCAGAACTAATTATTGAGTGTAGCAACACCATTGCATACAAGATCATTATATTTGGATACTAGCAATGAGCAACTGGAAATTAAAACAGTATAATTTAAAATAGTAGTAGAAAATATTAATTAAAAGGGATAAACTGACAAAAGATGTAGGAGATGAGTACATTGAGAACTATAAAACATTCCAAGGATAAATTAATGAAGATATAAATAAATGGAAATATAAATCTGTTTATTACTCACAATACTGAATATTGTTGCAATGTCAATTCTTCTCAAATGCATTGATCAATTCAATGTAGTACAATTCAGAATTCCATAAATATTTATATAGAAATCAGGAGGCTGATTCTAACTTTCATAAAAATATGCAAGCAATCCATAAAAATAGAACAAAATATCCTACATCATTTCAACCATTATAAACTAATGATAATCAAAATAGTAATTGGAGAAATACTTCAGTAGAACAAAATAAATTTCTTCCAGGAGTAGATTCACATTTATATGCATATATAGACAACTAATTATTGGTAAAGATGTAAATGAACATTGGAAAGAAAGAATTGTCTGAAACAACTAGATCTGGAAAAATGAACTATCCTTATGCAAAAAGTAAACTTTGATCCATACTGTGTCTATCTTCATTTACATCTGTATCTGTCAGTATAGCTACAGATATCTTCCTCTTTCTCACCACAGAAAGAGAGAAACAGAAAAGGAGACGTAAAATAAATCAGCTCATGTCTAACACATCTGAACTCTGAATAGGCCAGCAGGTCAGAAACTCACATAGGCATAGGCATTCATTTTTTTTTTTTTAGAGAGAGAGAGAGAGAGAGAGAGAGAGAGAGAATTTTTTAATATTTATTTTTTTAGTTTTCGGTGGACACAATAACTTTATTTTATTTTTATGTGGTGCTGAGGATCTAACCCAGCACCCTGCGCATGCCAGGCAAGTGCGCTACCGCTTGAGCCACATCCCCAGCCCCCATTCTTTTTATTTTAATATTTTATTTCATTCCCATGTATAAATTGTAAATAATAATGGTGTTTAGTGTAATATTTCAACACTTGCATACAGCATGCACTAATTAAATCTAGCCTCTACCTTTCCCAATCTCTAGTAATCACTAGTTTACATTCAGTTTGACTGTTTTGGCTTCTACATGTGAGGGCCAATGTGGTACTTGCATTTCCGTGTGTGATTTATTTCCCTTAACATGATGCTCTCCAGTACATACCTTTTTCTGAAAATTATAGAATTTCATTTTTCTCTATGGATAAATAATATTCCATATGAAACACACTTAGGCACTTAGGTGGATTCCATTTCTTAGCTGCTGTGAACAGTGCTGCAATAAAAAAAGGCATGCAGTCATCTCTTCAGTATGTTGATTTTATTTCTTTTGGAGATATATATATATATATATCCAGAAGTGGGATAGCAGGATCACAGAGTGGGTTTATTTTCAATTTTTTTAAACCTCCATGCTGTTCTCCATAATGGTTGTACTAATATACATTCCCACCAACAGTGTATGAGAGTTATTTTTTTTTCTCTACATCCTCACCAGCATTGGTTATTTATTTGTTTGATAATAGCCATTAAACTGGGGTGAGATTTTTATCTCATTGTAGTTTTGATTTGCATTTTCATAATGGTTAATGATGACATTGACCAATTTTTTCATATATATTTCTTGGCCACTTGTATTCATTCTTTTGAGAAGTGTCTACTCACACAGCATTTCTATGTTACATAATTGTGGCAAAATTCTCTCCTCTCTAGGAAATGTCAGTTTTTGCTCTTAAGGCCTTCAACTGAATAGGTGAAGCCCACTCACATTATGGACTATAATCTCATCTGATTGCAAATGTTAATCACATCTACAAAATACTTGTTCAACAATATTTACACTAGGGTTTTACCACATGGTCAGAAACTCAACATCAGTACTCATTGGAGAAATGCAAATCAAAATCACAATGAGATACCACTATCTGCCCATTAGAATGGCTAAAATTGAGGAGATTGGCCATACCATGTAACACCTAGTGATAATGTTTACTGACACAACTATTTTTGAAAATAGTTTGGCAATACAAAAATACTAAGCATGCACCTAACAAATAATGTAGTCATACTTCTCCAAATCTTTTTATATAAAAGCTCTCAAAATATAAACTCATCTATGGTGACAGAAGAAGATCAGTGATTTTTGGAGATGAGTGTGCAGGGAAGGCTAGCAGGCAGAAATTACAATGGGCTAGAAGGAAACTTTTAGATGTGAAGAATATATTCACTATTTTGACTATAACTTACAAGTTTTTATTTGAGTGATCTAAATATACAAATGATAGAGACCATGTCATTGTGTTGTCAGCAGAGGAGGCATATAACTAACTCCCAAGTTGCAATGAGCACCTCTAGCACCCAGATGGAGATTTCTAGAACCATTTATAGAAGGAAGCAGACCTCTTGAAGAAATGGCTGATGTTAGAACCAGGGAAGGGCATATAACATAAGCCTGAAGTACTATGTAGCCCTAGAAATTATGGGATGAAGAATATGTTAAAAGACACCAGTGTTTCATTCATCAAACTCCAGAGTCTTGGAAAGCTGGAATGAACACAACATTTTTTTTTTCTTTTTCAACAACAACAAAATAAAAAAATGAATTGCAAGGAGAAAGAAAACTTGAGAGGTAATACACAAATTTTAAAAAGCTTAAGAGGCATAACAAAGAATTACTCTATATGGACCATATTTAGATACTCATTCAAGGACACAACTTTCTTCTTAAAAGTGTATCGAAAAGTGTGTAAAACAATTGTACACTGATGGTTATTTATTTAATTTAAAAACACAAGTATTTTGTTTTACGCTTTTTTTATTAAACTGTTCTTATCTGCAGGTGTGGTGGCACATGCCTGTAATCCCAGCAGTTTGGGAGGCTGTGGTAGGAGGATCTTGAGTTCAAAGCCAGCCTCAGCAACTTAGCGAGGTACTGAGCAACTCAGCAAGACCTTGTCTAAAAGTCAAATAAAATTTTAAAAAAATGGCTGAGGATGTGGCTCAGTTGTTAAGCAGCCCTGAGTTCAATCCCTGGTACCAAAGGAGAAAAAGAATTCTTATGTTTAGGAAGTGCATATTGAATTGTTTAGAGAGGACATACTATTTGGAGTTGCTCCACATTATTCCAGTACCTGAGAAGCAGGTAGGTGGGGAATCTAACTGGAGACAAATCTTCCATGTATTTAAGCTCAGGTATACTGGGCTCATTATATTATTCTTTCTACTATATGTTTGACGCTTTCTGTAATGAAAGGTTTGCATTATAAATAATGCCCTTCCAGTAACTCTGACTACTTTTTAGAAATAAAATAAATAAATGATCAAATTGGCCTAAAAGGAAAATGAAATTCTAATTAAACTCTATAAACTGAAACTTTTCAAAGCTCAAGCCACCCTCAGATATTCCAGGACCAGGCAGTTTGGGAGGCCAGTTCCACTTAATGGTTAGAGAAAACTAATTACTGCCTGATTGTTGACTCTTTCATAGCATATCAAAAGTTGCCAGTAGTTCAACTCATTGTCTCAGGCCAGCTTTCCTGGATTCAAAAACCAGACAAGAACCCCCTCCCCATGATAAGAACCCTTGAGGTAAGCTCGCTTATACAGCATCAAATATCCTACATAAATTAGCAGCATATCAGATAAAGTAATGAATTAAATGAATAAATAGGCATCATTCAAGGCAAGAAAATATGATGTAAACATTAGGGAAAAAAACCTTTCCATTTTAGTTCCTTACATACAAAATTGATGAGAGAAAACATTTCATAATGTCAATGGTTGAGAATATGCTTTTGAAAGAAATTCACCATAAGCTCATAGTAAAAACATTTATTCAACTAATATTAAAAGGAAGCTTCCACTTGCTAAAATCACTTACATGCTTAAATGTAAAATGTTAGAAGAATTATCATTAAAGTCAGGAAGAAGGGGTAGATGTATGCTACTGCCTCTGTGTTTCAAAACAGGGCTAAGGCACAAAGCCAGAGCTGTGATCATCAGAACAAATAAAGGTATGAATATTGGGGGAAAATAAGGCAGAGTAACAACATCATTATCTATCTTGAAAATTCAAAGGAACATTCATGTGGAGTATTCAAGTGAATGAGACATCAGACCAGGTGTACAGCTGATTACAATGGCAAAATTAAAATCATTGCCACACAAAAGCACTATGTAGAACAGCTAATAGACAATATGCCATTTACAATGGCAACAAAGTCCAAAAATTACCTAAAAAAAGATCCTAACAAAATGTATAAGGCCTTTATAAAGACAACTATAAATGTGTAGTGACAGAGTCAGGAAAAAAGTGTCTGGTCTCACCAAAATAGAAGAATAAACAGTAAAAGGATGGAATCCAGGGGAAAGGAGGAGGGAAGGCACTAGGGAATGAAATTGACAAATTATGCTAGATGAATATATGAATATATCACAATTAATTCTACTTTGTGCATCATTATAATATACTCATTTAAAAACAAATAGAAGGAAGACTGAAGAAGAAGGGAATGTTGGAGGGGATGGAAGGGAAAGAGGAAGTACTGGGGAATGAAGTGGAGAAAATTATGCTACATGCATGTAGGAATATGTCAGAAAGAACCCTGCTCTTATGTATAATTATAATGCACTAATAAAAACATAACCAAAAAGGAGTCTGAAATAAATAGAGCAACATGCCATAGTCATTGAGGGGAACACAATAATGTAAAAGTCCTGAATTTCCTTAAATTCCTTACATTTTGCATATGTGTCCAAAAAATGTACATAAGCCCAAGGTACTTTGGAAGGATATTCTAACAGGACAATGGAAAGGTCCTGACCCAGTAATTGTCTGGAGTCGGGGGTCTGTTTATGTGTTTCCACAGGGAGAACAGCAGCCGATTTGGATTCCAGAAAGATTAACTAAAGCGATTTCTACAGACCAAAAAGAAGATGATTTGGCTCAAATCCATAACAACTGATATCCAAAACTCCAGTTTGGCTATTCTTACATCTGCAACAGAACCAGGATGCTTTTTTCAATATCTATTTTATTATTGCCCTTTGCCATATCATGAAGTTCTATTTTGTTTTTTGAGCTCATACAGACCTAGGTTAATGTTTTGCTGATCAGTTCTATTTTTTGACTATAGAGTTTTTAAACATTGCAATGGAGATTTCACCTGTAAAAAGTTATAAGGCCTTTACTATAATGTTATGTGTTGTATGTATTATATTATGTGTGCACACTTGTGTTTTGTGTTATATGTTTGAATGTATGTATGTCCATATATCATATATGATGAGCGCTCATGATAAAATGGATCCAAATATTTTGTTTTTTCACGTGATTTATATGGTTTAATTTAAATTGGGTAAACAACTGTTGAGGATTGTTTTAATATGTAAACAAAAAAGAAGGTTAACAGATCTGTTTGTTTACTTTCACCTTTCCTTTTCATTATATTTAATAATTCTCTTAAAGACAATGTAAATTGTTAAGAAAATTGTTTTCTTTTAGTGCCTTCTGTAATGTTACATAATTTTTTTCTTTAGCCATTATTGCCAGAATTACTATCTTCATCCCAGTGCTGGTGAAGTCAAAGATAAAACCAATCTACAACTTCTACAATAGCCATCACTGAACTGCTTGCAGAACTTGCCTGGACACATTGTGAGCTCACCTGTATGCATTGTGAACTATCTGTTGGTGCAACGACTTGTGGTAGTGTTGGGGTATTTTTGCTGATGATGTCATTGGTGGTACAATTTTTACAAAAGGAGCCGTCAATTGGCTTGGTGAATCTTCCTCCCTTCTGCTTGTCATGATCGTCCAGCTAAAATTTGGGGGCCAACAGAGGTGAGGCAAAGAACCTCACCCCCCCGCTGGTACAAAGACCTCTCCACAGGTGTGGCTGTATACTGGACCGGTAGTCAGTGACGGGTAAGATCCAATTGCAATGGTACCAACCTAAGGACCATATGTACTATTGGACAACCTAAGGCAGGCATGGTCCCTAAGTCACATGCTTGTTGTTTAAACAGAGAGGGGGAGATGTTGAGAGCCACAGCCGAAGGGGCCCCAGCAAACTTCCAGCTGCCAGCAAACTTCCAGCTGCCGGCTGATGATTGGCTCACAGCAGCCCCAGCAACATCTAGCTGATTGGCTCCTCTGCGGTGATGCTCATTGGGCTGTTTCCCTGCCCTTTCAGACCACGGAGCTGCTCATTGGGGGACTTTTTTGGCTCTGCCCACGTGACCCAGCCAATCGGCCTCAAGAGCAGGAGGATTGTGGGAGGTGGAGAGAAGCTTGTGTGGGAGAGAGAGGCTTGTGGAAAGCCGGTGGTGGCAGTTGAGGCTCTGAGGGTTTTTCCTGAGAGGCTGTTTTGTTTGGCGTGTGTGGTTCTAAAAATAAAGTTAGTTTCTTTTGACAAGTGGCTCCTGATTGTGCCCAGCCAGACTGCGGCAGAGGATAGCAAGGGGAGGAAATGGAGGAAGAGGAGCCGGAGAAAGAGGAGGAGCAAGTGGAGGAGGAAGAGGAAGTATCCTCCTCATCCACATCTGTGGAAACCTGGGCATCCATAAGGGCCTGTTTCTCCATTTGGGCCTGAAGGTCTTCCTCAAGCATGTAGCGCCGACGCTTTGGGGCTCGAGGCATGATGATTCTGGTCTAAGACAGCAAGCTGGAGGATGGACAGGAGCTTGGTGTTGGAGACTTACCAGCCTGGGGAGAGAGGGTATGTGTCAGGGCCTTAGCTGAGAACTGAACCCTTGGAACCCCTCACAAAGGCCCACTACAGGTCTTCTCTTTGGGCAATGCTCTAGGGCTATTCAAGTTCCTCTCCTGGTAGGCCTATTTCCTGAAAACCTGAGGCAGGAAGTGAGGCAACTTCTGTGGGTACAGCAAGCCCACAGAGCACAAGGCCCAGGGTTAATAGTAGGGCTTCTGGGGCCTGAGCTCTGTGGGACTCCCTCTGTCCTGTTAGTGTGGGGTCCTTGATACACATTCCCAGAGTGCACCACATCATGACTCCAAATACTGCCTGGGCCTCCTCTGCTCCAGGACCTGAGGACACTGCCTCATACAAAACCTTCACGACCTGGTTCCAGAAGTTCTTGTAAGAGGCACTGAGGGGCCCCACAGGTTGCAGACTCCAAGCACAACCTGATCCACCAGCCCTGATAGGAGGGCTGGGCTGCCTTCTGTGAGGTCCCCACTGTTCTGAGGTAGATGGTCCGCTCTGCTTACTCTGGGCCCTTACCTTTCCCCTGGCAGGACCTGGATACCACCCATGTGCTGGCCTGAAGGACACTCTGTGAAGAAGTGCCACCTCCCTGTGAAGGAACACAAGGCAGTGAGGGGCCTCACATATGGCCACACCTTCTCAAAGGTGAAGCAAGAGCTGGCCAAACTCAATGGTTCCATGTGTCCTGGCCATGGAGGATCTGGCTCAGTCCTCACCTTAGGTATGAGATGCTCTCTAATGATCTAAGGCACCTTCCTTAAACCTTAACAAATCCTAAAACACACCCTGTCTACGTGAGACACCCAGAAAGGAAGTGAGGGAAAGGTAAAGCCAATGGAACTGGGTTGTCCCATGGCTGAGAAGAAAGGGCAGGTGAGGATCGGGGTCCTTGTGTTCCACTGAAGAAATTCCCTCTGTCCTTACCTGACTCCTGGCTATGCCTGAGATCCTCCTTCTGCTTTCCTGAGCCCAATCCCCTCTTACTGAGGCCTTCACTTCTCTGAAATCAATGACACACAGAAAATAAAGGAACCTTTACAACCCTGCCTGGGCTTCCTGTGCTGACAGCAGGTAACGGGAAGATTTCTGAGGGGCATCTACTGTATTCTGGGACCCTTGATCTTCCCCTAGGGTCCTCACTTTACTCTTGGGTAAACTGGGACACCTGTGTCTGATGACCAGATAGTGATCCCTGTGCTAAGATGAAGTTACCCTGTCACATCAGGTTCCTCTCTTCCCCAAGAGCCCTGGTACTTCCCAGAGAAGTGAACAGTTTCCCACTGCCCTTGTGTAGGTTCTCCAGGGCTGGTGGCTGGACCTGGGTCCAATGTATCATGGGCTGGGAGATTACCCAAGTCCTTACTCATGCCCACGCCTGCCCTTCCTCACTACCACCCCATCTGAAATGAACTGACATCTTTAGACCAAGACCCCATCTCCCTGAATATCTCCCATATTTGCGCCCATGGCAGAAGATCTTGCCACTTAGGGCCTCCTCAGGCTGAGTATAGTGGCCAGGCATACTATGTGGTATCCATTGGGTCAGAGATGGGGATACTTTCAGTCCTCATGAAGAGTCCATACCTTGGGTCTGGCAGGTCCTGGATTCCTCCCTCTGCTGACATGTTATCACCTCTTGGACCAAGGTCCCTACACATATAAAACCTCTCAGCCAAACCAGGAGGCAGAAATGAGCCAGAGTTACTTCCAGTGACCCTGAATGGGGTAGATTACAAGGGAAGCCAGGCTCTCTGAGGTCCCTTCCTTTGGGAGGTATGGCATTCAGTCCCTGTCACCAAAGTTCCTCACCTTGATTCCTAGCAGATGCTGGAATATCTCCCAGGGTCCTGAGAGGCAAAAGGAGTCACTGCAATTCTCCCCCATCCTCACCTCCAACATCTAGGCAACAGGCTGGAACTCCCAGGGTCCCTTGCAGCCTAAGGGTTTGTCCCAGAATATTACCTTTCATTCCAAAGTGCAGGGCTGACCATAGAGGTCACTTGGATGATTTGACAACCCTCCCACTGTTGTGGGGACTCCTCAGTCCACCCTCAGTGCTCACCTTGACACCCACAGCACCCTGTCCCTGTCCTGTCCCCTCACACCACCAACGGCTTTTACTCCCAGCATCCCCTGCGACCGGAAGGAGTACCCTGGTGTACCGCCGTGGAGGTGGACAGGGCACTCTCTGGAATTCTTCCCCCCGGGAAATGACTGACTACAAAGAGCGGGGGAAGAGGGCAACTTCAGTCTATGCCAGCTGTCACTTTGACACCCACAGCACCCTGTCCCTGTCCCCTCACTCCGCCAACGGCTTTTACTCCCAGCATCCCTTGCGACCAGAAGAGGTACCGTGATAGAAGGCCGTGGAGGCAGACGGGGCACCCTGTAATTCTTCCCCTGGGGAAATGAGTGGCTACAAAGGGAACCTACCCCTGGGGGGACGCATCTTCGGTCCACTCCAGCTCTCATCTTGACACCCACAGTGTCCTGGACCTGTCCGCTCCTTGTGCGGCTCAGCCTATGTCTTTAACTCCCAGTATGCCCTGCAGGGAAGCATGGTGAGAATTAAGTGGATCAGAAGATGTTTAAGGGGTACAATAGAGGGGGCTTGAAAATTCAAAGATGTACCGAGGGAGAAAGAGGAGTCTGGAATAACTTCTAGGTTTCTGGCTTGGATAAGTGACTGCAAGATGGTGCAACTTATTGAGATGGGTGAAACTTAGGAAGGTGGTTGCCAAGTTCTTTGGTGTATCCAGAAATTATTTACAGGTAACTCAACTCCTTCATAGTTGTCATATCATTAACAACAGGTATACGTTCAATGTCCACACAAAATGACTTTCTAAAATTACTTTGAAACGTTTCCACTGAGTCTCTTACTCAAAACATCAAACCTATTTTTTCAAGCAGAACCCATTTTATTTAAAAATTATTCCTAAGTCCTGTTCTGTAATTGCTTCTAACCCAAAGGTATTAACTCCTTTATTACAACATCAACAGGATCCAAGATTGCTCATTCTGAGAATAAATTTTTATTTACCAACTCATTCCTCCCTTCATTCATTCAATGTTGAAGACAATATTTTGTGTTGGAATCTCTACTGGGCATTGGGGATTTATGTGGGCCATTATAATCATCCATTCATCCTTTCTTTCATTCTCTCTATTCCTCCATTTCATCACATTATATTGCTCAGAATATCCAAGTTCTCAGGCAGTACCAGGTAATGAATGTGGTGAGAGAAAATGGATAGTGAGGCAGGTGGATGGAAGAAAAGATTTTAAATAAGATGAGCTGTTTAACAAAAACACATGACCCAAGAAGTTCATTCAGCTCTAGTGTTTGGACCACTGTGATAGTCACCCCATGTCAATTGCTGGTCTTTCCAATTGTTCCCAAAGCAACCAAAGGGACCTTTTAAACAGATAAAACCAATCATCTTTCTCCAATGCTTAAAAGAGTCCAGTGGTTTCCCATCACATTTCAAATAAAATCTACATACATTTCCCTCATCCCATGGGTGCCTTCCTGCCTCTACAGTCCTACCTGTTACCAAGATTCCCTTGGGTCACTCTGGTGCCCTCAAGCCTTCTTTCTGTTCTGGGAAGCCAAGTTTTCTCCCCAGTGTTTGCTCATCCTACTCTCTAAGACTGGAATCTGTTCGCTGTGATCTTTTCAAAGCTATCTCTTTCTCATCATTTAGGTCTCATCTCAGATATCACCTTACTAAGGAGATATTATTCAATCACATTTATTTATTTGCTTATTATGTTTTCTGAAATAGAAAGTTCAACATGTGGTCAATTCTTTTCAGGACTGTAGCCCAAGTTCCTTCCCAGGACCTGCAGGTAATCAACACATATTTGTTAAACAAATGAAGAAGCAAATGAGAGGACCCTCATATTTACTTATCATATAACTTACCCTCATATATCTTCTGGGAGATAGTTGTTAGTACCTCTACCTCATTGATTTAAGATCGAAAGAAGTGAAACCACTTGTTCAGGCTTGGAACCCAGGTGTCAAACATCTGTTCCACTCTGTAGTCTGATGGGAGGCAAGAGGTCTGCCTCCCCAGTCCCTCAGGCCTCACAAGAAAATTTAGTCATACTCCACCAGCCTCATTTCTTTGCCCCATCTCTTGCCAGTTCTGCCATGCCCTAAGAAGCACAGAAGTTAGTAGCCAAATCACATAGACTAGTACGCATATAGCCCAAATCCAGCCATGAATCCAGGGAGTACTACCCAGTATCCTCACATTAATTTAGGGTGAGAGGTTGAAATCTGCAACTCATTTGCATACCTGCTCACTTCTATTCATGTAGGATGGCTTCATTATGCCCAGAGAAATTGGTCGATAATGGAAGACTTAATCAAGTCAGTTACTTAGCTCCTTGCAGCTGGGAAAAGAAGGTGTGTGACCAAATGCAACCAAATTCAATAAAATTAGTTTGTGAGTAAGGGCATAATCCTTCATCCTGGTGGATAATTTTATAGTGGGGGCTAAACTAAATGCCAATAACCAAATGCTCAGAGCTGATGACTGGGGCCATTTGAGGTCAGTTCATCATCATATGCATACCCCTCATATTCATGCTGTGGGTGGTGGAATTCACCAGAACAGGACTTCATATTAGCCTTAGCTAAGAAAGGATTATGCCACTTCTCCATAAGCAATTTAAAACAATGGCTTATCTATTGTAAACAGCACAAATTGATTGTAAGATTGTTCTACACAATTCTGGTTTTGCCCATGGGGAGGTACCCAGGTGATTTTTTTTTTTTTTGAGAGAGAGAGAGAGAGAGAGAGAGAGAGAGAGAGAGAGAGAGAATTTTTCAATATTTATTTTTCAGATTTCGGCGGACACAACATCTTTGTTTGTATGTGGTGCTGAGGATCAAACCCGGGCTGCATGCATGCCAGGTGAGCGCGCTACCACTTGAGCCACATCCCCAGCCCCCCAGGTGATTTTTAAAAAATATTTACATAAATGTATTTTAATGTCTTTTTTCAGTTTCTTTCCTTCCTTCTTCCCTTGCTTCCTCCTTCAGTCTGTGTTTGTCTCTCTCTCTTTTTCTGTCTTTTCTTCCTGCTCTTCTTATCCTGCTAAACTAGAGAAGCATTGTACAGATGGAACCTGGCTTTGCTCTGGATTGTGATGCTGGGGAACATAGGCTGTGTAAATTGGTTAAAGGCCCTGGCATGTATAGTCTTTAAAGAAAAGCAGTCAGTTTCTTTCCATTACATAATGCACATGGATTTTCACAGTAAATTAGACCCAAAGTAGTATCCTGGAGCTTTGATGTTGACTTTGTTACACAAATAAGTCCTGCTTGTAATTAAAACATTTAATTGGTAAAAGTGATAACTGTAAAAATGCTTTGTCCCTCTGTAGTCTCTTCCTCAATTGTTACCCCTTTTTTCCCAGGTTAGTCTTTGCCCAACCAGGAAGAATGAGAATCTGTAGCAGTTTGGAATCAATGGGAAGCTACTGTTATTTTGAGATAACTTCCCACCCAACATACCTGCCCTATCTTTTGTTTGGCTTATAAGTGTAAACATGCAGAGAAGGTTGCTGATCAATTTCTTAGCATGGTAAACAAGGCTTTGTGACCTTGGCTCTCATTGACAACTTAGACTATTTTCACCACTATTTACCCAGGACTCCTGCATCTCTTCATTTGCTGCCCTCCAACTCAGATTTCAATATCTATCTCAATGTCACTTCCATTATGAATCCTTCTAGAAAACTCTGGTAGATTTAGTCCTTTCTATGTGTTCCCTTAATCCTTTGCTCATATCTCTATTATACCCAAGTATAGTATCATTGCCTGTTCCCTTATGAAGAGGAATCAGGTCTTGTTCTTTGATGTACCCTTTTTTTTCCTTGTTTTCCACCCCTACTCTAGTTCTAGCACAGTGACTATGGGAGATACTGACAAGGGAGGATGTGAGTGAAGGAATGCTCTTTTGGGGAAAGCCCTGGTTGGAAATTTTCTTGCTGACAGTGTGACTAAAAGACCAGCAGCATGAGGACACTTGGGAACATCTTAGACCCCATCCCAGACTTAGGCAGTCAGAAGTGTCATTGAACAAGATGCCCAGGTGTTTTGTTTTTTTTTTTGTTTTGTTTTTTTTTGGGGGGGGGCGTGGTGGTTAAAATTTATGAAGTGCTGCAAGAGTTGGTAGAAGGAGAGAATAAAAATCAAAATAGTGCAGAAAGTATTTTCTGTCACAGGGACAAGATAAAAGTAGAACAAGTTCAAATGCTCACAAACAAATGGGATGCTGGAACTGTTCAGAGTGGATTAGGAGAACAGCTTGCTGACTGATTCCTGAGGGTCTCCAGATTCTTCCAGATTATGTTTGTCCCATGAGAACCAAGCAGAGGGTGCCATGGCTATGAGGTTTCATAGCCAGTGTGCGGGTAGGTGGCATCACAATTGACTCCTTGGCTGAAGCTTACCAGCCAGTGACCCAGGCCAGCTTGCAACATAACCAAGCCCTCATGATGCATTGCCTTGCATTGAATTTCTTTGTTCCAGCCTTGCTGCAAGCCATTAAGAATACAAATTCATTTCCACTAAACTCTCAAGTTTTTGTTAATATGTTCAATTTCCTTTGAGCAAAGAGATAGTCTGACCTTATTTGAACATTACACAATGTACACATGGGTCAAAACATCACATAGCATATAATTTTATACTGTACATATGTCAATTAAAAATAAATAATTAAAAATAAGAAATTGCATCTCAACACCCTGACTATGCCCCCTTATCAATTTATGGTAGTCTTCTCAACGATTGGCCTCAATGACAAGTCTCTCCTTCTGTTCACTTTTGCACACTCACACTCCTCTGTACTTAACCTTTCTCCATCTATTTCCTCATTCTTCTTTCTCCCCCTCTCCTGTTTATTTTCCTTTCCTCTGTCTTCTTCTCCAATGCTGAAAACATTAATTGCTGAAATCCGAAGAATGAAAGATTCTTTAAATTCTGTTTTTAAACTTAATCTATGACCTATTACTTTTCCTTTTATCTAGCTTTATTGAGGTGTAATTGCTATAGAAAAACAAATTATGTACATAAATAATGTATACAATTTTGTGCATTTGGACATGTGTTTACATTTTTGTTACCATCTGCCTACCACTTCACAGAAACCACTTTTACCAATGACTTTCCAATTGTTAGGTCCATTGTCAAGCCTTAGTCTTCTTCTTACTGGATCCCTTTATAACATTGAATAGCACTGGCCACTACTTCCTGGAAATGCTGTACTCATTAGAACACTATTCTTTTTGTCTGTCAAATATTAGGTGCCTAGGGTCCTTTCTCAATTTTATAACTTTTTCCCTGGGCATTCTTCACTACCATGGTTTCAACTACCACCTCTATATTCAAGAACTCCCTCTCTCCCCACCACCTTATATCTGTAGTTCATAGCTTTCCTCAGCTCCTAATACATGTAATAGTCAATTCATCTGAAATATGTAACTGGACACTTTCACAGGCATCTCAAATGCAACAAGTCCAAAGTAAATTTCTCATCTCCCTCTTGTCTCAACGCATAGAAATCATCTCCTTCCTTGTGTTTATTGTTTCAGTGAATGACTATGTCATCCTTACTATCACCAAAGCCACGATGACAGGTGGTATCCAAATAGTCACCATATCCTGCCAATTTCCCTTTGATTAACATGTCTCAAGTAAGAAGTGGCATCACATCTCCAAAAGAGATGAGAGAAATCATGCTCCCCATGAACTGTGTATGCCTTTTGCCTTCCCATCATTCAAGTCTGATTTCAACTATTAATGCCTGAGAAAGGCCTTCCCTGTCCATCTTATATAAATTAGCTAGTATCCCTCCACTACTACCCCACACTGTATCCCCTTACTCTATTTTATTTTCCACAAGCCATCATAATTATCTAAAATGATGTTTATTTGTTGACGTGTTTATCTTCTGTCTCTGCAGATTGCATTTCCAATTTCATGGTGGCAGAAGCTAAGTCTCCTCTATTCACCACTGTTTCACCAGAGCCCATTAACTTATTCATAAGTGGCTTCTGGATGAATGAGTAAACACCCCAAATGACATAGACCTGGCATATCTATCAAGGGAGAGGCAAAGGCAAAAGGATTCCATGTTATCACAGATTTAGTAAGTATGGCAATGCAGGAATCTCAGAGAACAATGGAAAAAAATACCAAACAGGAAACCTATAATTCTAGACTCCTCATTCCCCCTCCATCAAATACACTTATCATGAATCCAGGGAGATCTTGTCCAATACTGACAGAAGCATCCCTTAAAAAGCATTTGCTGCTACAATATTGAGGAGGATATTACTCACTATGGCCCATCTTGTCCTCTTTATGAGGACACCCAGCAGCAATTCCTTTCTCATATTATTGAAAATAGTTTGCTTCTGTGAGCAACTGGTTGGTTTTTATCTTTGGAATCCTGGGGTTCATATAATGCAATTTTTCTCCTACAACTGGATGCTAAAAAATCCCAAACTAAATTGCAAGTTCAGGACCCTACAGCATGAATTGCACGTACAAACCTATCCCAGGCTCCATCTCTTTATGCTATTTTAAAATTTTCTCTTAGTACTGACATCTCAATCTTTAAAAAATTGCAGTTGTTTTAAATTTTTTTCCTAATTCCATTTTGAGCAATGAGAAATATGAAAATATAATAAAATAATCTCCAACACTTATTACACAGTACACTCTGCCCAGCTGTGGTTGGGATAGGAATCTCTTGAAAATGTAGCAAGTAGATGAATTAGGAGCTTCCAATTAGTTGGTCTGTATCTATCATTGTAGTTTGAAACCTTTATTACTCACCAAGACTGTTTTTGAGAGCTCATTCCCTTTATTTTCTGTGAAGAGAAATACAACTGTGACAACATCTGAGGGGCATTCTTAGCTTGCTGCCCTGGTCCCCACCTGGCAACCTAACATTGCAACAGTCCCATCTCCCACCCATCCCATCACCAGACAGCAAACCTAGGTTAGGCTTCCATTCTGTAGGCAATGGGGAGATATTGAAGGGTTTTAGGACAATTAGGATAAGAGATGTTACTCTGCAATGTTAGGAGCAAATAGGGAGGAATAGAATGAGAATCAGGATGATTTACTGAAAAGTTATTACAATAAGCCAGGCTAGAATTAACAAGGGCTATATCAGTCGGGGTTCAACCAGGAAAACAGAAGCCACTCTAATTTTTGATAAGAGGATAAATGTATTGCAGGGAACTGGTTACATAGGAGATAGAATTATTGAGGAACCAAATTGCATAAAATGACTCAACCCAGCAGGAAACAAAGAATGGAGAACAAAGAATGGAGCCAGGTTTTCCAGAGTCCTGATGTAAGGTAACATGGTGGAAGTGGAATCATGTAGGTTCTGTTGGTGGGAGATGAAGTTAGAGAGTTCAAGGCAGAGAAAAGAACAAAATACATATTTTGGTTTCCCCTTCCTCTCACATTACAAACTCCATCCAGGAAGTACAAGTACTTAGGCAATGCAGAGGAAGGTTGGGGAATGTCTCCGAAGGTAAAGGGCCTCTAGCAAGGTGGTCATAGTGGAGAGGATGGAGTCAACGGTTATTTCAAAGTAAAATTGACAGGAGTCATGAGTCTTTTTTCTAATGATGAGAACTATTTTATTAATCATGGTGTGGTCTTATAGGAGTGTAGAAGATGAGGCTATGTGGGCCTTGTTGAAGTGGAGATTCCTATCAAGGTGGAGGAACCTGAGAGACAAGCTCAGCTTTGAAGTTCAGAGGTCAAAATACAGAAGTGGAATGGATGACATGAGCCAGGGAGCATATGATGACAGAGATGGGAGTTGCGGGGCGGGGGGGGGGGGGGGTCTGAGGCACAGTCCAGAGGAGCACTCACATTTAATGGTTGGTCAGAGAAAATGGAGAGGAATCAGGCAGTGATGGAAAAATAGTCACTAGAAAGGGATGTGTGAGAACAAAAGGAGAAGGTGTTACATGGAAGAGGACTGTAGGTCTTCTATGCAGTGACTTTGGACAAACCTAGCCCTCTATTCTCCAGCATTCTTTTTCTTCCTACCATTGGCTTCTGCTTGTCTGAACACTGGCACTGTGGAGCATCCAAAAGCCTTCAGTTTGAGATTCTATAAGCTCTGATGCCTCCATTGGCAGTGCCGAACAACAGAAACTGAGCACCTCCCCCTCCGCTTTGCCAACTAGTGTGCTGGAATGTTGGTGCCACCAATATAGCACAGAAGTAGTCACAGCCTTCTGAGATCCTATCTGCTGAACCAAGTAAAGTATCTGCATGTAGATTAGTTACTCTTACACAGATGCATGTCCTGGGGGACTGAGTATGAAAATACAGATGTATGAGGCCTTAGAGAGAGCTGTGTGGCAGGTTTCACCTAGGAAGTGAAACTCAGCTAATTATTTTTTAAAAAACGAGTCTTTGAGAGGAGAATAGATGTGCAACCAGAGCCCCAGGGGCATGGAGGACAGGAAGAAGTAGGGCCAGAACTGGAGCTGGAGAAATGGATTCAACCCAGGGCCAGTGGGAGGCCAGGAGGCAGAAGGGGGAAGCTAGGGCTGAGAATGAGATTCTGAAGGAAGGCAAGAGGTAATCTGGCCTCATTTCCATGCATTATGATTCTGACACCACACCACTGGCCTGATTTGTGATTCCTCTAGAGCTGTAAACCAATCCTAAGTCCTTACTACCCTATCTGGAGCAGGCCCTTAAATACTACCAACATATTTCCCTGTACAATCTACTTTATAACACTTTCCAGGCCTGACAAAATCTAAGCTGGTCATTTATTTATGTATTCCGAATTTCTTCTCTCAACACATGTAAGCTCCTGTGTTTATCTATACTTCTAGTGCCCAGGACAATCTGGTACAAAATTTGTGCTCAGTAAACATTACTTGGCAAACCTGAATTTGCATTGTGATCTATACTGCAAAGCTGCGCAAACCAAGGTGCAGAAAAATGAAGTGGCTGTGCCAAGGTTACATAGCAAGGAGGCAGCCATGCTGGAGAATCAGGAGTTCTGATTCTCATCTTGACTTATGGACTATTGCACAATTGCCTCCTTACTCCCAGGCCACCTAGAGGGTAGGCCAGAGGAGAAAGAGGCTCCTGTGCAGTGGTAGGAGACAGGACTCTGAAATCCAAGATCTAAGCTCCAATCCTGCCTTTACTCCATAGTGGCTGTGTGACTTCCAGCAAGTTCTTTCATTTTCTGACTCTATTTCTGAGTGTTGCAAGCCGGACCTCTCAAGGCTAGTGGGAAAACACACGGAGTCCACAGAAGCATCCTGAGAGAAGCAAACCCTTTCCAGCCTGTAGCCTTTGGTGCAGAGGGATTTTTGCAAGATCAAGACGGGTCCTGGATCTCCTAGAACATTCTCCTCTCAGTATTTTATAGGTCTGTGAGTACTCAAGAGCCTGTCTGGCTGCTGAACTGTGGCAATTCGTGGAGCTGACCTGGAGCAGTGGGGAGAGGCTGACATGACAATTAACACAAGCTATCCAGATGGAGGAAAAATGAAGAGGGTGACATCCTCTTAGAGGCACCCATGGGCAGGTGAAACCATAGGGGAATAGTGGTGCTTTGAGAAGACTTTCGATGTAGGAGGCATTAGCAACTCAGCTTTGCCATTGATGGATTTGTTGGTGATCTTGGACAAGACCCAATTGTCCCTGGTTCCCAGTTTCCAACTTCATACAACAAGGACCTTAAAGGCACCCACCAGCCTGCCTCCTTGCCATTCATAGCTATTTGTTGATTTACACAGTGCTTTTTTTAAAAAAGGATATAGGGAAATCCACAGCTTCTCAGGTGAAGGGCTTTGGCTGGCCTAGCTGGGTCACTAGTCTAGCTGTGGAAAAGGCCCCATAGAGGAGCAGCAAGAGCACAGGCATTAGCAATTACATTGTGTCCTTTTGGGGAGACACTGTCTCCACACATACTACACCCCTCCCATCTCATCCGCCTTTACACATGAGCAAAATCTCCTCGTCTTTGCCCTCCTTCCTGGTAAACCTGTGTGGAGGAAATGACTCTTCAGTGCTCAGCGCCCATCTGTCCTCATGCTCCACGTCTGGTTCTGTGGCCCTGTTGGAAGACCCACAGCCCCAAAGGACCCACCTCCCTCTTCCCACACACCAACCTCCCCTTGCTCCTCTGTCCCCCACCGTCAGAGGACACACAGACACACACACACACACACACACGGCAGAGAAGCTGATTTTATTTTCACAATCTCTGTGGCCAGACCTGTGGAGGCTTCAGGGAAGGTTCTGAGGTCTCAGGCCTCGCTGGTGTTACAGGTCCTCACTGCAGCGACCTCAGCAGCTACTTTCCAGGCTCTGGTCGTCCCCCTCAGGCTCGACGGTGGACCTTCTTCCTCAGCGGGAGACGGCGGCTGCCTCGGGTTGCTCCTCTCTTATTGCTGTCAGCTGCGGTGGTCCGAGCTCTGGCAGCTTCTTTGTTCCTACAACGCCCTCGAAGGGGCTTTCTAGACTTTCTTGTCATCTTTCGGCCCTGGAAGGACAACAAGGAGATCACAGAGGGGCACTGGTTTGGGGGCAGACGTGGAGGAGGGTGGCAACAGGGGCTTTGTGCAGGGGGGGGTAGGGAGGGCAGTCCAGGGGCAGAAGAGCAGGACTTGGGTGGCTCAGCTCACCTTGCTTTTCTTGTACTTGGTTCGATGATGTATGCACGTCTTCTTTTGGCCCGCTTTGCTGCCAGAGTTGGATTTTGCACAGTGGGGAATGGATGCCATGGGTCTCCTGCCCATGTTTCTGGACCAGCACCTCCAGGTAGTCTGTCCAGGCCGCTGAGCTCCCTCTATTTATGGTCCCCAGGACAACAGGTGGCCACACCCTTGGGCTTTGTTGGCTCAGCAAGTCCCACCCCAGGCCACACCCCTAAGCCTGCCGAGGAGGGGGAAGGGCTGAGACATCACAAAGCATCCCCATCTGTCAGGTCCATAGGGAAGGGGCCCGTGTCCTGGAGGCCAGGAGAGTCAGTCTGGTTGGAGAACGGAAGGATATGCCCAGCCCCCTGGAGAGGTTTCCCAAACTGATGCAGGATGCCTCCTCATGTCCCCACGCTCAATTGTGGTGCATCACAAGGCCCAGAGAGGGCGTTTCCTTCACACCTCTCCACAGACACCCCCTGCAATGGTCCAGTCTCTTTTGTTGGCCACCAGCACCTAGTTCAGGTCTGTCGCACCTGAAAGCACTCTGTGTTTAAGACACACCTTGAAGTCTGGTTACTTCCCTTGGTTTGAGGAGCTCACAGTCGAGATTTTGTCCCTGAATGCAAGGGATGGGATGCTAGAGTTTGCCACAGGCCACAGTGGCTATATGAGACAAGATAGATTTCAGAGGAAGGAAAAGGATTAAAGATAAAGAAGTCATTTCATATTAAAACTATCAATTAAAAAATAATAAAAATTCTTGATTTAATGTCACTAATCACAAAGCTTCAAAGTACATGAGACAAAAAATGTAATAACTACAAGGAGAAATATAACTACGAGTCCACACTCACAGAGATTTGAGTACCCTTCTCTCAGTAAGTGGAAAACCAAGTAGACAGAAAACCAGCAAAGACTCACAAAATTTAAACTACACCATCAATTAAATTGACATAATTGACATTTATGGCCTAATCACAATAACATTAGAATTTACACTCCAATCAGATATTGGATATTTATCAAGATAGATAATATTCTGGATCATAAATCAACTCTCAATAATTTAGAAAGGTGTTAGTGATGCAGAGTTTGTTCTCTGATCACAATGGAACTAAATTTGAAGTAAATATGGGAAAGGTGTCTGAGAAATCCCCAAATATTTGAAAACTAAAAAATACACTCTAAGTAACTTATAGAACAAAGACTAAACTAAAGGAAAGCTAGAATATATTTTAAGCAGAATAAAAATAAAAAACAACAGGATTTGTGTGAAACCACCAAATCTGTACTTATAGGGAAATTTGCATATGCCTATAATTGAAGAGGAAAACTTTAACAATCTTAACTTCTCCTTAAAAACCTAGAAAAAGGGCTGGGGCTGTAGCTCAGTAGTAGAGCCCTTGCCTAGCCTATGTGAGGCACTGGGTTCAATTCTCAGCACCACATATAAATAAGTAAAATAAAGGTCCATTGCAACTACAAAAAAATATGTTGGGGAGAGGAAGATGGGATTTAGCATATTTTGGGGACAGATTCACTTTTGAAAATGAAAGGAATTCTAGAGATGGATGGTGGTGATGGTTTTATATTATGAAAATATTTAATATCATTGAACTGTGCACCTAAAAGTGGTTAGGAGGGTGGCCTTATGTGTATGTCACAACAATTACAAATGAAGACTGTTAAGGAAAAGGATCAGGCAGCCTTTCGGCTTGAAAATGCTTTGTCATGAATCCAGGTGGGGGGCTAGCAGGGAATTGGCAGCTTCCCTTCCTGCTCCACTTAAAATAGAACAAAAATAAACAACAGCTATGACAAAGAAAAAAGAGAACGTGTGAGCTAGTATTTGGGAACAAATGACCCCAACTCCCCTAGAGGGATATTGGAGAAAGATGCTTGCTACGAGTCTCTCAGCTCTCAGGCATTGCAGGCTTCTCTTCCTGGCTCCTTATGTCCTGCATGCTGGGATGAGACTCATGCAGGTATAACGGCTTCTTAGTCAAACACTCAGGGAAACAAAGCCAGAGGAGGCATTGTTCTACAATCCCACAAGAGTCAGAGAGAACAGCTGCTTAGTAATTCTGGGCCTTTGGACAGCACAATCTTCACAGACCACAGAAGCTCAAGGGCATATAGACAGTGTATCTTCTTAGGTTCTATTACTAAAAGCACTGCTTTTGGCCTCTAGTACTGTGAGCCCAAATAACGAGGTAAATCATGCATTTCTAGGGAGGTTCTATTTGAGGTTTCATGATTTTAACTGTTATCTAGCATTGATGTCACATTCTGCAGTTATCTAATGAGAAAAACACTGAACACTAGCCACTGTATTTGGCAACAAAGAGTGGAGATGGAGATTACATTAATTAATTAACTCATTGATTCATTTATCCAAATAAAATGTATTGATGATCTACTACGTAACAGTCACTGCTCAGGAAACTGGAAAATAAACAAAAATAAGAATAGGAAAGAGGTAGTTTTCAAAAAAAGGAGAAAAATGCAGGGCCAGAAATCTTAAATTCCTAAAAGAGCCTTTGGCAACCATGAGTCCTATCAAGGAGTCAATGTCATCTAATATTCCTCCATTCCCACAGGTGAGTTTGGCCAGAGAGCAAGCCTCTGGGAGAAAGTGTGCACGGGCCCTAGTCCTCAGCCATTGTGTTGGAATGAGGGTAGGTGTTCTCTTGCCCTTCCTGCTGGTGGGAGCAGGGGTAGAATTTGAGACAGTTTCAGGGGTTAGGTTCAACAATCTGATCTTTCCATCACAGATACCTACAGTAAGCACAGTGGTATCCAGGGGCCCTCTGTGAACAAAGCCAGTACATCCCAGCTCTGCTCTATTGTCTTCTAGGTTCCAGATAGTGCCCCTTTGTTTCCATTTATTATATTGTGATTTAGTTCTCACATCTTATTTTGTGCTTTCTATTTCTCCTTTCCTGACATCTATTAGATCAAACAAAAATTTTTAAAAACGTACTTATTTTCTCCATAGCACATTTGAAAGTTAGACTTTCTATTTCTGTATTAGTTTAACTATTAGTAGTCAACTTTCATAATTGACTAAATAAAATCCAAGATTAATCTCTATCTCTATACTTCTTTCAATGATGTTTGTTCATTTCTGGAAGTTCTATTTGTTATCTTGTCCAAGTATGCTCATTCATTGTTTATAGGATTTTATCTTTTAAATCCATTGTTTTATTTCTTTAAATATGTTTATAACATTCATTTTATTGTGAATCCTATATTTTTTTTTTCTTTTTGCCACTCTTCCCTGACTTCTTTTTATTTGCTCTTTTGAGATGCATGTGTTATCATTCTTAATATGAAGGTTTGACTGCTGGCAGGGGCAGCCATGAGGGGTTGCCCAACTCTCGCTTTTTGGACACAGAAATGAACAGTGAGGGGCAGGAATAGCAAAAGAACAACACACCTTGGATTCCAGTCTAAGTGTAGATGAGAGACTTATAAACTTGCGTGTGCCACACTCTGGACATCTCAGAGGTCTCTTGGTGAAGAGTTGATATCACTGATAGGCTTTTGTTACCAGTTGCAGACAACTTAAGAGTATGACCTCAATGAAGCATACCCCCATGGTCAGATTCTACATGTCCTGAAATATTTACCAAGATGTATAAGTTGAAACCCAGAAATTTTGTTGGGCCTAAACCCATTGACCTCCGCTAACACAATCCAAACAGGCCCAGAAATGGGCAGTGGCCTGATCAGAATCATAAACTTCAGGACCATAATCCAGTTTTTTTAAATACTTTCTATATCCATGTTGTTTTCACTATAACATGTTGTTCTAAATTTAATGCCTTATATCCCCTACTATGCTGTGCCTCCTCCCAAATGTTATATCTCCGTTATTGGCATCAGTTTGGTCAACTAACAAATATTTATTGACAACCTTTGCTTCAGAGGCACTATTCTAGATACTAGGACACAGCAAGTGAACAAGACAAAGCCCCTGTCCTCAAGTACCTAACGTTCTGATGTGTGTGCATGAAAGGGGTGGAAGGAGTGTCAGTAGTGGGAAACAAGTGACATGAACAAACAAGTGCATGGCTAAAAACATTGTGTTGTAATTGTAGTTTAAATGGATGACCTGTATGAGATGTGAATTATATCTTAATATAGTAATTTAATGCCTATGGATCTTTCATTCCTTTCCTTTTCTCTTTTTCTTTGTCAAAGCTGTTGTTTATTTTCCTTCTATTTTAAGTGGGCTATTTGTCTCCTTGTTAATTTGTAGGCATTCCTCCTATTCAGTGTTTCATATACCCAAACTTTGCTTAGCATATTTAAATTTTGTGTGAAAGGTACATGCTAACAGACAACTGCAAATACATCCAGTTTAGCAATGATTATGAAAATAATATCCATCTATCTACCATACCAACAATATACATGCCCCCCCCACTGTGTGAATTATTTATTTATTTATTTGGAGAGAGAGAGAGAGAGAGAGAGAGAGAGAGAGAGAGAGAATCTTTTTTGTAGATGGACACAACACACTGCCTTTATTTTTATGTGGTGCTGAGGGTCCACCCACCTGTGCTAGGTGAGCACTCTACCACTGAGCCACAATCCCAAGTCCCCCACTGTGTGAATTATAATCAACTTCCTCCACAATAAAGGAGGATTTTGTAGTAAACATTTTAATATTTCCTTCAGTTTTAACATCTTCAAAAACTTTATTTTTTGTTTTCCTTCAATTTTAACATCCTCAAACCCATTTATTAATAATATTGTTGATTTTACTTGAGTTCTAATTTTTTATTCAGGCTTTATTTTTGGAAATAACTTAGATTTTGAATGTACACATATATGAGTTTTAACAAATGCATATGCTTTCATCCATCACCAAAATAAGGAAAAATGTCTGCTCTCAGCTCCCACAAGTTTTAGTCTATTTTGTACTGGAAGCTCTAGTCACTTCAAAAAGGCAAATTAAAACCATAATGAGACATCACTATACTCCTAACACCTAAAATAATCGTGACACCAAATGATGGAAAGATGTGGAGAAACTGCATCATGAACATTTTGCTGGTGGGAATATAAAATGGTACAGTGACTCTCAAAAAGAGTTTGGTAGTTCCTAATAAAACTAAACATGCAATTAATATATGAACTTGAAATGACATTGCTGGATATTTATCACAGAGAAATAAAAACTTAAGCAATTTTGTCTTTAGTGCTTTTAAGGCCTTCTGTTGATTTAAATGTTAATCATATCTACAAAATTTGAAAACTCACATCTAGATGAGTGAGCAAACATCTAGATACCAAAGCCTCACACAAAAGGACACATAAAATTAACCATTCCAGGGTGAGATGCAACAAACACCAATGAGAGGTAGGTATTCTGACAGAAATTACATTGTGTCCTTTTGGGGAGACACTGTCTCCACACATACTACACCCCTCCCATCTCATCCGCCTTTACACATGAGCAAAATCTCCTCGTCTTTGCCCTCCTTCCTGGTAAACCTGTGTGGAGGAAATGACTCTTCAGTGCTCAGCGCCCATCTGTCCTCATGCTCCACGTCTGGTTCTGTGGCCCTGTTGGAAGACCCACAGCCCCAAAGGACCCACCTCCCTCTTCCCACACACCAACCTCCCCTTGCTCCTCTGTCCCCCACCGTCAGAGGACACACAGACACACACACACACACACACGCCAGAGAAGCTGATTTTATTTTCACAATCTCTGTGGCCAGACCTGTGGAGGCTTCAGGGAAGGTTCTGAGGTCTCAGGCCTCGCTGGTGTTACAGGTCCTCACTGCAGCGACCTCAGCAGCTACTTTCCAGGCTCTGGTCGTCCCCCTCAGGCTCGACGGTGGACCTTCTTCCTCAGCGGGAGACGGCGGCTGCCTCGGGTTGCTCCTCTCTTATTGCTGTCAGCTGCGGTGGTCCGAGCTCTGGCAGCTTCTTTGTTCCTACAACGCCCTCGAAGGGGCTTTCTAGACTTTCTTGTCATCTTTCGGCCCTGGAAGGACAACAAGGAGATCACAGAGGGGCACTGGTTTGGGGGCAGACGTGGAGGAGGGTGGCAACAGGGGCTTTGTGCAGGGGGAGGTAGGGAGGGCAGTCCAGGGGCAGAAGAGCAGGACTTGGGTGGCTCAGCTCACCTTGCTTTTCTTGTACTTGGTTCGATGATGTATGCACGTCTTCTTTTGGCCCGCTTTGCTGCCAGAGTTGGATTTTGCACAGTGGGGAATGGATGCCATGGGTCTCCTGCCCATGTTTCTGGACCAGCACCTCCAGGTAGTCTGTCCAGGCCGCTGAGCTCCCTCTATTTATGGTCCCCAGGACAACAGGTGGCCACACCCTTGGGCTTTGTTGGCTCAGCAAGTCCCACCCCAGGCCACACCCCTAAGCCTGCCGAGGAGGGGGAAGGGCTGAGACATCACAAAGCATCCCCATCTGTCAGGTCCATAGGGAAGGGGCCCGTGACCTGAAGGCCAGGAGAGTCAGTCTGGTTGGAGAATGGAAGGCTATGCCCAGCCCCCTGGAGAGGTTTCCCAAACTGATGCAGGATGCCTCCTCATGTCCCCACGCTCAATTGTGGTGCATCACAAGGCCCAGAGAGGGCGTTTCCTTCACACCTCTCCACAGACACCCCCTGCAATGGTCCAGTCTCTTTTGTTGGCCACCAGCACCTAGTTCAGGTCTGTCGCACCTGAAAGCACTCTGTGTTTAAGATTATATGGAGACATGGATCTTTCCACTTCCCTCCTAAACATTTCTCTACAACCTTGAAGACCACTTAGTTCTTGCAGGGTACTTTTCCATCCCACTTCTTTTTCCTAATGTCCACTGAGGTTTCCTAGGTTTTTAATTTTCATTCAGAAATCACTACCTTCAGTCTGGGAGACTTTAATGAACCACTAGACTTGCTTCACTGGGTATCCCAATCTTGTTTATAATCTAAGGGGCCTTGATTACCTTAGTAAGTGTAATAAGCCAATGTAGGATTTAACAGTAAAGGAGAGACAAGGCCAATATTCATAACAATGCCAGAAGTTATGCAGGATGTTTGCATGTACGAAGCCACAACCTAAGACTGATGAATTCACAAAGCAGGGCAGGGTTTGCTGGGATTGCTCAGCATTGTACTTGAGGCTTTTTAAAAGGCCTGTAGTTTGGAAAAGGAAAAGAAAAGTCTATAGAGAAAATTCTATTAATTAAGAAAACACTCAGAACTAATTATTGAGTGTAGCAACACCATTGCATACAAGATCATTATATTTGGATACTAGCAATGAGCAACTGGAAATTAAAACAGTATAATTTAAAATAGTAGTAGAAAATATTAATTAAAAGGGATAAACTGACAAAAGATGTAGGAGATGAGTACATTGAGAACTATAAAACATTCCAAGGATAAATTAATGAAGATATAAATAAATGGAAATATAAATCTGTTTATTACTCACAATACTGAATATTGTTGCAATGTCAATTCTTCTCAAATGCATTGATCAATTCAATGTGGTACAATTCAGAATTCCATAAATATTTATATAGAAATCAGGAGGCTGATTCTAACTTTCATAAAAATATGCAAGCAATCCATAAAAATAGAACAAAATATCCTACATCATTTCAACCATTATAAACTAATGATAATCAAAATAGTAATTGGAGAAATACTTCAGTAGAACAAAATAAATTTCTTCCAGGAGTAGATTCACATTTATATGCATATATAGACAACTAATTATTGGTAAAGATGTAAATGAAGATTGGAAAGAAAGAATTGTCTGAAACAACTAGATCTGGAAAAATGAACTATCCTTATGCAAAAAGTAAACTTTGATCCATACTGTGTCTATCTTCATTTACATCTGTATCTGTCAGTATAGCTACAGATATCTTCCTCTTTCTCACCACAGAAAGAGAGAAACAGAAAAGGAGACGTAAAATAAATCAGCTCATGTCTAACACATCTGAACTCTGAATAGGCCAGCAGGTCAGAAACTCACATAGGCATAGGCATTCATTTTTTTTTTTTTTTTTAGATAGAGAGAGAGAGAGAGAGAGAGAGAGAATTTTTTAATATTTATTTTTTTAGTTTTCGGTGGACACAATAACTTTATTTTATTTTTATGTGGTGCTGAGGATCTAACCCAGCACCCTGCGCATGCCAGGCAAGTGCGCTACCGCTTGAGCCACATCCCCAGCCCCCATTCTTTTTATTTTAATATTTTATTTCATTCCCATGTATAAATTGTAAATAATAATGGTGTTTAGTGTAATATTTCAACACTTGCATACAGCATGCACTAATTAAATCTAGCCTCTACCTTTCCCAATCTCTAGTAATCACTAGTTTACATTCAGTTTGACTGTTTTGGCTTCTACATGTGAGGGCCAATGTGGTACTTGCATTTCCGTGTGTGATTTATTTCCCTTAACATGATGCTCTCCAGTACATACCTTTTTCTGAAAATTATAGAATTTCATTTTTCTCTATGGATAAATAATATTCCATATGAAACACACTTAGGCACTTAGGTGGATTCCATTTCTTAGCTGCTGTGAACAGTGCTGCAATAAAAAAAGGCATGCAGTCATCTCTTCAGTATGTTGATTTTATTTCTTTTGGAGATATATATATATCCAGAAGTGGGATAGCAGGATCACAGAGTGGGTTTATTTTCAATTTTTTTAAACCTCCATGCTGTTCTCCATAATGGTTGTACTAATATACATTCCCACCAACAGTGTATGAGAGTTATTTTTTTTTCTCTACATCCTCACCAGCATTGGTTATTTATTTGTTTGATAATAGCCATTAAACTGGGGTGAGATTTTTATCTCATTGTAGTTTTGATTTGCATTTTCATAATGGTTAATGATGACGTTGACCAATTTTTTCATATATATTTCTTGGCCACTTGTATTCATTCTTTTGAGAAGTGTCTACTCACACAGCATTTCTATGTTACATAATTGTGGCAAAATTCTCTCCTCTCTAGGAAATGTCAGTTTTTGCTCTTAAGGCCTTCAACTGAATAGGTGAAGCCCACTCACATTATGGACTATAATCTCATCTGATTGCAAATGTTAATCACATCTACAAAATACTTGTTCAACAATATTTACACTAGGGTTTTACCACATGGTCAGAAACTCAACATCAGTACTCATTGGAGAAATGCAAATCAAAATCACAATGAGATACCACTATCTGCCCATTAGAATGGCTAAAATTGAGGAGATTGGCCATACCATGTAACACCTAGTGATAATGTTTACTGACACAACTATTTTTGAAAATAGTTTGGCAATACAAAAATATTAAGCATGCACCTAACAAATAATGTAGTCATACTTCTCCAAATCTTTTTATATAAAAGCTCTCAAAATATAAACTCATCTATGGTGACAGAAGAAGATCAGTGATTTTTGGAGATGAGTGTGCAGGGAAGGCTAGCAGGCAGAAATTACAATGGGCTAGAAGGAAACTTTTAGATGTGAAGAATATATTCACTATTTTGACTATAACTTACAAGTTTTTATTTGAGTGATCTAAATATACAAATGATAGAGACCATGTCATTGTGTTGTCAGCAGAGGAGGCATATAACTAACTCCCAAGTTGCAATGAGCACCTCTAGCACCCAGATGGAGATTTCTAGAACCATTTATAGAAGGAAGCAGACCTCTTGAAGAAATGGCTGATGTTAGAACCAGGGAAGGGCATATAACATAAGCCTGAAGTACCATGTAGCCCTAGAAATTATGGGATGAAGAATATGTTAAAAGACACCAGTGTTTCATTCATCAAACTCCAGAGTCTTGGAAAGCTGGAATGAACACAACATTTTTTTTTTCTTTTTCAACAACAACAAAATAAAAAAATGAATTGCAAGGAGAAAGAAAACTTGAGAGGTAATACACAAATTTTAAAAAGCTTAAGAGGCATAACAAAGAATTACTCTATATGGACCATATTTAGATACTCATTCAAGGACACAACTTTCTTCTTAAAAGTGTATCAAAAAGTGTGTAAAACAATTGTACACTGATGGTTATTTATTTAATTTAAAAACACAAGTATTTTGTTTTACGCTTTTTTTATTAAACTGTTCTTATCTGCAGGTGTGGTGGCACATGCCTGTAATCCCAGCAGTTTGGGAGGCTGTGGTAGGAGGATCTTGAGTTCAAAGCCAGCCTCAGCAACTTAGCGAGGTACTGAGCAACTCAGCAAGACCTTGTCTAAAAGTAAAATAAAATTTTAAAAAAATGGCTGAGGATGTGGCTCAGTTGTTAAGCAGCCCTGAGTTCAATCCCTGGTACCAAAGGAGAAAAAGAATTCTTATGTTTAGGAAGTGCATATTGAATTGTTTAGAGAGGACATACTATGATGTTTTGGAGTTGCTCCACATTATTCCAGTACCTGAGAAGCAGGTAGGTGGGGAATCTAACTGGAGACAAATCTTCCATGTATTTAAGCTCAGGTATACTGGGCTCATTATATTATTCTTTCTACTATATGTTTGACGCTTTCTGTAATGAAAGGTTTGCATTATAAATAATGCCCTTCCAGTAACTCTGACTACTTTTTAGAAATAAAATAAACAAATGATCAAATTGGCCTAAAAGGAAAATGAAATTCTAATTAAACTCTATAAACTGAAACTTTTCAAAGCTCAAGCCACCCTCAGATATTCCAGGACCAGGCAGTTTGGGAGGCCAGTTCCACTTAATGGTTAGAGAAAACTAATTACTGCCTGATTGTTGACTCTTTCATAGCATATCAAAAGTTGCCAGTAGTTCAACTCATTGTCTCAGGCCAGCTTTCCTGGATTCAAAAACCAGACAAGAACCCCCTCCCCATGATAAGAACCCTTGAGGTAAGCTCGCTTATACAGCATCAAATATCCTACATAAATTAGCAGCATATCAGATAAAGTAATGAATTAAATGAATAAATAGGCATCATTCAAGGCAAGAAAATATGATGTAAACATTAGGGAAAAAAACCTTTCCATTTTAGTTCCTTACATACAAAATTGATGAGAGAAAACATTTCATAATGTCAATGGTTGAGAATATGCTTTTGAAAGAAATTCACCATAAGCTCATAGTAAAAACATTTATTCAACTAATATTAAAAGGAAGCTTCCACTTGCTAAAATCACTTACATGCTTAAATGTAAAATGTTAGAAGAATTATCATTAAAGTCAGGAAGAAGGGGTAGATGTATGCTACTGCCTCTGTGTTTCAAAACAGGGCTAAGGCACAAAGCCAGAGCTGTGATCATCAGAACAAATAAAGGTATGAATATTGGGGGAAAATAAGGCAGAGTAACAACATCATTATCTATCTTGAAAATTCAAAGGAACATTCATGTGGAGTATTCAAGTGAATGAGACATCAGACCAGGTGTACAGCTGATTACAATGGCAAAATTAAAATCATTGCCACACAAAAGCACTATGTAGAACAGCTAATAGACAATATGCCATTTACAATGGCAACAAAGTCCAAAAATTACCTAAAAAAAGATCCTAACAAAATGTATAAGGCCTTTATAAAGACAACTATAAATGTGTAGTGACAGTGTCAGGAAAAAAGTGTCTGGTCTCACCAAAATAGAAGAATAAACAGTAAAAGGATGGAATCCAGGGGAAAGGAGGAGGGAAGGCACTAGGGAATGAAATTGACAAATTATGCTAGATGAATATATGAATATATCACAATTAATTCTACTTTGTGCATCATTATAATATACTCATTTAAAAACAAATAGAAGGAAGACTGAAGAAGAAGGGAATGTTGGAGGGGATGGAAGGGAAAGAGGAAGTACTGGGGAATGAAGTGGAGAAAATTATGCTACATGCATGTAGGAATATGTCAGAAAGAACCCTGCTCTTATGTATAATTATAATGCACTAATAAAAACATAACCAAAAAGGAGTCTGAAATAAATAGAGCAACATGCCATAGTCATTGAGGGGAACAGAATAATGTAAAAGTCCTGAATTTCCTTAAATTCCTTACATTTTTGTGCCTTACCTGTAGTTGCCAAAATGAGAGTCAATTATGGGCTACTGCCTTGTTTTTCCAAAATCAACCCTGAAAAACGGTGTGTGTATGTGAGAGTGAGCACTCATAGGGATGGAGATAGATAGATAGAAAGATTTTTTTAAGGTTAGCTTCTTTTTAAAATATTTTTATTAGTTATTAGTGGACCTTTATTTATTTGTTTATATGTGGTGCTGAGAATCAAGCCCAGTGATTCACACATCTCAGGCAAGCATTCTACCACCGAGCCCCAGCCCCAGCCCAGATAGATAGATATTGATAAAACATTTAAGAAATAAACATGTGAAAGCCCTGGAGGAGACTGAAGAATGTGTGTGTTTGGAGATGGGCTTGCAGCAGGGAGGTTGCTGAGGGCCTGTGACCTGCATAGGTGGCATATGACAGGATGAGGGGGAGAACAGTTTCCAAGCTGCTGCTGCAAGTTCCCTGCACAATCTGAGGCAGTACATCACACCACAGGTGCCAGGAACCCAGGGACAGCAGGAGAATGGAGACTGGCCAGGCACAGTGAAACATGCCTGCAATCCCAGCGGTTTGGGAGGCTAAGGCAGGAGAACCATGAGTCCAAAGCCAGCTTCAGCAATTTAGTGAGGCCCGAAGTAACTTAGTGAGGCCCTGTTTCAAAATATAAAAAAATGGCTGGGTATGTTGCTCAGTGTGGTTAAATGCCCCTGGGTTCAATCCCTTGCACGCGCCCTGGAATTCTGTCCCCCATACCCCCATGCCATACAGTCCAGAGGACTTCCCAGGATAGTTTGGACATCCTCCCTCTGTGGTAGGGCCTCCTCAGTCCACCCTCAGCTGTCACTTTGACCCTAATAGAACCTGGTCCCTATGCACTCCCTGCTCATCTCAGGCCAAAGTAATAATTAGTTAATTCCCACGGTGCCCTGCAGGGGACCAGAAAATCCTTCCCTACAGGCACTCAGGATGCAGAGCTGACAAAAGATGTCACCTGGGATTTGAGTGACACTGGATGATGAGGTCTCCTTAGTCCACCCAGAGCTCACCTTGACCCCCAATAGACTACAGGCCCTATGTACTCAGGTGACATGTATTACATGGCTCTGGCAACAGGTGTAACTCCTAGAGGAGGAAAAAGGACACCTTGAAATTCTGCCCTTCCACCCCGGTGCAGGGCTGGCCATAGAGGCAGCCTGGGTCTTTTAGGGACCCTATTCCTGGGGTGGGGCCTCCTCAGTCTACTCCAACTCTCACCTAGACCTCCAAGAGACTCCAGGCCTTGTTCTCTCAGGTGACCTGCATTGTGTGGCTCTGGCATCAGGTTTAACTCTAGTTGAGGCCATGTCCCCTCTTCTGACTCTGTGCCAGAACAAGGTCATCAACTCTCTGACCCACTTTGGTGGAACTCAGTGGATGCCACGTAGGACCACCTGCCTGAGACCTTCCCGGGTGGACAGCGGGCACAATGTGATTCTTCAGGGCCCACCTTCCTTCCTCAGACTCCTCACCTTGGTTTCTGGCCAACGCTGGAGTCCCTAGTCCGCCCACCCACTCACAGTCCTCTGTGGTGAAAGTGGGGGCGGGAATTGTAAGATTGACAGCTGGGACTGCCAATGATTTCCTAGTGCTGAAAGCTGTTTCCTGTCTGCACTAGGAGACCTGGCCCAGGAGAGTCACTTTCTTTTCCAGCCTCCGTGCTCTCACCAAACCTGGCTTCCCAGAGATTTACTAACACCAAAAATTGTAAGTAGCAGCAAGTCAATGATTTGGCCTAGGCTGGCTGTCTTCTCTACCTCGAATTACTAGATTGAACGCTGACCTTGCACTCTACCTCCAAGCTACATCAACAATCCATTGTTTTGTTTTTGTTTATTGTTGTTTTGGGGGGTGTTGACAGGTTTTGCTAAATTACTCAGGCTGTCCTGAAACTTGGGATTCTCTTCTTAGCCCCAGGAGTAGTTGGAATTATAGGGCCTATCTAAGGCTTGCTAATTTTGAAGTAATCTAAATTTTTCATAATTCATGTAGCCATTTTTATTTTTAAACTGTCATTTAGTATCTAGAATATATTTTCCATTTTTGCCAAATATATGTGTAACTCATAAATATCTAAAGTATATATGTAGGTTATACTTATATTTATGTATAGATACTTAAACACGTATACATATGCAATCATGCATGCATTATCTACATATAATATGTACATTTCTGTGAATTTATACATATTTTTATGCATGTATGTGGGTTATATATAACTACAAATATCTGTTTGATTAAAGAATACTCTTTTTTGCAGAGGGAGGAATCCAGGACCTGCCAGACCCAAGGTATGGACTCTTCATGAGGACTGAAAGTATCCCCATCTCTGACCCAATGGATACCACATAGTATGCCTGGCCACTATACTCAGCCTGAGGAGGCCCTAAGTGGCAAGATCTTCTGCCATGGGCGCAAATATGGGAGATATTCAGGGAGATGGGGTCTTGGTCTAAAGATGTCAGTTCATTTCAGATGGGGTGGTAGTGAGGAAGGGCAGGCGTGGGCATGAGTAAGGACTTGGGTAATCTCCCAGCCCATGATACATTGGACCCAGGTCCAGCCACCAGCCCTGGAGAACCTACACAAGGGCAGTGGGAAACTGTTCACTTCTCTGGGAAGTACCAGGGCTCTTGGGGAAGAGAGGAACCTGATGTGACAGGGTAACTTCATCTTAGCACAGGGATCACTATCTGGTCATCAGACACAGGTGTCCCAGTTTACCCAAGAGTAAAGTGAGGACCCTAGGGGAAGATCAAGGGTCCCAGAATACAGTAGATGCCCCTCAGAAATCTTCCCGTTACCTGCTGTCAGCACAGGAAGCCCAGGCAGGGTTGTAAAGGTTCCTTTATTTTCTGTGTGTCATTGATTTCAGAGAAGTGAAGGCCTCAGTAAGAGGGGATTGGGCTCAGGAAAGCAGAAGGAGGATCTCAGGCATAGCCAGGAGTCAGGTAAGGACAGAGGGAATTTCTTCAGTGGAACACAAGGACCCCGATCCTCACCTGCCCTTTCTTCTCAGCCATGGGACAACCCAGTTCCATTGGCTTTACCTTTCCCTCACTTCCTTTCTGGGTGTCTCACGTAGACAGGGTGTGTTTTAGGATTTGTTAAGGTTTAAGGAAGGTGCCTTAGATCATTAGAGAGCATCTCATACCTAAGGTGAGGACTGAGCCAGATCCTCCATGGCCAGGACACATGGAACCATTGAGTTTGGCCAGCTCTTGCTTCACCTTTGAGAAGGTGTGGCCATATGTGAGGCCCCTCACTGCCTTGTGTTCCTTCACAGGGAGGTGGGCACTTCTTCAGAGTGTCCTTCAGGCCAGCACATGGGTGGTATCCAGGTCCTGCCAGGGGAAAGGTAAGGGCCCAGAGTAAGCAGAGCGGACCATCTACCTCAGAACAGTGGGGACCTCACAGAAGGCAGCCCAGCCCTCCTATCAGGGCTGGTGGATCAGGTTGTGCTTGGAGTCTGCAACCTGTGGGGCCCCTCAGTGCCTCTTACAAGAACTTCTGGAACCAGGTCGTGAAGGTTTTGTATGAGGCAGTGTCCTCAGGTCCTGGAGCAGAGGAGGCCCAGGCAGTATTTGGAGTCATGGTGTGGTGCACTCTGGGAATGTGTATCAAGGACCCCACACTAACAGGACAGAGGGAGTCCCACAGAGCTCAGGCCCCAGAAGCCCTACTATTAACCCTGGGCCTTGTGCTCTGTGGGCTTGCTGTACCCACAGAAGTTGCCTCACTTCCTGCCTCAGGTTTTCAGGAAATAGGCCTACCAGGAGAGGAACTTGAATAGCCCTAGAGCATTGCCCAAAGAGAAGACCTGTAGTGGGCCTTTGTGAGGGGTTCCAAGGGTTCAGTTCTCAGCTAAGGCCCTGACACATACCCTCTCTCCCCAGGCTGGTAAGTCTCCAACACCAAGCTCCTGTCCATCCTCCAGCTTGCTGTCTTAGACCAGAATCATCATGCCTCGAGCCCCAAAGCGTCGGCGCTACATGCTTGAGGAAGACCTTCAGGCCCAAATGGAGAAACAGGCCCTTATGGATGCCCAGGTTTCCACAGATGTGGATGAGGAGGATACTTCCTCTTCCTCCTCCACTTGCTCCTCCTCTTTCTCCGGCTCCTCTTCCTCCATTTCCTCCCCTTGCTATCCTCTGCCACAGTCTGGCTGGGCACAATCAGGAGCCACTTGTCAAAAGAAACTAACTTTATTTTTAGAACCACACACGCCAAACAAAACAGCCTCTCAGGAAAAACCCTCAGAGCCTCAACTGCCACCACCGGCTTTCCACAAGCCTCTCTCTCCCACACAAGCTTCTCTCCACCTCCCACAATCCTCCTGCTCTTGAGGCCGATTGGCTGGGTCACGTGGGCAGAGCCAAAAAAGTCCCCCAATGAGCAGCTCCGTGGTCTGAAAGGGCAGGGAAACAGCCCAATGAGCATCACCGCAGAGGAGCCAATCAGCTAGATGTTGCTGGGGCTGCTGTGAGCCAATCATCAGCCGGCAGCTGGAAGTTTGCTGGCAGCTGGAAGTTTGCTGGGGCCCCTTCGGCTGTGGCTCTCAACATCTCCCCCTCTCTGTTTAAACAACAAGCATGTGACTTAGGGACCATGCCTGCCTTAGGTTGTCCAATAGTACATATGGTCCTTAGGTTGGTACCATTGCAATTGGATCTTACCCGTCACTGACTACCGGTCCAGTATACAGCCACACCTGTGGAGAGGTCTTTGTACCAGCGGGGGGGTGAGGTTCTTTGCCTCACCTCTGTTGGCCCCCAAATTTTAGCTGGACGATCATGACAAGCAGAAGGGAGGAAGATTCACCAAGCCAATTGACGGCTCCTTTTGTAAAAATTGTACCACCAATGACATCATCAGCAAAAATACCCCAACACTACCACAAGTCGTTGCACCAACAGATAGTTCACAATGCATACAGGTGAGCTCACAATGTGTCCAGGCAAGTTCTGCAAGCAGTTCAGTGATGGCTATTGTAGAAGTTGTAGATTGGTTTTATCTTTGACTTCACCAGCACTGGGATGAAGATAGTAATTCTGGCAATAATGGCTAAAGAAAAAAATTATGTAACATTACAGAAGGCACTAAAAGAAAACAATTTTCTTAACAATTTACATTGTCTTTAAGAGAATTATTAAATATAATGAAAAGGAAAGGTGAAAGTAAACAAACAGATCTGTTAACCTTCTTTTTTGTTTACATATTAAAACAATCCTCAACAGTTGTTTACCCAATTTAAATTAAACCATATAAATCACGTGAAAAAACAAAATATTTGGATCCATTTTATCATGAGCGCTCATCATATATGATATATGGACATACATACATTCAAACATATAACACAAAACACAAGTGTGCACACATAATATAATACATACAACACATAACATTATAGTAAAGGCCTTATAACTTTTTACAGGTGAAATCTCCATTGCAATGTTTAAAAACTCTATAGTCAAAAAATAGAACTGATCAGCAAAACATTAACCTAGGTCTGTATGAGCTCAAAAAACAAAATAGAACTTCATGATATGGCAAAGGGCAATAATAAAATAGATATTGAAAAAAGCATCCTGGTTCTGTTGCAGATGTAAGAATAGCCAAACTGGAGTTTTGGATATCAGTTGTTATGGATTTGAGCCAAATCATCTTCTTTTTGGTCTGTAGAAATCGCTTTAGTTAATCTTTCTGGAATCCAAATCGGCTGCTGTTCTCCCTGTGGAAACACATAAACAGACCCCCGACTCCAGACAATTACTGGGTCAGGACCTTTCCATTGTCCTGTTAGAATATCCTTCCAAAGTACCTTGGGCTTATGTACATTTTTTGGACACATATGCAAAATGTAAGGAATTTAAGGAAATTCAGGACTTTTACATTATTGTGTTCCCCTCAATGACTATGGCATGTTGCTCTATTTATTTCAGACTCCTTTTTGGTTATGTTTTTATTAGTGCATTATAATTATACATAAGAGCAGGGTTCTTTCTGACATATTCCTACATGCATGTAGCATAATTTTCTCCACTTCATTCCCCAGTACTTCCTCTTTCCCTTCCATCCCCTCCAACATTCCCTTCTTCTTCAGTCTTCCTTCTATTTGTTTTTAAATGAGTATATTATAATGATGCACAAAGTAGAATTAATTGTGATATATTCATATATTCATCTAGCATAATTTGTCAATTTCATTCCCTAGTGCCTTCCCTCCTCCTTTCCCCTGGATTCCATCCTTTTACTGTTTATTCTTCTATTTTGGTGAGACCAGACACTTTTTTCCTGACTCTGTCACTACACATTTATAGTTGTCTTTATAAAGGCCTTATACATTTTGTTAGGATCTTTTTTTAGGTAATTTTTGGACTTTGTTGCCATTGTAAATGGCATATTGTCTATTAGCTGTTCTACATAGTGCTTTTGTGTGGCAATGATTTTAATTTTGCCATTGTAATCAGCTGTACACCTGGTCTGATGTCTCATTCACTTGAATACTCCACATGAATGTTCCTTTGAATTTTCAAGATAGATAATGATGTTGTTACTCTGCCTTATTTTCCCCCAATATTCATACCTTTATTTGTTCTGATGATCACAGCTCTGGCTTTGTGCCTTAGCCCTGTTTTGAAACACAGAGGCAGTAGCATACATCTACCCCTTCTTCCTGACTTTAATGATAATTCTTCTAACATTTTACATTTAAGCATGTAAGTGATTTTAGCAAGTGGAAGCTTCCTTTTAATATTAGTTGAATAAATGTTTTTACTATGAGCTTATGGTGAATTTCTTTCAAAAGCATATTCTCAACCATTGACATTATGAAATGTTTTCTCTCATCAATTTTGTATGTAAGGAACTAAAATGGAAAGGTTTTTTTCCCTAATGTTTACATCATATTTTCTTGCCTTGAATGATGCCTATTTATTCATTTAATTCATTACTTTATCTGATATGCTGCTAATTTATGTAGGATATTTGATGCTGTATAAGCGAGCTTACCTCAAGGGTTCTTATCATGGGGAGGGGGTTCTTGTCTGGTTTTTGAATCCAGGAAAGCTGGCCTGAGACAATGAGTTGAACTACTGGCAACTTTTGATATGCTATGAAAGAGTCAACAATCAGGCAGTAATTAGTTTTCTCTAACCATTAAGTGGAACTGGCCTCCCAAACTGCCTGGTCCTGGAATATCTGAGGGTGGCTTGAGCTTTGAAAAGTTTCAGTTTATAGAGTTTAATTAGAATTTCATTTTCCTTTTAGGCCAATTTGATCATTTGTTTATTTTATTTCTAAAAAGTAGTCAGAGTTACTGGAAGGGCATTATTTATAATGCAAACCTTTCATTACAGAAAGCGTCAAACATATAGTAGAAAGAATAATATAATGAGCCCAGTATACCTGAGCTTAAATACATGGAAGATTTGTCTCCAGTTAGATTCCCCACCTACCTGCTTCTCAGTTACTGGAATAATGTGGAGCAACTCCAAAACATCATAGTATGTCCTCTCTAAACAATTCAATATGCACTTCCTAAACATAAGAATTCTTTTTCTCCTTTGGTACCAGGGATTGAACTCAGGGCTGCTTAACAACTGAGCCACATCCTCAGCCATTTTTTTAAAATTTTATTTTACTTTTAGACAAGGTCTTGCTGAGTTGCTCAGTACCTCGCTAAGTTGCTGAGGCTGGCTTTGAACTCAAGATCCTCCTACCACAGCCTCCCAAACTGCTGGGATTACAGGCATGTGCCACCACACCTGCAGATAAGAACAGTTTAATAAAAAAAGCGTAAAACAAAATACTTGTGTTTTTAAATTAAATAAATAACCATCAGTGTACAATTGTTTTACACACTTTTTGATACACTTTTAAGAAGAAAGTTGTGTCCTTGAATGAGTATCTAAATATGGTCCATATAGAGTAATTCTTTGTTATGCCTCTTAAGCTTTTTAAAATTTGTGTATTACCTCTCAAGTTTTCTTTCTCCTTGCAATTCATTTTTTTATTTTGTTGTTGTTGAAAAAGAAAAAAAAAATGTTGTGTTCATTCCAGCTTTCCAAGACTCTGGAGTTTGATGAATGAAACACTGGTGTCTTTTAACATATTCTTCATCCCATAATTTCTAGGGCTACATGGTACTTCAGGCTTATGTTATATGCCCTTCCCTGGTTCTAACATCAGCCATTTCTTCAAGAGGTCTGCTTCCTTCTATAAATGGTTCTAGAAATCTCCATCTGGGTGCTAGAGGTGCTCATTGCAACTTGGGAGTTAGTTATATGCCTCCTCTGCTGACAACACAATGACATGGTCTCTATCATTTGTATATTTAGATCACTCAAATAAAAACTTGTAAGTTATAGTCAAAATAGTGAATATATTCTTCACATCTAAAAGTTTCCTTCTAGCCCATTGTAATTTCTGCCTGCTAGCCTTCCCTGCACACTCATCTCCAAAAATCACTGATCTTCTTCTGTCACCATAGATGAGTTTATATTTTGAGAGCTTTTATATAAAAAGATTTGGAGAAGTATGACTACATTATTTGTTAGGTGCATGCTTAATATTTTTGTATTGCCAAACTATTTTCAAAAATAGTTGTGTCAGTAAACATTATCACTAGGTGTTACATGGTATGGCCAATCTCCTCAATTTTAGCCATTCTAATGGGCAGATAGTGGTATCTCATTGTGATTTTGATTTGCATTTCTCCAATGAGTACTGATGTTGAGTTTCTGACCATGTGGTAAAACCCTAGTGTAAATATTGTTGAACAAGTATTTTGTAGATGTGATTAACATTTGCAATCAGATGAGATTATAGTCCATAATGTGAGTGGGCTTCACCTATTCAGTTGAAGGCCTTAAGAGCAAAAACTGACATTTCCTAGAGAGGAGAGAATTTTGCCACAATTATGTAACATAGAAATGCTGTGTGAGTAGACACTTCTCAAAAGAATGAATACAAGTGGCCAAGAAATATATATGAAAAAATTGGTCAATGTCATCATTAACCATTATGAAAATGCAAATCAAAACTACAATGAGATAAAAATCTCACCCCAGTTTAATGGCTATTATCAAACAAATAAATAACCAATGCTGGTGAGGATGTAGAGAAAAAAGAATAACTCTCATACACTGTTGGTGGGAATGTATATTAGTACAACCATTATGGAGAACAGCATGGAGGTTTAAAAAAATTGAAAATAAACCCACTCTGTGATCCTGCTATCCCACTTCTGGATATATATATATATATATATATATATATATATATATATATATATATATATCTCCAAAAGAAATAAAATCAACATACTGAAGAGATGACTGCATGCCTTTTTTTATTGCAGCACTGTTCACAGCAGCTAAGAAATGGAATCCACCTAAGTGCCTAAGTGTGTTTCATATGGAATATTATTTATCCATAGAGAAAAATGAAATTCTATAATTTTCAGAAAAAGGTATGTACTGGAGAGCATCATGTTAAGGGAAATAAATCACACACGGAAATGCAAGTACCACATTGGCCCTCACATGTAGAAGCCAAAACAGTCAAACTGAATGTAAACTAGTGATTACTAGAGATTGGGAAAGGTAGAGGCTAGATTTAATTAGTGCATGCTGTATGCAAGTGTTGAAATATTACACTAAACACCATTATTATTTACAATTTATACATGGGAATGAAATAAAATATTAAAATAAAAAGAATGGGGGCTGGGGATGTGGCTCAAGCGGTAGCGCACTTGCCTGGCATGCGCAGGGTGCTGGGTTAGATCCTCAGCACCACATAAAAATAAAATAAAGTTATTGTGTCCACCGAAAACTAAAAAAATAAATATTAAAAAATTCTCTCTCTCTCTCTCTCTCTCTCTCTCTCTCTCTCTCTCTCTCTCTCTCTAAAAAAAAAAAAAAAAAAAAAAATGAATGCCTATGCCTATGTGAGTTTCTGACCTGCTGGCCTATTCAGAGTTCAGATGTGTTAGACATGAGCTGATTTATTTTACGTCTCCTTTTCTGTTTCTCTCTTTCTGTGGTGAGAAAGAGGAAGATATCTGTAGCTATACTGACAGATACAGATGTAAATGAAGATAGACACAGTATGGATCAAAGTTTACTTTTTGCATAAGGATAGTTCATTTTTCCAGATCTAGTTGTTTCAGACAATTCTTTCTTTCCAATCTTCATTTACATCTTTACCAATAATTAGTTGTCTATATATGCATATAAATGTGAATCTACTCCTGGAAGAAATTTATTTTGTTCTACTGAAGTATTTCTCCAATTACTATTTTGATTATCATTAGTTTATAATGGTTGAAATGATGTAGGATATTTTGTTCTATTTTTATGGATTGCTTGCATATTTTTATGAAAGTTAGAATCAGCCTCCTGATTTCTATATAAATATTTATGGAATTCTGAATTGTACTACATTGAATTGATCAATGCATTTGAGAAGAATTGACATTGCAACAATATTCAGTATTGTGAGTAATAAACAGATTTATATTTCCATTTATTTATATCTTCATTAATTTATCCTTGGAATGTTTTATAGTTCTCAATGTACTCATCTCCTACATCTTTTGTCAGTTTATCCCTTTTAATTAATATTTTCTACTACTATTTTAAATTATACTGTTTTAATTTCCAGTTGCTCATTGCTAGTATCCAAATATAATGATCTTGTATGCAATGGTGTTGCTACACTCAATAATTAGTTCTGAGTGTTTTCTTAATTAATAGAATTTTCTCTATAGACTTTTCTTTTCCTTTTCCAAACTACAGGCCTTTTAAAAAGCCTCAAGTACAATGCTGAGCAATCCCAGCAAACGCTGCCCTGCTTTGTGAATTCATCAGTCTTAGGTTGTGGCTTCGTACATGCAAACATCCTGCATAACTTCTGGCATCGTTATGAATATTGGCCTTGTCTCTCCTTTACTGTTAAATCCTACATTGGCTTATTACACTTACTAAGGTAATCAAGGCCCCTTAGATTATAAACAAGATTGGGATACCCAGTGAAGCAAGTCTAGTGGTTCATTAAAGTCTCCCAGACTGAAGGTAGTGATTTCTGAATGAAAATTAAAAACCTAGGAAACCTCAGTGGACATTAGGAAAAAGAAGTGGGATGGAAAAGTACCCTGCAAGAACTAAGTGGTCTTCAAGGTTGTAGAGAAATGTTTAGGAGGGAAGTAGAAAGATCCATGTCTCCATATAATCTTAAACACAGAGTGCTTTCAGGTGCGACAGACCTGAACTAGGTGCTGGTGGCCAACAAAAGAGACTGGACCATTGCAGGGGGTGTCTGTGGAGAGGTGTGAAGGAAACGCCCTCTCTGGGCCTTGTGATGCACCACAATTGAGCGTGGGGACATGAGGAGGCATCCTGCATCAGTTTGGGAAACCTCTCCAGGGGGCTGGGCATATCCTTCCGTTCTCCAACCAGACTGACTCTCCTGGCCTCCAGGACACGGGCCCCTTCCCTATGGACCTGACAGATGGGGATGCTTTGTGATGTCTCAGCCCTTCCCCCTCCTCGGCAGGCTTAGGGGTGTGGCCTGGGGTGGGACTTGCTGAGCCAACAAAGCCCAAGGGTGTGGCCACCTGTTGTCATGGGGACCATAAATAGAGGGAGCTCAGCGGCCTGGACAGACTACCTGGAGGTGCTGGTCCAGAAACATGGGCAGGAGACCCATGGCATCCATTCCCCACTGTGCAAAATCCAACTCTGGCAGCAAAGCGGGCCAAAAGAAGACGTGCATACATCATCGAACCAAGTACAAGAAAAGCAAGGTGAGCTGAGCCACCCAAGTCCTGCTCTTCTGCCCCTGGACTGCCCTCCCTACCCCCCCCTGCACAAAGCCCCTGTTGCCACCCTCCTCCACGTCTGCCCCCAAACCAGTGCCCCTCTGTGATCTCCTTGTTGTCCTTCCAGGGCCGAAAGATGACAAGAAAGTCTAGAAAGCCCCTTCGAGGGCGTTGTAGGAACAAAGAAGCTGCCAGAGCTCGGACCACCGCAGCTGACAGCAATAAGAGAGGAGCAACCCGAGGCAGCCGCCGTCTCCCGCTGAGGAAGAAGGTCCACCGTCGAGCCTGAGGGGGACGACCAGAGCCTGGAAAGTAGCTGCTGAGGTCGCTGCAGTGAGGACCTGTAACACCAGCGAGGCCTGAGACCTCAGAACCTTCCCTGAAGCCTCCACAGGTCTGGCCACAGAGATTGTGAAAATAAAATCAGCTTCTCTGCCGTGTGTGTGTGTGTGTGTGTGTCTGTGTGTCCTCTGACGGTGGGGGACAGAGGAGCAAGGGGAGGTTGGTGTGTGGGAAGAGGGAGGTGGGTCCTTTGGGGCTGTGGGTCTTCCAACAGGGCCACAGAACCAGACGTGGAGCATGAGGACAGATGGGCGCTGAGCACTGAAGAGTCATTTCCTCCACACAGGTTTACCAGGAAGGAGGGCAAAGACGAGGAGATTTTGCTCATGTGTAAAGGCGGATGAGATGGGAGGGGTGTAGTATGTGTGGAGACAGTGTCTCCCCAAAAGGACACAATGTAATTGCTAATGCCTGTGCTCTTGCTGCTCCTCTATGGGGCCTTTTCCACAGCTAGACTAGTGACCCAGCTAGGCCAGCCAAAGCCCTTCACCTGAGAAGCTGTGGATTTCCCTATATCCTTTTTTAAAAAAAGCACTGTGTAAATCAACAAATAGCTATGAATGGCAAGGAGGCAGGCTGGTGGGTGCCTTTAAGGTCCTTGTTGTATGAAGTTGGAAACTGGGAACCAGGGACAATTGGGTCTTGTCCAAGATCACCAACAAATCCATCAATGGCAAAGCTGAGTTGCTAATGCCTCCTACATCGAAAGTCTTCTCAAAGCACCACTATTCCCCTATGGTTTCACCTGCCCATGGGTGCCTCTAAGAGGATGTCACCCTCTTCATTTTTCCTCCATCTGGATAGCTTGTGTTAATTGTCATGTCAGCCTCTCCCCACTGCTCCAGGTCAGCTCCACGAATTGCCACAGTTCAGCAGCCAGACAGGCTCTTGAGTACTCACAGACCTATAAAATACTGAGAGGAGAATGTTCTAGGAGATCCAGGACCCGTCTTGATCTTGCAAAAATCCCTCTGCACCAAAGGCTACAGGCTGGAAAGGGTTTGCTTCTCTCAGGATGCTTCTGTGGACTCCGTGTGTTTTCCCACTAGCCTTGAGAGGTCCGGCTTGCAACACTCAGAAATAGAGTCAGAAAATGAAAGAACTTGCTGGAAGTCACACAGCCACTATGGAGTAAAGGCAGGATTGGAGCTTAGATCTTGGATTTCAGAGTCCTGTCTCCTACCACTGCACAGGAGCCTCTTTCTCCTCTGGCCTACCCTCTAGGTGGCCTGGGAGTAAGGAGGCAATTGTGCAATAGTCCATAAGTCAAGATGAGAATCAGAACTCCTGATTCTCCAGCATGGCTGCCTCCTTGCTATGTAACCTTGGCACAGCCACTTCATTTTTCTGCACCTTGGTTTGCGCAGCTTTGCAGTATAGATCACAATGCAAATTCAGGTTTGCCAAGTAATGTTTACTGAGCACAAATTTTGTACCAGATTGTCCTGGGCACTAGAAGTATAGATAAACACAGGAGCTTACATGTGTTGAGAGAAGAAATTCGGAATACATAAATAAATGACCAGCTTAGATTTTGTCAGGCCTGGAAAGTGTTATAAAGTAGATTGTACAGGGAAATATGTTGGTAGTATTTAAGGGCCTGCTCCAGATAGGGTAGTAAGGACTTAGGATTGGTTTACAGCTCTAGAGGAATCACAAATCAGGCCAGTGGTGTGGTGTCAGAATCATAATGCATGGAAATGAGGCCAGATTACCTCTTGCCTTCCTTCAGAATCTCATTCTCAGCCCTAGCTTCCCCCTTCTGCCTCCTGGCCTCCCACTGGCCCTGGGTTGAATCCATTTCTCCAGCTCCAGTTCTGGCCCTACTTCTTCCTGTCCTCCATGCCCCTGGGGCTCTGGTTGCACATCTATTCTCCTCTCAAAGACTCGTTTTTTAAAAAATAATTAGCTGAGTTTCACTTCCTAGGTGAAACCTGCCACACAGCTCTCTCTAAGGCCTCATACATCTGTATTTTCATACTCAGTCCCCCAGGACATGCATCTGTGTAAGAGTAACTAATCTACATGCAGATACTTTACTTGGTTCAGCAGATAGGATCTCAGAAGGCTGTGACTACTTCTGTGCTATATTGGTGGCACCAACATTCCAGCACACTAGTTGGCAAAGCGGAGGGGGAGGTGCTCAGTTTCTGTTGTTCGGCACTGCCAATGGAGGCATCAGAGCTTATAGAATCTCAAACTGAAGGCTTTTGGATGCTCCACAGTGCCAGTGTTCAGACAAGCAGAAGCCAATGGTAGGAAGAAAAAGAATGCTGGAGAATAGAGGGCTAGGTTTGTCCAAAGTCACTGCATAGAAGACCTACAGTCCTCTTCCATGTAACACCTTCTCCTTTTGTTCTCACACATCCCTTTCTAGTGACTATTTTTCCATCACTGCCTGATTCCTCTCCATTTTCTCTGACCAACCATTAAATGTGAGTGCTCCTCTGGACTGTGCCTCAGACCCCCCCCCCCCCGCCCCGCAACTCCCATCTCTGTCATCATATGCTCCCTGGCTCATGTCATCCATTCCACTTCTGTATTTTGACCTCTGAACTTCAAAGCTGAGCTTGTCTCTCAGGTTCCTCCACCTTGATAGGAATCTCCACTTCAACAAGGCCCACATAGCCTCATCTTCTACACTCCTATAAGACCACACCATGATTAATAAAATAGTTCTCATCATTAGAAAAAAGACTCATGACTCCTGTCAATTTTACTTTGAAATAACCGTTGACTCCATCCTCTCCACTATGACCACCTTGCTAGAGGCCCTTTACCTTCGGAGACATTCCCCAACCTTCCTCTGCATTGCCTAAGTACTTGTACTTCCTGGATGGAGTTTGTAATGTGAGAGGAAGGGGAAACCAAAATATGTATTTTGTTCTTTTCTCTGCCTTGAACTCTCTAACTTCATCTCCCACCAACAGAACCTACATGATTCCACTTCCACCATGTTACCTTACATCAGGACTCTGGAAAACCTGGCTCCATTCTTTGTTCTCCATTCTTTGTTTCCTGCTGGGTTGAGTCATTTTATGCAATTTGGTTCCTCAATAATTCTATCTCCTATGTAACCAGTTCCCTGCAATACATTTATCCTCTTATCAAAAATTAGAGTGGCTTCTGTTTTCCTGGTTGAACCCCGACTGATATAGCCCTTGTTAATTCTAGCCTGGCTTATTGTAATAACTTTTCAGTAAATCATCCTGATTCTCATTCTATTCCTCCCTATTTGCTCCTAACATTGCAGAGTAACATCTCTTATCCTAATTGTCCTAAAACCCTTCAATATCTCCCCATTGCCTACAGAATGGAAGCCTAACCTAGGTTTGCTGTCTGGTGATGGGATGGGTGGGAGATGGGACTGTTGCAATGTTAGGTTGCCAGGTGGGGACCAGGGCAGCAAGCTAAGAATGCCCCTCAGATGTTGTCACAGTTGTATTTCTCTTCACAGAAAATAAAGGGAATGAGCTCTCAAAAACAGTCTTGGTGAGTAATAAAGGTTTCAAACTACAATGATAGATACAGACCAACTAATTGGAAGCTCCTAATTCATCTACTTGCTACATTTTCAAGAGATTCCTATCCCAACCACAGCTGGGCAGAGTGTACTGTGTAATAAGTGTTGGAGATTATTTTATTATATTTTCATATTTCTCATTGCTCAAAATGGAATTAGGAAAAAAATTTAAAACAACTGCAATTTTTTAAAGATTGAGATGTCAGTACTAAGAGAAAATTTTAAAATAGCATAAAGAGATGGAGCCTGGGATAGGTTTGTACGTGCAATTCATGCTGTAGGGTCCTGAACTTGCAATTTAGTTTGGGATTTTTTAGCATCCAGTTGTAGGAGAAAAATTGCATTATATGAACCCCAGGATTCCAAAGATAAAAACCAACCAGTTGCTCACAGAAGCAAACTATTTTCAATAATATGAGAAAGGAATTGCTGCTGGGTGTCCTCATAAAGAGGACAAGATGGGCCATAGTGAGTAATATCCTCCTCAATATTGTAGCAGCAAATGCTTTTTAAGGGATGCTTCTGTCAGTATTGGACAAGATCTCCCTGGATTCATGATAAGTGTATTTGATGGAGGGGGAATGAGGAGTCTAGAATTATAGGTTTCCTGTTTGGTATTTTTTTCCATTGTTCTCTGAGATTCCTGCATTGCCATACTTACTAAATCTGTGATAACATGGAATCCTTTTGCCTTTGCCTCTCCCTTGATAGATATGCCAGGTCTATGTCATTTGGGGTATTTACTCATTCATCCAGAAGCCACTTATGAATAAGTTAATGGGCTCTGGTGAAACAGTGGTGAATAGAGGAGACTTAGCTTCTGCCACCATGAAATTGGAAATGCAATCTGCAGAGACAGAAGATAAACACGTCAACAAATAAACATCATTTTAGATAATTATGATGGCTTGTGGAAAATAAAATAGAGTAAGGGGATACAGTGTGGGGTAGTAGTGGAGGGATACTAGCTAATTTATATAAGATGGACAGGGAAGGCCTTTCTCAGGCATTAATAGTTGAAATCAGACTTGAATGATGGGAAGGCAAAAGGCATACACAGTTCATGGGGAGCATGATTTCTCTCATCTCTTTTGGAGATGTGATGCCACTTCTTACTTGAGACATGTTAATCAAAGGGAAATTGGCAGGATATGGTGACTATTTGGATACCACCTGTCATCGTGGCTTTGGTGATAGTAAGGATGACATAGTCATTCACTGAAACAATAAACACAAGGAAGGAGATGATTTCTATGCGTTGAGACAAGAGGGAGATGAGAAATTTACTTTGGACTTGTTGCATTTGAGATGCCTGTGAAAGTGTCCAGTTACATATTTCAGATGAATTGACTATTACATGTATTAGGAGCTGAGGAAAGCTATGAACTACAGATATAAGGTGGTGGGGAGAGAGGGAGTTCTTGAATATAGAGGTGGTAGTTGAAACCATGGTAGTGAAGAATGCCCAGGGAAAAAGTTATAAAATTGAGAAAGGACCCTAGGCACCTAATATTTGACAGACAAAAAGAATAGTGTTCTAATGAGTACAGCATTTCCAGGAAGTAGTGGCCAGTGCTATTCAATGTTATAAAGGGATCCAGTAAGAAGAAGACTAAGGCTTGACAATGGACCTAACAATTGGAAAGTCATTGGTAAAAGTGGTTTCTGTGAAGTGGTAGGCAGATGGTAACAAAAATGTAAACACATGTCCAAATGCACAAAATTGTATACATTATTTATGTACATAATGTGTTTTTCTATAGCAATTACACCTCAATAAAGCTAGATAAAAGGAAAAGTAATAGGTCATAGATTAAGTTTAAAAACAGAATTTAAAGAATCTTTCATTCTTCGGATTTCAGCAATTAATGTTTTCAGCATTGGAGAAGAAGACAGAGGAAAGGAAAATAAACAGGAGAGGGGGAGAAAGAAGAATGAGGAAATAGATGGAGAAAGGTTAAGTACAGAGGAGTGTGAGTGTGCAAAAGTGAACAGAAGGAGAGACTTGTCATTGAGGCCAATCGTTGAGAAGACTACCATAAATTGATAAGGGGGCATAGTCAGGGTGTTGAGATGCAATTTCTTATTTTTAATTATTTATTTTTAATTGACATATGTACAGTATAAAATTATATGCTATGTGATGTTTTGACCCATGTGTACATTGTGTAATGTTCAAATAAGGTCAGACTATCTCTTTGCTCAAAGGAAATTGAACATATTAACAAAAACTTGAGAGTTTAGTGGAAATGAATTTGTATTCTTAATGGCTTGCAGCAAGGCTGGAACAAAGAAATTCAATGCAAGGCAATGCATCATGAGGGCTTGGTTATGTTGCAAGCTGGCCTGGGTCACTGGCTGGTAAGCTTCAGCCAAGGAGTCAATTGTGATGCCACCTACCCGCACACTGGCTATGAAACCTCATAGCCATGGCACCCTCTGCTTGGTTCTCATGGGACAAACATAATCTGGAAGAATCTGGAGACCCTCAGGAATCAGTCAGCAAGCTGTTCTCCTAATCCACTCTGAACAGTTCCAGCATCCCATTTGTTTGTGAGCATTTGAACTTGTTCTACTTTTATCTTGTCCCTGTGACAGAAAATACTTTCTGCACTATTTTGATTTTTATTCTCTCCTTCTACCAACTCTTGCAGCACTTCATAAATTTTAACCACCACGCCCCCCCCCCAAAAAAAAAAAAAAAACAAAACACCTGGGCATCTTGTTCAATGACACTTCTGACTGCCTAAGTCTGGGATGGGGTCTAAGATGTTCCCAAGTGTCCTGATGCTGCTGGTCTTTTAGTCACACTGTCAGCAAGAAAATTTCCAACCAGGGCTTTCCCCAAAAGAGCATTCCTTCACTCACATCCTCCCTTGTCAGTATCTCCCATAGTCACTGTGCTAGAACTAGAGTAGGGGTGGAAAACAAGGGAAAAAAAGGGTACATCAAAGAACAAGACCTGATTCCTCTTCATAAGGGAACAGGCAATGATACTATACTTGGGTATAATAGAGATATGAGCAAAGGATTAAGGGAACACATAGAAAGGACTAAATCTACCAGAGTTTTCTAGAAGGATTCATAATGGAAGTGACATTGAGATAGATATTGAAATCTGAGTTGGAGGGCAGCAAATGAAGAGATGCAGGAGTCCTGGGTAAATAGTGGTGAAAATAGTCTAAGTTGTCAATGAGAGCCAAGGTCACAAAGCCTTGTTTACCATGCTAAGAAATTGATCAGCAACCTTCTCTGCATGTTTACACTTATAAGCCAAACAAAAGATAGGGCAGGTATGTTGGGTGGGAAGTTATCTCAAAATAACAGTAGCTTCCCATTGATTCCAAACTGCTACAGATTCTCATTCTTCCTGGTTGGGCAAAGACTAACCTGGGAAAAAAGGGGTAACAATTGAGGAAGAGACTACAGAGGGACAAAGCATTTTTACAGTTATCACTTTTACCAATTAAATGTTTTAATTACAAGCAGGACTTATTTGTGTAACAAAGTCAACATCAAAGCTCCAGGATACTACTTTGGGTCTAATTTACTGTGAAAATCCATGTGCATTATGTAATGGAAAGAAACTGACTGCTTTTCTTTAAAGACTATACATGCCAGGGCCTTTAACCAATTTACACAGCCTATGTTCCCCAGCATCCCAATCCAGAGCAAAGCCAGGTTCCATCTGTACAATGCTTCTCTAGTTTAGCAGGATAAGAAGAGCAGGAAGAAAAGACAGAAAAAGAGAGAGAGACAAACACAGACTGAAGGAGGAAGCAAGGGAAGAAGGAAGGAAAGAAACTGAAAAAAGACATTAAAATACATTTATGTAAATATTTTTTAAAAATCACCTGGGGGGCTGGGGATGTGGCTCAAGTGGTAGCGCGCTCACCTGGCATGCATGCAGCCCGGGTTTGATCCTCAGCACCACATACAAACAAAGATGTTGTGTCCGCCGAAATCTGAAAAATAAATATTGAAAAATTCTCTCTCTCTCTCTCTCTCTCTCTCTCTCTCTCTCTCTCTCTCTCAAAAAAAAAAAAAAAATCACCTGGGTACCTCCCCATGGGCAAAACCAGAATTGTGTAGAACAATCTTACAATCAATTTGTGCTGTTTACAATAGATAAGCCATTGTTTTAAATTGCTTATGGAGAAGTGGCATAATCCTTTCTTAGCTAAGGCTAATATGAAGTCCTGTTCTGGTGAATTCCACCACCCACAGCATGAATATGAGGGGTATGCATATGATGATGAACTGACCTCAAATGGCCCCAGTCATCAGCTCTGAGCATTTGGTTATTGGCATTTAGTTTAGCCCCCACTATAAAATTATCCACCAGGATGAAGGATTATGCCCTTACTCACAAACTAATTTTATTGAATTTGGTTGCATTTGGTCACACACCTTCTTTTCCCAGCTGCAAGGAGCTAAGTAACTGACTTGATTAAGTCTTCCATTATCGACCAATTTCTCTGGGCATAATGAAGCCATCCTACATGAATAGAAGTGAGCAGGTATGCAAATGAGTTGCAGATTTCAACCTCTCACCCTAAATTAATGTGAGGATACTGGGTAGTACTCCCTGGATTCATGGCTGGATTTGGGCTATATGCGTACTAGTCTATGTGATTTGGCTACTAACTTCTGTGCTTCTTAGGGCATGGCAGAACTGGCAAGAGATGGGGCAAAGAAGTGAGGCTGGTGGAGTATGACTAAATTTTCTTGTGAGGCCTGAGGGACTGGGGAGGCAGACCTCTTGCCTCCCATCAGACTACAGAGTGGAACAGATGTTTGACACCTGGGTTCCAAGCCTGAACAAGTGGTTTCACTTCTTTCGATCTTAAATCAATGAGGTAGAGGTACTAACAACTATCTCCCAGAAGATATATGAGGGTAAGTTATATGATAAGTAAATATGAGGGTCCTCTCATTTGCTTCTTCATTTGTTTAACAAATATGTGTTGATTACCTGCAGGTCCTGGGAAGGAACTTGGGCTACAGTCCTGAAAAGAATTGACCACATGTTGAACTTTCTATTTCAGAAAACATAATAAGCAAATAAATAAATGTGATTGAATAATATCTCCTTAGTAAGGTGATATCTGAGATGAGACCTAAATGATGAGAAAGAGATAGCTTTGAAAAGATCACAGCGAACAGATTCCAGTCTTAGAGAGTAGGATGAGCAAACACTGGGGAGAAAACTTGGCTTCCCAGAACAGAAAGAAGGCTTGAGGGCACCAGAGTGACCCAAGGGAATCTTGGTAACAGGTAGGACTGTAGAGGCAGGAAGGCACCCATGGGATGAGGGAAATGTATGTAGATTTTATTTGAAATGTGATGGGAAACCACTGGACTCTTTTAAGCATTGGAGAAAGATGATTGGTTTTATCTGTTTAAAAGGTCCCTTTGGTTGCTTTGGGAACAATTGGAAAGACCAGCAATTGACATGGGGTGACTATCACAGTGGTCCAAACACTAGAGCTGAATGAACTTCTTGGGTCATGTGTTTTTGTTAAACAGCTCATCTTATTTAAAATCTTTTCTTCCATCCACCTGCCTCACTATCCATTTTCTCTCACCACATTCATTACCTGGTACTGCCTGAGAACTTGGATATTCTGAGCAATATAATGTGATGAAATGGAGGAATAGAGAGAATGAAAGAAAGGATGAATGGATGATTATAATGGCCCACATAAATCCCCAATGCCCAGTAGAGATTCCAACACAAAATATTGTCTTCAACATTGAATGAATGAAGGGAGGAATGAGTTGGTAAATAAAAATTTATTCTCAGAATGAGCAATCTTGGATCCTGTTGATGTTGTAATAAAGGAGTTAATACCTTTGGGTTAGAAGCAATTACAGAACAGGACTTAGGAATAATTTTTAAATAAAATGGGTTCTGCTTGAAAAAATAGGTTTGATGTTTTGAGTAAGAGACTCAGTGGAAACGTTTCAAAGTAATTTTAGAAAGTCATTTTGTGTGGACATTGAACGTATACCTGTTGTTAATGATATGACAACTATGAAGGAGTTGAGTTACCTGTAAATAATTTCTGGATACACCAAAGAACTTGGCAACCACCTTCCTAAGTTTCACCCATCTCAATAAGTTGCACCATCTTGCAGTCACTTATCCAAGCCAGAAACCTAGAAGTTATTCCAGACTCCTCTTTCTCCCTCGGTACATCTTTGAATTTTCAAGCCCCCTCTATTGTACCCCTTAAACATCTTCTGATCCACTTAATTCTCACCATGCTTCCCTGCAGGGCATACTGGGAGTTAAAGACATAGGCTGAGCCGCACAAGGAGCGGACAGGTCCAGGACACTGTGGGTGTCAAGATGAGAGCTGGAGTGGACCGAAGATGCGTCCCCCCAGGGGTAGGTTCCCTTTGTAGCCACTCATTTCCCCAGGGGAAGAATTACAGGGTGCCCCGTCTGCCTCCACGGCCTTCTATCACGGTACCTCTTCTGGTCGCAAGGGATGCTGGGAGTAAAAGCCGTTGGCGGAGTGAGGGGACAGGGACAGGGTGCTGTGGGTGTCAAAGTGACAGCTGGCATAGACTGAAGTTGCCCTCTTCCCCCGCTCTTTGTAGTCAGTCATTTCCCGGGGGGAAGAATTCCAGAGAGTGCCCTGTCCACCTCCACGGCGGTACACCAGGGTACTCCTTCCGGTCGCAGGGGATGCTGGGAGTAAAAGCCGTTGGTGGTGTGAGGGGACAGGACAGGGACAGGGTGCTGTGGGTGTCAAGGTGAGCACTGAGGGTGGACTGAGGAGTCCCCACAACAGTGGGAGGGTTGTCAAATCATCCAAGTGACCTCTATGGTCAGCCCTGCACTTTGGAATGAAAGGTAATATTCTGGGACAAACCCTTAGGCTGCAAGGGACCCTGGGAGTTCCAGCCTGTTGCCTAGATGTTGGAGGTGAGGATGGGGGAGAATTGCAGTGACTCCTTTTGCCTCTCAGGACCCTGGGAGATATTCCAGCATCTGCTAGGAATCAAGGTGAGGAACTTTGGTGACAGGGACTGAATGCCATACCTCCCAAAGGAAGGGACCTCAGAGAGCCTGGCTTCCCTTGTAATCTACCCCATTCAGGGTCACTGGAAGTAACTCTGGCTCATTTCTGCCTCCTGGTTTGGCTGAGAGGTTTTATATGTGTAGGGACCTTGGTCCAAGAGGTGATAACATGTCAGCAGAGGGAGGAATCCAGGACCTGCCAGACCCAAGGTATGGACTCTTCATGAGGACTGAAAGTATCCCCATCTCTGACCCAATGGATACCACATAGTATGCCTGGCCACTATACTCAGCCTGAGGAGGCCCTAAGTGGCAAGATCTTCTGCCATGGGCGCAAATATGGGAGATATTCAGGGAGATGGGGTCTTGGTCTAAAGATGTCAGTTCATTTCAGATGGGGTGGTAGTGAGGAAGGGCAGGCGTGGGCATGAGTAAGGACTTGGGTAATCTCCCAGCCCATGATACATTGGACCCAGGTCCAGCCACCAGCCCTGGAGAACCTACACAAGGGCAGTGGGAAACTGTTCACTTCTCTGGGAAGTACCAGGGCTCTTGGGGAAGAGAGGAACCTGATGTGACAGGGTAACTTCATCTTAGCACAGGGATCACTATCTGGTCATCAGACACAGGTGTCCCAGTTTACCCAAGAGTAAAGTGAGGACCCTAGGGGAAGATCAAGGGTCCCAGAATACAGTAGATGCCCCTCAGAAATCTTCCCGTTACCTGCTGTCAGCACAGGAAGCCCAGGCAGGGTTGTAAAGGTTCCTTTATTTTCTGTGTGTCATTGATTTCAGAGAAGTGAAGGCCTCAGTAAGAGGGGATTGGGCTCAGGAAAGCAGAAGGAGGATCTCAGGCATAGCCAGGAGTCAGGTAAGGACAGAGGGAATTTCTTCAGTGGAACACAAGGACCCCGATCCTCACCTGCCCTTTCTTCTCAGCCATGGGACAACCCAGTTCCATTGGCTTTACCTTTCCCTCACTTCCTTTCTGGGTGTCTCACGTAGACAGGGTGTGTTTTAGGATTTGTTAAGGTTTAAGGAAGGTGCCTTAGATCATTAGAGAGCATCTCATACCTAAGGTGAGGACTGAGCCAGATCCTCCATGGCCAGGACACATGGAACCATTGAGTTTGGCCAGCTCTTGCTTCACCTTTGAGAAGGTGTGGCCATATGTGAGGCCCCTCACTGCCTTGTGTTCCTTCACAGGGAGGTGGGCACTTCTTCAGAGTGTCCTTCAGGCCAGCACATGGGTGGTATCCAGGTCCTGCCAGGGGAAAGGTAAGGGCCCAGAGTAAGCAGAGCGGACCATCTACCTCAGAACAGTGGGGACCTCACAGAAGGCAGCCCAGCCCTCCTATCAGGGCTGGTGGATCAGGTTGTGCTTGGAGTCTGCAACCTGTGGGGCCCCTCAGTGCCTCTTACAAGAACTTCTGGAACCAGGTCGTGAAGGTTTTGTATGAGGCAGTGTCCTCAGGTCCTGGAGCAGAGGAGGCCCAGGCAGTATTTGGAGTCATGGTGTGGTGCACTCTGGGAATGTGTATCAAGGACCCCACACTAACAGGACAGAGGGAGTCCCACAGAGCTCAGGCCCCAGAAGCCCTACTATTAACCCTGGGCCTTGTGCTCTGTGGGCTTGCTGTACCCACAGAAGTTGCCTCACTTCCTGCCTCAGGTTTTCAGGAAATAGGCCTACCAGGAGAGGAACTTGAATAGCCCTAGAGCATTGCCCAAAGAGAAGACCTGTAGTGGGCCTTTGTGAGGGGTTCCAAGGGTTCAGTTCTCAGCTAAGGCCCTGACACATACCCTCTCTCCCCAGGCTGGTAAGTCTCCAACACCAAGCTCCTGTCCATCCTCCAGCTTGCTGTCTTAGACCAGAATCATCATGCCTCGAGCCCCAAAGCGTCGGCGCTACATGCTTGAGGAAGACCTTCAGGCCCAAATGGAGAAACAGGCCCTTATGGATGCCCAGGTTTCCACAGATGTGGATGAGGAGGATACTTCCTCTTCCTCCTCCACTTGCTCCTCCTCTTTCTCCGGCTCCTCTTCCTCCATTTCCTCCCCTTGCTATCCTCTGCCACAGTCTGGCTGGGCACAATCAGGAGCCACTTGTCAAAAGAAACTAACTTTATTTTTAGAACCACACACGCCAAACAAAACAGCCTCTCAGGAAAAACCCTCAGAGCCTCAACTGCCACCACCGGCTTTCCACAAGCCTCTCTCTCCCACACAAGCTTCTCTCCACCTCCCACAATCCTCCTGCTCTTGAGGCCGATTGGCTGGGTCACGTGGGCAGAGCCAAAAAAGTCCCCCAATGAGCAGCTCCGTGGTCTGAAAGGGCAGGGAAACAGCCCAATGAGCATCACCGCAGAGGAGCCAATCAGCTAGATGTTGCTGGGGCTGCTGTGAGCCAATCATCAGCCGGCAGCTGGAAGTTTGCTGGCAGCTGGAAGTTTGCTGGGGCCCCTTCGGCTGTGGCTCTCAACATCTCCCCCTCTCTGTTTAAACAACAAGCATGTGACTTAGGGACCATGCCTGCCTTAGGTTGTCCAATAGTACATATGGTCCTTAGGTTGGTACCATTGCAATTGGATCTTACCCGTCACTGACTACCGGTCCAGTATACAGCCACACCTGTGGAGAGGTCTTTGTACCAGCGGGGGGGTGAGGTTCTTTGCCTCACCTCTGTTGGCCCCCAAATTTTAGCTGGACGATCATGACAAGCAGAAGGGAGGAAGATTCACCAAGCCAATTGACGGCTCCTTTTGTAAAAATTGTACCACCAATGACATCATCAGCAAAAATACCCCAACACTACCACAAGTCGTTGCACCAACAGATAGTTCACAATGCATACAGGTGAGCTCACAATGTGTCCAGGCAAGTTCTGCAAGCAGTTCAGTGATGGCTATTGTAGAAGTTGTAGATTGGTTTTATCTTTGACTTCACCAGCACTGGGATGAAGATAGGAATTCTGGCAATAATGGCTAAAGAAAAAAATTATGTAACATTACAGAAGGCACTAAAAGAAAACAATTTTCTTAACAATTTACATTGTCTTTAAGAGAATTATTAAATATAATGAAAAGGAAAGGTGAAAGTAAACAAACAGATCTGTTAACCTTCTTTTTTGTTTACATATTAAAACAATCCTCAACAGTTGTTTACCCAATTTAAATTAAACCATATAAATCACGTGAAAAAACAAAATATTTGGATCCATTTTATCATGAGCGCTCATCATATATGATATATGGACATACATACATTCAAACATATAACACAAAACACAAGTGTGCACACATAATATAATACATACAACACATAACATTATAGTAAAGGCCTTATAACTTTTTACAGGTGAAATCTCCATTGCAATGTTTAAAAACTCTATAGTCAAAAAATAGAACTGATCAGCAAAACATTAACCTAGGTCTGTATGAGCTCAAAAAACAAAATAGAACTTCATGATATGGCAAAGGGCAATAATAAAATAGATATTGAAAAAAGCATCCTGGTTCTGTTGCAGATGTAAGAATAGCCAAACTGGAGTTTTGGATATCAGTTGTTATGGATTTGAGCCAAATCATCTTCTTTTTGGTCTGTAGAAATCGCTTTAGTTAATCTTTCTGGAATCCAAATCGGCTGCTGTTCTCCCTGTGGAAACACATAAACAGACCCCCGACTCCAGACAATTACTGGGTCAGGACCTTTCCATTGTCCTGTTAGAATATCCTTCCAAAGTACCTTGGGCTTATGTACATTTTTTGGACACATATGCAAAATGTAAGGAATTTAAGGAAATTCAGGACTTTTACATTATTGTGTTCCCCTCAATGACTATGGCATGTTGCTCTATTTATTTCAGACTCCTTTTTGGTTATGTTTTTATTAGTGCATTATAATTATACATAAGAGCAGGGTTCTTTCTGACATATTCCTACATGCATGTAGCATAATTTTCTCCACTTCATTCCCCAGTACTTCCTCTTTCCCTTCCATCCCCTCCAACATTCCCTTCTTCTTCAGTCTTCCTTCTATTTGTTTTTAAATGAGTATATTATAATGATGCACAAAGTAGAATTAATTGTGATATATTCATATATTCATCTAGCATAATTTGTCAATTTCATTCCCTAGTGCCTTCCCTCCTCCTTTCCCCTGGATTCCATCCTTTTACTGTTTATTCTTCTATTTTGGTGAGACCAGACACTTTTTTCCTGACTCTGTCACTACACATTTATAGTTGTCTTTATAAAGGCCTTATACATTTTGTTAGGATCTTTTTTTAGGTAATTTTTGGACTTTGTTGCCATTGTAAATGGCATATTGTCTATTAGCTGTTCTACATAGTGCTTTTGTGTGGCAATGATTTTAATTTTGCCATTGTAATCAGCTGTACACCTGGTCTGATGTCTCATTCACTTGAATACTCCACATGAATGTTCCTTTGAATTTTCAAGATAGATAATGATGTTGTTACTCTGCCTTATTTTCCCCCAATATTCATACCTTTATTTGTTCTGATGATCACAGCTCTGGCTTTGTGCCTTAGCCCTGTTTTGAAACACAGAGGCAGTAGCATACATCTACCCCTTCTTCCTGACTTTAATGATAATTCTTCTAACATTTTACATTTAAGCATGTAAGTGATTTTAGCAAGTGGAAGCTTCCTTTTAATATTAGTTGAATAAATGTTTTTACTATGAGCTTATGGTGAATTTCTTTCAAAAGCATATTCTCAACCATTGACATTATGAAATGTTTTCTCTCATCAATTTTGTATGTAAGGAACTAAAATGGAAAGGTTTTTTTCCCTAATGTTTACATCATATTTTCTTGCCTTGAATGATGCCTATTTATTCATTTAATTCATTACTTTATCTGATATGCTGCTAATTTATGTAGGATATTTGATGCTGTATAAGCGAGCTTACCTCAAGGGTTCTTATCATGGGGAGGGGGTTCTTGTCTGGTTTTTGAATCCAGGAAAGCTGGCCTGAGACAATGAGTTGAACTACTGGCAACTTTTGATATGCTATGAAAGAGTCAACAATCAGGCGGTAATTAGTTTTCTCTAACCATTAAGTGGAACTGGCCTCCCAAACTGCCTGGTCCTGGAATATCTGAGGGTGGCTTGAGCTTTGAAAAGTTTCAGTTTATAGAGTTTAATTAGAATTTCATTTTCCTTTTAGGCCAATTTGATCATTTATTTATTTTATTTCTAAAAAGTAGTCAGAGTTACTGGAAGGGCATTATTTATAATGCAAACCTTTCATTACAGAAAGCGTCAAACATATAGTAGAAAGAATAATATAATGAGCCCAGTATACCTGAGCTTAAATACATGGAAGATTTGTCTCCAGTTAGATTCCCCACCTACCTGCTTCTCAGGTACTGGAATAATGTGGAGCAACTCCAAATAGTATGTCCTCTCTAAACAATTCAATATGCACTTCCTAAACATAAGAATTCTTTTTCTCCTTTGGTACCAGGGATTGAACTCAGGGCTGCTTAACAACTGAGCCACATCCTCAGCCATTTTTTTAAAATTTTATTTGACTTTTAGACAAGGTCTTGCTGAGTTGCTCAGTACCTCGCTAAGTTGCTGAGGCTGGCTTTGAACTCAAGATCCTCCTACCACAGCCTCCCAAACTGCTGGGATTACAGGCATGTGCCACCACACCTGCAGATAAGAACAGTTTAATAAAAAAAGCGTAAAACAAAATACTTGTGTTTTTAAATTAAATAAATAACCATCAGTGTACAATTGTTTTACACACTTTTCGATACACTTTTAAGAAGAAAGTTGTGTCCTTGAATGAGTATCTAAATATGGTCCATATAGAGTAATTCTTTGTTATGCCTCTTAAGCTTTTTAAAATTTGTGTATTACCTCTCAAGTTTTCTTTCTCCTTGCAATTCATTTTTTTATTTTGTTGTTGTTGAAAAAGAAAAAAAAAATGTTGTGTTCATTCCAGCTTTCCAAGACTCTGGAGTTTGATGAATGAAACACTGGTGTCTTTTAACATATTCTTCATCCCATAATTTCTAGGGCTACATGGTACTTCAGGCTTATGTTATATGCCCTTCCCTGGTTCTAACATCAGCCATTTCTTCAAGAGGTCTGCTTCCTTCTATAAATGGTTCTAGAAATCTCCATCTGGGTGCTAGAGGTGCTCATTGCAACTTGGGAGTTAGTTATATGCCTCCTCTGCTGACAACACAATGACATGGTCTCTATCATTTGTATATTTAGATCACTCAAATAAAAACTTGTAAGTTATAGTCAAAATAGTGAATATATTCTTCACATCTAAAAGTTTCCTTCTAGCCCATTGTAATTTCTGCCTGCTAGCCTTCCCTGCACACTCATCTCCAAAAATCACTGATCTTCTTCTGTCACCATAGATGAGTTTATATTTTGAGAGCTTTTATATAAAAAGATTTGGAGAAGTATGACTACATTATTTGTTAGGTGCATGCTTAGTATTTTTGTATTGCCAAACTATTTTCAAAAATAGTTGTGTCAGTAAACATTATCACTAGGTGTTACATGGTATGGCCAATCTCCTCAATTTTAGCCATTCTAATGGGCAGATAGTGGTATCTCATTGTGATTTTGATTTGCATTTCTCCAATGAGTACTGATGTTGAGTTTCTGACCATGTGGTAAAACCCTAGTGTAAATATTGTTGAACAAGTATTTTGTAGATGTGATTAACATTTGCAATCAGATGAGATTATAGTCCATAATGTGAGTGGGCTTCACCTATTCAGTTGAAGGCCTTAAGAGCAAAAACTGACATTTCCTAGAGAGGAGAGAATTTTGCCACAATTATGTAACATAGAAATGCTGTGTGAGTAGACACTTCTCAAAAGAATGAATACAAGTGGCCAAGAAATATATATGAAAAAATTGGTCAATGTCATCATTAACCATTATGAAAATGCAAATCAAAACTACAATGAGATAAAAATCTCACCCCAGTTTAATGGCTATTATCAAACAAATAAATAACCAATGCTGGTGAGGATGTAGAGAAAAAAGAATAACTCTCATACACTGTTGGTGGGAATGTATATTAGTACAACCATTATGGAGAACAGCATGGAGGTTTAAAAAAATTGAAAATAAACCCACTCTGTGATCCTGCTATCCCACTTCTGGATATATATATATATATATATATATATATATATATATATATATATATCTCCAAAAGAAATAAAATCAACATACTGAAGAGATGACTGCATGCCTTTTTTTATTGCAGCACTGTTCACAGCAGCTAAGAAATGGAATCCACCTAAGTGCCTAAGTGTGTTTCATATGGAATATTATTTATCCATAGAGAAAAATGAAATTCTATAATTTTCAGAAAAAGGTATGTACTGGAGAGCATCATGTTAAGGGAAATAAATCACACACGGAAATGCAAGTACCACATTGGCCCTCACATGTAGAAGCCAAAACAGTCAAACTGAATGTAAACTAGTGATTACTAGAGATTGGGAAAGGTAGAGGCTAGATTTAATTAGTGCATGCTGTATGCAAGTGTTGAAATATTACACTAAACACCATTATTATTTACAATTTATACATGGGAATGAAATAAAATATTAAAATAAAAAGAATGGGGGCTGGGGATGTGGCTCAAGCGGTAGCGCACTTGCCTGGCATGCGCAGGGTGCTGGGTTAGATCCTCAGCACCACATAAAAATAAAATAAAGTTATTGTGTCCACCGAAAACTAAAAAAATAAATATTAAAAAATTCTCTCTCTCTCTCTCTCTCTCTCTCTCTCTCTCTCTCTCTCTCTCTCTAAAAAATGAATGCCTATGCCTATGTGAGTTTCTGACCTGCTGGCCTATTCAGAGTTCAGATGTGTTAGACATGAGCTGATTTATTTTACGTCTCCTTTTCTGTTTCTCTCTTTCTGTGGTGAGAAAGAGGAAGATATCTGTAGCTATACTGACAGATACAGATGTAAATGAAGATAGACACAGTATGGATCAAAGTTTACTTTTTGCATAAGGATAGTTCATTTTTCCAGATCTAGTTGTTTCAGACAATTCTTTCTTTCCAATCTTCATTTACATCTTTACCAATAATTAGTTGTCTATATATGCATATAAATGTGAATCTACTCCTGGAAGAAATTTATTTTGTTCTACTGAAGTATTTCTCCAATTACTATTTTGATTATCATTAGTTTATAATGGTTGAAATGATGTAGGATATTTTGTTCTATTTTTATGGATTGCTTGCATATTTTTATGAAAGTTAGAATCAGCCTCCTGATTTCTATATAAATATTTATGGAATTCTGAATTGTACTACATTGAATTGATCAATGCATTTGAGAAGAATTGACATTGCAACAATATTCAGTATTGTGAGTAATAAACAGATTTATATTTCCATTTATTTATATCTTCATTAATTTATCCTTGGAATGTTTTATAGTTCTCAATGTACTCATCTCCTACATCTTTTGTCAGTTTATCCCTTTTAATTAATATTTTCTACTACTATTTTAAATTATACTGTTTTAATTTCCAGTTGCTCATTGCTAGTATCCAAATATAATGATCTTGTATGCAATGGTGTTGCTACACTCAATAATTAGTTCTGAGTGTTTTCTTAATTAATAGAATTTTCTCTATAGACTTTTCTTTTCCTTTTCCAAACTACAGGCCTTTTAAAAAGCCTCAAGTACAATGCTGAGCAATCCCAGCAAACCCTGCCCTGCTTTGTGAATTCATCAGTCTTAGGTTGTGGCTTCGTACATGCAAACATCCTGCATAACTTCTGGCATTGTTATGAATATTGGCCTTGTCTCTCCTTTACTGTTAAATCCTACATTGGCTTATTACACTTACTAAGGTAATCAAGGCCCCTTAGATTATAAACAAGATTGGGATACCCAGTGAAGCAAGTCTGGTGGTTCATTAAAGTCTCCCAGACTGAAGGTAGTGATTTCTGAATGAAAATTAAAAACCTAGGAAACCTCAGTGGACATTAGGAAAAAGAAGTGGGATGGAAAAGTACCCTGCAAGAACTAAGTGGTCTTCAAGGTTGTAGAGAAATGTTTAGGAGGGAAGTGGAAAGATCCATGTCTCCATATAATCTTAAACACAGAGTGCTTTCAGGTGCGACAGACCTGAACTAGGTGCTGGTGGCCAACAAAAGAGACTGGACCATTGCAGGGGGTGTCTGTGGAGAGGTGTGAAGGAAACGCCCTCTCTGGGCCTTGTGATGCACCACAATTGAGCGTGGGGACATGAGGAGGCATCCTGCATCAGTTTGGGAAACCTCTCCAGGGGGCTGGGCATATCCTTCCGTTCTCCAACCAGACTGACTCTCCTGGCCTTCAGGTCACGGGCCCCTTCCCTATGGACCTGACAGATGGGGATGCTTTGTGATGTCTCAGCCCTTCCCCCTCCTCGGCAGGCTTAGGGGTGTGGCCTGGGGTGGGACTTGCTGAGCCAACAAAGCCCAAGGGTGTGGCCACCTGTTGTCCTGGGGACCATAAATAGAGGGAGCTCAGCGGCCTGGACAGACTACCTGGAGGTGCTGGTCCAGAAACATGGGCAGGAGACCCATGGCATCCATTCCCCACTGTGCAAAATCCAACTCTGGCAGCAAAGCGGGCCAAAAGAAGACGTGCATACATCATCGAACCAAGTACAAGAAAAGCAAGGTGAGCTGAGCCACCCAAGTCCTGCTCTTCTGCCCCTGGACTGCCCTCCCTACCTCCCCCTGCACAAAGCCCCTGTTGCCACCCTCCTCCACGTCTGCCCCCAAACCAGTGCCCCTCTGTGATCTCCTTGTTGTCCTTCCAGGGCCGAAAGATGACAAGAAAGTCTAGAAAGCCCCTTCGAGGGCGTTGTAGGAACAAAGAAGCTGCCAGAGCTCGGACCACCGCAGCTGACAGCAATAAGAGAGGAGCAACCCGAGGCAGCCGCCGTCTCCCGCTGAGGAAGAAGGTCCACCGTCGAGCCTGAGGGGGACGACCAGAGCCTGGAAAGTAGCTGCTGAGGTCGCTGCAGTGAGGACCTGTAACACCAGCGAGGCCTGAGACCTCAGAACCTTCCCTGAAGCCTCCACAGGTCTGGCCACAGAGATTGTGAAAATAAAATCAGCTTCTCTGGCGTGTGTGTGTGTGTGTGTGTGTGTCTGTGTGTGTCCTCTGACGGTGGGGGACAGAGGAGCAAGGGGAGGTTGGTGTGTGGGAAGAGGGAGGTGGGTCCTTTGGGGCTGTGGGTCTTCCAACAGGGCCACAGAACCAGACGTGGAGCATGAGGACAGATGGGCGCTGAGCACTGAAGAGTCATTTCCTCCACACAGGTTTACCAGGAAGGAGGGCAAAGACGAGGAGATTTTGCTCATGTGTAAAGGCGGATGAGATGGGAGGGGTGTAGTATGTGTGGAGACAGTGTCTCCCCAAAAGGACACAATGTAATTTCTGTCAGAATACCTACCTCTCATTGGTGTTTGTTGCATCTCACCCTGGAATGGTTAATTTTATGTGTCCTTTTGTGTGAGGCTTTGGTATCTAGATGTTTGCTCACTCATCTAGATGTGAGTTTTCAAATTTTGTAGATATGATTAACATTTAAATCAACAGAAGGCCTTAAAAGCACTAAAGACAAAATTGCTTAAGTTTTTATTTCTCTGTGATAAATATCCAGCAATGTCATTTCAAGTTCATATATTAATTGCATGTTTAGTTTTATTAGGAACTACCAAACTCTTTTTGAGAGTCACTGTACCATTTTATATTCCCACCAGCAAAATGTTCATGATGCAGTTTCTCCACATCTTTCCATCATTTGGTGTCACGATTATTTTAGGTGTTAGGAGTATAGTGATGTCTCATTATGGTTTTAATTTGCCTTTTTGAAGTGACTAGAGCTTCCAGTACAAAATAGACTAAAACTTGTGGGAGCTGAGAGCAGACATTTTTCCTTATTTTGGTGATGGATGAAAGCATATGCATTTGTTAAAACTCATATATGTGTACATTCAAAATCTAAGTTATTTCCAAAAATAAAGCCTGAATAAAAAATTAGAACTCAAGTAAAATCAACAATATTATTAATAAATGGGTTTGAGGATGTTAAAATTGAAGGAAAACAAAAAATAAAGTTTTTGAAGATGTTAAAACTGAAGGAAATATTAAAATGTTTACTACAAAATCCTCCTTTATTGTGGAGGAAGTTGATTATAATTCACACAGTGGGGGACTTGGGATTGTGGCTCAGTGGTAGAGTGCTCACCTAGCACAGGTGGGTGGACCCTCAGCACCACATAAAAATAAAGGCAGTGTGTTGTGTCCATCTACAAAAAAGATTCTCTCTCTCTCTCTCTCTCTCTCTCTCTCTCTCTCTCTCTCTCCAAATAAATAAATAAATAATTCACACAGTGGGGGGGGGCATGTATATTGTTGGTATGGTAGATAGATGGATATTATTTTCATAATCATTGCTAAACTGGATGTATTTGCAGTTGTCTGTTAGCATGTACCTTTCACACAAAATTTAAATATGCTAAGCAAAGTTTGGGTATATGAAACACTGAATAGGAGGAATGCCTACAAATTAACAAGGAGACAAATAGCCCACTTAAAATAGAAGGAAAATAAACAACAGCTTTGACAAAGAAAAAGAGAAAAGGAAAGGAATGAAAGATCCATAGGCATTAAATTACTATATTAAGATATAATTCACATCTCATACAGGTCATCCATTTAAACTACAATTACAACACAATGTTTTTAGCCATGCACTTGTTTGTTCATGTCACTTGTTTCCCACTACTGACACTCCTTCCACCCCTTTCATGCACACACATCAGAACGTTAGGTACTTGAGGACAGGGGCTTTGTCTTGTTCACTTGCTGTGTCCTAGTATCTAGAATAGTGCCTCTGAAGCAAAGGTTGTCAATAAATATTTGTTAGTTGACCAAACTGATGCCAATAACTGAGATATAACATTTGGGAGGAGGCACAGCATAGTAGGGGATATAAGGCATTAAATTTAGAACAACATGTTATAGTGAAAACAACATGGATATAGAAAGTATTTAAAAAAACTGGATTATGGTCCTGAAGTTTATGATTCTGATCAGGCCACTGCCCATTTCTGGGCCTGTTTGGATTGTGTTAGCGGAGGTCAATGGGTTTAGGCCCAACAAAATTTCTGGGTTTCAATTTATACATCTTGGTAAATATTTCAGGACATGTAGAATCTGACCATGGGGGTATGCTTCATTGAGGTCATACTCTTAAGTTGTCTGCAACTGGTAACAAAAGCCTATCAGTGATATCAACTCTTCACCAAGAGACCTCTGAGATGTCCAGAGTGTGGCACACGCAAGTTTATAAGTCTCTCATCTACACTTAGACTGGAATCCAAGGTGTGTTGTTCTTTTGCTATTCCTGCCCCTCACTGTTCATTTCTGTGTCCAAAAAGCGAGAGTTGGGCAACCCCTCATGGCTGCCCCTGCCAGCAGTCAAACCTTCATATTAAGAATGATAACACATGCATCTCAAAAGAGCAAATAAAAAGAAGTCAGGGAAGAGTGGCAAAAAGAAAAAAAAATATATAGGATTCACAATAAAATGAATGTTATAAACATATTTAAAGAAATAAAACAATGGATTTAAAAGATAAAATCCTATAAACAATGAATGAGCATACTTGGACAAGATAACAAATAGAACTTCCAGAAATGAACAAACATCATTGAAAGAAGTATAGAGATAGAGATTAATCTTGGATTTTATTTAGTCAATTATGAAAGTTGACTACTAATAGTTAAACTAATACAGAAATAGAAAGTCTAACTTTCAAATGTGCTATGGAGAAAATAAGTACGTTTTTAAAAATTTTTGTTTGATCTAATAGATGTCAGGAAAGGAGAAATAGAAAGCACAAAATAAGATGTGAGAACTAAATCACAATATAATAAATGGAAACAAAGGGGCACTATCTGGAACCTAGAAGACAATAGAGCAGAGCTGGGATGTACTGGCTTTGTTCACAGAGGGCCCCTGGATACCACTGTGCTTACTGTAGGTATCTGTGATGGAAAGATCAGATTGTTGAACCTAACCCCTGAAACTGTCTCAAATTCTACCCCTGCTCCCACCAGCAGGAAGGGCAAGAGAACACCTACCCTCATTCCAACACAATGGCTGAGGACTAGGGCCCGTGCACACTTTCTCCCAGAGGCTTGCTCTCTGGCCAAACTCACCTGTGGGAATGGAGGAATATTAGATGACATTGACTCCTTGATAGGACTCATGGTTGCCAAAGGCTCTTTTAGGAATTTAAGATTTCTGGCCCTGCATTTTTCTCCTTTTTTTGAAAACTACCTCTTTCCTATTCTTATTTTTGTTTATTTTCCAGTTTCCTGAGCAGTGACTGTTACGTAGTAGATCATCAATACATTTTATTTGGATAAATGAATCAATGAGTTAATTAATTAATGTAATCTCCATCTCCACTCTTTGTTGCCAAATACAGTGGCTAGTGTTCAGTGTTTTTCTCATTAGATAACTGCAGAATGTGACATCAATGCTAGATAACAGTTAAAATCATGAAACCTCAAATAGAACCTCCCTAGAAATGCATGATTTACCTCGTTATTTGGGCTCACAGTACTAGAGGCCAAAAGCAGTGCTTTTAGTAATAGAACCTAAGAAGATACACTGTCTATATGCCCTTGAGCTTCTGTGGTCTGTGAAGATTGTGCTGTCCAAAGGCCCAGAATTACTAAGCAGCTGTTCTCTCTGACTCTTGTGGGATTGTAGAACAATGCCTCCTCTGGCTTTGTTTCCCTGAGTGTTTGACTAAGAAGCCGTTATACCTGCATGAGTCTCATCCCAGCATGCAGGACATAAGGAGCCAGGAAGAGAAGCCTGCAATGCCTGAGAGCTGAGAGACTCGTAGCAAGCATCTTTCTCCAATATCCCTCTAGGGGAGTTGGGGTCATTTGTTCCCAAATACTAGCTCACACGTTCTCTTTTTTCTTTGTCATAGCTGTTGTTTATTTTTGTTCTATTTTAAGTGGAGCAGGAAGGGAAGCTGCCAATTCCCTGCTAGCCCCCCACCTGGATTCATGACAAAGCATTTTCAAGCCGAAAGGCTGCCTGATCCTTTTCCTTAACAGTCTTCATTTGTAATTGTTGTGACATACACATAAGGCCACCCTCCTAACCACTTTTAGGTGCACAGTTCAATGATATTAAATATTTTCATAATATAAAACCATCACCACCATCCATCTCTAGAATTCCTTTCATTTTCAAAAGTGAATCTGTCCCCAAAATATGCTAAATCCCATCTTCCTCTCCCCAACATATTTTTTTGTAGTTGCAATGGACCTTTATTTTACTTATTTATATGTGGTGCTGAGAATTGAACCCAGTGCCTCACATAGGCTAGGCAAGGGCTCTACTACTGAGCTACAGCCCCAGCCCTTTTTCTAGGTTTTTAAGGAGAAGTTAAGATTGTTAAAGTTTTCCTCTTCAATTATAGGCATATGCAAATTTCCCTATAAGTACAGATTTGGTGGTTTCACACAAATCCTGTTGTTTTTTATTTTTATTCTGCTTAAAATATATTCTAGCTTTCCTTTAGTTTAGTCTTTGTTCTATAAGTTACTTAGAGTGTATTTTTTAGTTTTCAAATATTTGGGGATTTCTCAGACACCTTTCCCATATTTACTTCAAATTTAGTTCCATTGTGATCAGAGAACAAACTCTGCATCACTAACACCTTTCTAAATTATTGAGAGTTGATTTATGATCCAGAATATTATCTATCTTGATAAATATCCAATATCTGATTGGAGTGTAAATTCTAATGTTATTGTGATTAGGCCATAAATGTCAATTTAATTGATGGTGTAGTTTAAATTTTGTGAGTCTTTGCTGGTTTTCTGTCTACTTGGTTTTCCACTTACTGAGAGAAGGGTACTCAAATCTCTGTGAGTGTGGACTCGTAGTTATATTTCTCCTTGTAGTTATTACATTTTTTGTCTCATGTACTTTGAAGCTTTGTGATTAGTGACATTAAATCAAGAATTTTTATTATTTTTTAATTGATAGTTTTAATATGAAATGACTTCTTTATCTTTAATCCTTTTCCTTCCTCTGAAATCTATCTTGTCTCATATAGCCACTGTGGCCTGTGGCAAACTCTAGCATCCCATCCCTTGCATTCAGGGACAAAATCTCGACTGTGAGCTCCTCAAACCAAGGGAAGTAACCAGACTTCAAGGTGTGTCTTAAACACAGAGTGCTTTCAGGTGCGACAGACCTGAACTAGGTGCTGGTGGCCAACAAAAGAGACTGGACCATTGCAGGGGGTGTCTGTGGAGAGGTGTGAAGGAAACGCCCTCTCTGGGCCTTGTGATGCACCACAATTGAGCGTGGGGACATGAGGAGGCATCCTGCATCAGTTTGGGAAACCTCTCCAGGGGGCTGGGCATATCCTTCCGTTCTCCAACCAGACTGACTCTCCTGGCCTCCAGGACACGGGCCCCTTCCCTATGGACCTGACAGATGGGGATGCTTTGTGATGTCTCAGCCCTTCCCCCTCCTCGGCAGGCTTAGGGGTGTGGCCTGGGGTGGGACTTGCTGAGCCAACAAAGCCCAAGGGTGTGGCCACCTGTTGTCATGGGGACCATAAATAGAGGGAGCTCAGCGGCCTGGACAGACTACCTGGAGGTGCTGGTCCAGAAACATGGGCAGGAGACCCATGGCATCCATTCCCCATTGTGCAAAATCCAACTCTGGCAGCAAAGCGGGCCAAAAGAAGACGTGCATACATCATCGAACCAAGTACAAGAAAAGCAAGGTGAGCTGAGCCACCCAAGTCCTGCTCTTCTGCCCCTGGACTGCCCTCCCTACCCCCCCCTGCACAAAGCCCCTGTTGCCACCCTCCTCCACGTCTGCCCCCAAACCAGTGCCCCTCTGTGATCTCCTTGTTGTCCTTCCAGGGCCGAAAGATGACAAGAAAGTCTAGAAAGCCCCTTCGAGGGCGTTGTAGGAACAAAGAAGCTGCCAGAGCTCGGACCACCGCAGCTGACAGCAATAAGAGAGGAGCAACCCGAGGCAGCCGCCGTCTCCCGCTGAGGAAGAAGGTCCACCGTCGAGCCTGAGGGGGACGACCAGAGCCTGGAAAGTAGCTGCTGAGGTCGCTGCAGTGAGGACCTGTAACACCAGCGAGGCCTGAGACCTCAGAACCTTCCCTGAAGCCTCCACAGGTCTGGCCACAGAGATTGTGAAAATAAAATCAGCTTCTCTGCCGTGTGTGTGTGTGTGTGTGTGTGTCTGTGTGTCCTCTGACGGTGGGGGACAGAGGAGCAAGGGGAGGTTGGTGTGTGGGAAGAGGGAGGTGGGTCCTTTGGGGCTGTGGGTCTTCCAACAGGGCCACAGAACCAGACGTGGAGCATGAGGACAGATGGGCGCTGAGCACTGAAGAGTCATTTCCTCCACACAGGTTTACCAGGAAGGAGGGCAAAGACGAGGAGATTTTGCTCATGTGTAAAGGCGGATGAGATGGGAGGGGTGTAGTATGTGTGGAGACAGTGTCTCCCCAAAAGGACACAATGTAATTGCTAATGCCTGTGCTCTTGCTGCTCCTCTATGGGGCCTTTTCCACAGCTAGACTAGTGACCCAGCTAGGCCAGCCAAAGCCCTTCACCTGAGAAGCTGTGGATTTCCCTATATCCTTTTTTAAAAAAAGCACTGTGTAAATCAACAAATAGCTATGAATGGCAAGGAGGCAGGCTGGTGGGTGCCTTTAAGGTCCTTGTTGTATGAAGTTGGAAACTGGGAACCAGGGACAATTGGGTCTTGTCCAAGATCACCAACAAATCCATCAATGGCAAAGCTGAGTTGCTAATGCCTCCTACATCGAAAGTCTTCTCAAAGCACCACTATTCCCCTATGGTTTCACCTGCCCATGGGTGCCTCTAAGAGGATGTCACCCTCTTCATTTTTCCTCCATCTGGATAGCTTGTGTTAATTGTCATGTCAGCCTCTCCCCACTGCTCCAGGTCAGCTCCACGAATTGCCACAGTTCAGCAGCCAGACAGGCTCTTGAGTACTCACAGACCTATAAAATACTGAGAGGAGAATGTTCTAGGAGATCCAGGACCCGTCTTGATCTTGCAAAAATCCCTCTGCACCAAAGGCTACAGGCTGGAAAGGGTTTGCTTCTCTCAGGATGCTTCTGTGGACTCCGTGTGTTTTCCCACTAGCCTTGAGAGGTCCGGCTTGCAACACTCAGAAATAGAGTCAGAAAATGAAAGAACTTGCTGGAAGTCACACAGCCACTATGGAGTAAAGGCAGGATTGGAGCTTAGATCTTGGATTTCAGAGTCCTGTCTCCTACCACTGCACAGGAGCCTCTTTCTCCTCTGGCCTACCCTCTAGGTGGCCTGGGAGTAAGGAGGCAATTGTGCAATAGTCCATAAGTCAAGATGAGAATCAGAACTCCTGATTCTCCAGCATGGCTGCCTCCTTGCTATGTAACCTTGGCACAGCCACTTCATTTTTCTGCACCTTGGTTTGCGCAGCTTTGCAGTATAGATCACAATGCAAATTCAGGTTTGCCAAGTAATGTTTACTGAGCACAAATTTTGTACCAGATTGTCCTGGGCACTAGAAGTATAGATAAACACAGGAGCTTACATGTGTTGAGAGAAGAAATTCGGAATACATAAATAAATGACCAGCTTAGATTTTGTCAGGCCTGGAAAGTGTTATAAAGTAGATTGTACAGGGAAATATGTTGGTAGTATTTAAGGGCCTGCTCCAGATAGGGTAGTAAGGACTTAGGATTGGTTTACAGCTCTAGAGGAATCACAAATCAGGCCAGTGGTGTGGTGTCAGAATCATAATGCATGGAAATGAGGCCAGATTACCTCTTGCCTTCCTTCAGAATCTCATTCTCAGCCCTAGCTTCCCCCTTCTGCCTCCTGGCCTCCCACTGGCCCTGGGTTGAATCCATTTCTCCAGCTCCAGTTCTGGCCCTACTTCTTCCTGTCCTCCATGCCCCTGGGGCTCTGGTTGCACATCTATTCTCCTCTCAAAGACTCGTTTTTTAAAAAATAATTAGCTGAGTTTCACTTCCTAGGTGAAACCTGCCACACAGCTCTCTCTAAGGCCTCATACATCTGTATTTTCATACTCAGTCCCCCAGGACATGCATCTGTGTAAGAGTAACTAATCTACATGCAGATACTTTACTTGGTTCAGCAGATAGGATCTCAGAAGGCTGTGACTACTTCTGTGCTATATTGGTGGCACCAACATTCCAGCACACTAGTTGGCAAAGCGGAGGGGGAGGTGCTCAGTTTCTGTTGTTCGGCACTGCCAATGGAGGCATCAGAGCTTATAGAATCTCAAACTGAAGGCTTTTGGATGCTCCACAGTGCCAGTGTTCAGACAAGCAGAAGCCAATGGTAGGAAGAAAAAGAATGCTGGAGAATAGAGGGCTAGGTTTGTCCAAAGTCACTGCATAGAAGACCTACAGTCCTCTTCCATGTAACACCTTCTCCTTTTGTTCTCACACATCCCTTTCTAGTGACTATTTTTCCATCACTGCCTGATTCCTCTCCATTTTCTCTGACCAACCATTAAATGTGAGTGCTCCTCTGGACTGTGCCTCAGACCCCCCCCCCCCGCCCCGCAACTCCCATCTCTGTCATCATATGCTCCCTGGCTCATGTCATCCATTCCACTTCTGTATTTTGACCTCTGAACTTCAAAGCTGAGCTTGTCTCTCAGGTTCCTCCACCTTGATAGGAATCTCCACTTCAACAAGGCCCACATAGCCTCATCTTCTACACTCCTATAAGACCACACCATGATTAATAAAATAGTTCTCATCATTAGAAAAAAGACTCATGACTCCTGTCAATTTTACTTTGAAATAACCGTTGACTCCATCCTCTCCACTATGACCACCTTGCTAGAGGCCCTTTACCTTCGGAGACATTCCCCAACCTTCCTCTGCATTGCCTAAGTACTTGTACTTCCTGGATGGAGTTTGTAATGTGAGAGGAAGGGGAAACCAAAATATGTATTTTGTTCTTTTCTCTGCCTTGAACTCTCTAACTTCATCTCCCACCAACAGAACCTACATGATTCCACTTCCACCATGTTACCTTACATCAGGACTCTGGAAAACCTGGCTCCATTCTTTGTTCTCCATTCTTTGTTTCCTGCTGGGTTGAGTCATTTTATGCAATTTGGTTCCTCAATAATTCTATCTCCTATGTAACCAGTTCCCTGCAATACATTTATCCTCTTATCAAAAATTAGAGTGGCTTCTGTTTTCCTGGTTGAACCCCGACTGATATAGCCCTTGTTAATTCTAGCCTGGCTTATTGTAATAACTTTTCAGTAAATCATCCTGATTCTCATTCTATTCCTCCCTATTTGCTCCTAACATTGCAGAGTAACATCTCTTATCCTAATTGTCCTAAAACCCTTCAATATCTCCCCATTGCCTACAGAATGGAAGCCTAACCTAGGTTTGCTGTCTGGTGATGGGATGGGTGGGAGATGGGACTGTTGCAATGTTAGGTTGCCAGGTGGGGACCAGGGCAGCAAGCTAAGAATGCCCCTCAGATGTTGTCACAGTTGTATTTCTCTTCACAGAAAATAAAGGGAATGAGCTCTCAAAAACAGTCTTGGTGAGTAATAAAGGTTTCAAACTACAATGATAGATACAGACCAACTAATTGGAAGCTCCTAATTCATCTACTTGCTACATTTTCAAGAGATTCCTATCCCAACCACAGCTGGGCAGAGTGTACTGTGTAATAAGTGTTGGAGATTATTTTATTATATTTTCATATTTCTCATTGCTCAAAATGGAATTAGGAAAAAAATTTAAAACAACTGCAATTTTTTAAAGATTGAGATGTCAGTACTAAGAGAAAATTTTAAAATAGCATAAAGAGATGGAGCCTGGGATAGGTTTGTACGTGCAATTCATGCTGTAGGGTCCTGAACTTGCAATTTAGTTTGGGATTTTTTAGCATCCAGTTGTAGGAGAAAAATTGCATTATATGAACCCCAGGATTCCAAAGATAAAAACCAACCAGTTGCTCACAGAAGCAAACTATTTTCAATAATATGAGAAAGGAATTGCTGCTGGGTGTCCTCATAAAGAGGACAAGATGGGCCATAGTGAGTAATATCCTCCTCAATATTGTAGCAGCAAATGCTTTTTAAGGGATGCTTCTGTCAGTATTGGACAAGATCTCCCTGGATTCATGATAAGTGTATTTGATGGAGGGGGAATGAGGAGTCTAGAATTATAGGTTTCCTGTTTGGTATTTTTTTCCATTGTTCTCTGAGATTCCTGCATTGCCATACTTACTAAATCTGTGATAACATGGAATCCTTTTGCCTTTGCCTCTCCCTTGATAGATATGCCAGGTCTATGTCATTTGGGGTATTTACTCATTCATCCAGAAGCCACTTATGAATAAGTTAATGGGCTCTGGTGAAACAGTGGTGAATAGAGGAGACTTAGCTTCTGCCACCATGAAATTGGAAATGCAATCTGCAGAGACAGAAGATAAACACGTCAACAAATAAACATCATTTTAGATAATTATGATGGCTTGTGGAAAATAAAATAGAGTAAGGGGATACAGTGTGGGGTAGTAGTGGAGGGATACTAGCTAATTTATATAAGATGGACAGGGAAGGCCTTTCTCAGGCATTAATAGTTGAAATCAGACTTGAATGATGGGAAGGCAAAAGGCATACACAGTTCATGGGGAGCATGATTTCTCTCATCTCTTTTGGAGATGTGATGCCACTTCTTACTTGAGACATGTTAATCAAAGGGAAATTGGCAGGATATGGTGACTATTTGGATACCACCTGTCATCGTGGCTTTGGTGATAGTAAGGATGACATAGTCATTCACTGAAACAATAAACACAAGGAAGGAGATGATTTCTATGCGTTGAGACAAGAGGGAGATGAGAAATTTACTTTGGACTTGTTGCATTTGAGATGCCTGTGAAAGTGTCCAGTTACATATTTCAGATGAATTGACTATTACATGTATTAGGAGCTGAGGAAAGCTATGAACTACAGATATAAGGTGGTGGGGAGAGAGGGAGTTCTTGAATATAGAGGTGGTAGTTGAAACCATGGTAGTGAAGAATGCCCAGGGAAAAAGTTATAAAATTGAGAAAGGACCCTAGGCACCTAATATTTGACAGACAAAAAGAATAGTGTTCTAATGAGTAGTACAGCATTTCCAGGAAGTAGTGGCCAGTGCTATTCAATGTTATAAAGGGATCCAGTAAGAAGAAGACTAAGGCTTGACAATGGACCTAACAATTGGAAAGTCATTGGTAAAAGTGGTTTCTGTGAAGTGGTAGGCAGATGGTAACAAAAATGTAAACACATGTCCAAATGCACAAAATTGTATACATTATTTATGTACATAATGTGTTTTTCTATAGCAATTACACCTCAATAAAGCTAGATAAAAGGAAAAGTAATAGGTCATAGATTAAGTTTAAAAACAGAATTTAAAGAATCTTTCATTCTTCGGATTTCAGCAATTAATGTTTTCAGCATTGGAGAAGAAGACAGAGGAAAGGAAAATAAACAGGAGAGGGGGAGAAAGAAGAATGAGGAAATAGATGGAGAAAGGTTAAGTACAGAGGAGTGTGAGTGTGCAAAAGTGAACAGAAGGAGAGACTTGTCATTGAGGCCAATCGTTGAGAAGACTACCATAAATTGATAAGGGGGCATAGTCAGGGTGTTGAGATGCAATTTCTTATTTTTAATTATTTATTTTTAATTGACATATGTACAGTATAAAATTATATGCTATGTGATGTTTTGACCCATGTGTACATTGTGTAATGTTCAAATAAGGTCAGACTATCTCTTTGCTCAAAGGAAATTGAACATATTAACAAAAACTTGAGAGTTTAGTGGAAATGAATTTGTATTCTTAATGGCTTGCAGCAAGGCTGGAACAAAGAAATTCAATGCAAGGCAATGCATCATGAGGGCTTGGTTATGTTGCAAGCTGGCCTGGGTCACTGGCTGGTAAGCTTCAGCCAAGGAGTCAATTGTGATGCCACCTACCCGCACACTGGCTATGAAACCTCATAGCCATGGCACCCTCTGCTTGGTTCTCATGGGACAAACATAATCTGGAAGAATCTGGAGACCCTCAGGAATCAGTCAGCAAGCTGTTCTCCTAATCCACTCTGAACAGTTCCAGCATCCCATTTGTTTGTGAGCATTTGAACTTGTTCTACTTTTATCTTGTCCCTGTGACAGAAAATACTTTCTGCACTATTTTGATTTTTATTCTCTCCTTCTACCAACTCTTGCAGCACTTCATAAATTTTAACCACCACGCCCCCCCCCCAAAAAAACCAAAACCAAAACACCTGGGCATCTTGTTCAATGACACTTCTGACTGCCTAAGTCTGGGATGGGGTCTAAGATGTTCCCAAGTGTCCTGATGCTGCTGGTCTTTTAGTCACACTGTCAGCAAGAAAATTTCCAACCAGGGCTTTCCCCAAAAGAGCATTCCTTCACTCACATCCTCCCTTGTCAGTATCTCCCATAGTCACTGTGCTAGAACTAGAGTAGGGGTGGAAAACAAGGAAAAAAAAGGGTACATCAAAGAACAAGACCTGATTCCTCTTCATAAGGGAACAGGCAATGATACTATACTTGGGTATAATAGAGATATGAGCAAAGGATTAAGGGAACACATAGAAAGGACTAAATCTACCAGAGTTTTCTAGAAGGATTCATAATGGAAGTGACATTGAGATAGATATTGAAATCTGAGTTGGAGGGCAGCAAATGAAGAGATGCAGGAGTCCTGGGTAAATAGTGGTGAAAATAGTCTAAGTTGTCAATGAGAGCCAAGGTCACAAAGCCTTGTTTACCATGCTAAGAAATTGATCAGCAACCTTCTCTGCATGTTTACACTTATAAGCCAAACAAAAGATAGGGCAGGTATGTTGGGTGGGAAGTTATCTCAAAATAACAGTAGCTTCCCATTGATTCCAAACTGCTACAGATTCTCATTCTTCCTGGTTGGGCAAAGACTAACCTGGGAAAAAAGGGGTAACAATTGAGGAAGAGACTACAGAGGGACAAAGCATTTTTACAGTTATCACTTTTACCAATTAAATGTTTTAATTACAAGCAGGACTTATTTGTGTAACAAAGTCAACATCAAAGCTCCAGGATACTACTTTGGGTCTAATTTACTGTGAAAATCCATGTGCATTATGTAATGGAAAGAAACTGACTGCTTTTCTTTAAAGACTATACATGCCAGGGCCTTTAACCAATTTACACAGCCTATGTTCCCCAGCATCCCAATCCAGAGCAAAGCCAGGTTCCATCTGTACAATGCTTCTCTAGTTTAGCAGGATAAGAAGAGCAGGAAGAAAAGACAGAAAAAGAGAGAGAGACAAACACAGACTGAAGGAGGAAGCAAGGGAAGAAGGAAGGAAAGAAACTGAAAAAAGACATTAAAATACATTTATGTAAATATTTTTTAAAAATCACCTGGGGGGCTGGGGATGTGGCTCAAGTGGTAGCGCGCTCACCTGGCATGCATGCAGCCCGGGTTTGATCCTCAGCACCACATACAAACAAAGATGTTGTGTCCGCCGAAATCTGAAAAATAAATATTGAAAAATTCTCTCTCTCTCTCTCTCTCTCTCTCTCTCTCTCTCTCTCTCTCTCTCTCTCAAAAAAAAAAAAAAAATCACCTGGGTACCTCCCCATGGGCAAAACCAGAATTGTGTAGAACAATCTTACAATCAATTTGTGCTGTTTACAATAGATAAGCCATTGTTTTAAATTGCTTATGGAGAAGTGGCATAATCCTTTCTTAGCTAAGGCTAATATGAAGTCCTGTTCTGGTGAATTCCACCACCCACAGCATGAATATGAGGGGTATGCACATGATGATGAACTGACCTCAAATGGCCCCAGTCATCAGCTCTGAGCATTTGGTTATTGGCATTTAGTTTAGCCCCCACTATAAAATTATCCACCAGGATGAAGGATTATGCCCTTACTCACAAACTAATTTTATTGAATTTGGTTGCATTTGGTCACACACCTTCTTTTCCCAGCTGCAAGGAGCTAAGTAACTGACTTGATTAAGTCTTCCATTATCGACCAATTTCTCTGGGCATAATGAAGCCATCCTACATGAATAGAAGTGAGCAGGTATGCAAATGAGTTGCAGATTTCAACCTCTCACCCTAAATTAATGTGAGGATACTGGGTAGTACTCCCTGGATTCATGGCTGGATTTGGGCTATATGCGTACTAGTCTATGTGATTTGGCTACTAACTTCTGTGCTTCTTAGGGCATGGCAGAACTGGCAAGAGATGGGGCAAAGAAGTGAGGCTGGTGGAGTATGACTAAATTTTCTTGTGAGGCCTGAGGGACTGGGGAGGCAGACCTCTTGCCTCCCATCAGACTACAGAGTGGAACAGATGTTTGACACCTGGGTTCCAAGCCTGAACAAGTGGTTTCACTTCTTTCGATCTTAAATCAATGAGGTAGAGGTACTAACAACTATCTCCCAGAAGATATATGAGGGTAAGTTATATGATAAGTAAATATGAGGGTCCTCTCATTTGCTTCTTCATTTGTTTAACAAATATGTGTTGATTACCTGCAGGTCCTGGGAAGGAACTTGGGCTACAGTCCTGAAAAGAATTGACCACATGTTGAACTTTCTATTTCAGAAAACATAATAAGCAAATAAATAAATGTGATTGAATAATATCTCCTTAGTAAGGTGATATCTGAGATGAGACCTAAATGATGAGAAAGAGATAGCTTTGAAAAGATCACAGCGAACAGATTCCAGTCTTAGAGAGTAGGATGAGCAAACACTGGGGAGAAAACTTGGCTTCCCAGAACAGAAAGAAGGCTTGAGGGCACCAGAGTGACCCAAGGGAATCTTGGTAACAGGTAGGACTGTAGAGGCAGGAAGGCACCCATGGGATGAGGGAAATGTATGTAGATTTTATTTGAAATGTGATGGGAAACCACTGGACTCTTTTAAGCATTGGAGAAAGATGATTGGTTTTATCTGTTTAAAAGGTCCCTTTGGTTGCTTTGGGAACAATTGGAAAGACCAGCAATTGACATGGGGTGACTATCACAGTGGTCCAAACACTAGAGCTGAATGAACTTCTTGGGTCATGTGTTTTTGTTAAACAGCTCATCTTATTTAAAATCTTTTCTTCCATCCACCTGCCTCACTATCCATTTTCTCTCACCACATTCATTACCTGGTACTGCCTGAGAACTTGGATATTCTGAGCAATATAATGTGATGAAATGGAGGAATAGAGAGAATGAAAGAAAGGATGAATGGATGATTATAATGGCCCTCATAAATCCCCAATGCCCAGTAGAGATTCCAACACAAAATATTGTCTTCAACATTGAATGAATGAAGGGAGGAATGAGTTGGTAAATAAAAATTTATTCTCAGAATGAGCAATCTTGGATCCTGTTGATGTTGTAATAAAGGAGTTAATACCTTTGGGTTAGAAGCAATTACAGAACAGGACTTAGGAATAATTTTTAAATAAAATGGGTTCTGCTTGAAAAAATAGGTTTGATGTTTTGAGTAAGAGACTCAGTGGAAACGTTTCAAAGTAATTTTAGAAAGTCATTTTGTGTGGACATTGAACGTATACCTGTTGTTAATGATATGACAACTATGAAGGAGTTGAGTTACCTGTAAATAATTTCTGGATACACCAAAGAACTTGGCAACCACCTTCCTAAGTTTCACCCATCTCAATAAGTTGCACCATCTTGCAGTCACTTATCCAAGCCAGAAACCTAGAAGTTATTCCAGACTCCTCTTTCTCCCTCGGTACATCTTTGAATTTTCAAGCCCCCTCTATTGTACCCCTTAAACATCTTCTGATCCACTTAATTCTCACCATGCTTCCCTGCAGGGCATACTGGGAGTTAAAGACATAGGCTGAGCCGCACAAGGAGCGGACAGGTCCAGGACACTGTGGGTGTCAAGATGAGAGCTGGAGTGGACCGAAGATGCGTCCCCCCAGGGGTAGGTTCCCTTTGTAGCCACTCATTTCCCCAGGGGAAGAATTACAGGGTGCCCCGTCTGCCTCCACGGCCTTCTATCTCGGTACCTCTTCTGGTCGCAAGGGATGCTGGGAGTAAAAGCCGTTGGCGGAGTGAGGGGACAGGGACAGGGTGCTGTGGGTGTCAAAGTGACAGCTGGCATAGACTGAAGTTGCCCTCTTCCCCCGCTCTTTGTAGTCAGTCATTTCCCGGGGGGAAGAATTCCAGAGAGTGCCCTGTCCACCTCCACGGCGGTACACCAGGGTACTCCTTCCGGTCGCAGGGGATGCTGGGAGTAAAAGCCGTTGGTGGTGTGAGGGGACAGGACAGGGACAGGGTGCTGTGGGTGTCAAGGTGAGCACTGAGGGTGGACTGAGGAGTCCCCACAACAGTGGGAGGGTTGTCAAATCATCCAAGTGACCTCTATGGTCAGCCCTGCACTTTGGAATGAAAGGTAATATTCTGGGACAAACCCTTAGGCTGCAAGGGACCCTGGGAGTTCCAGCCTGTTGCCTAGATGTTGGAGGTGAGGATGGGGGAGAATTGCAGTGACTCCTTTTGCCTCTCAGGACCCTGGGAGATATTCCAGCATCTGCTAGGAATCAAGGTGAGGAACTTTGGTGACAGGGACTGAATGCCATACCTCCCAAAGGAAGGGACCTCAGAGAGCCTGGCTTCCCTTGTAATCTACCCCATTCAGGGTCACTGGAAGTAACTCTGGCTCATTTCTGCCTCCTGGTTTGGCTGAGAGGTTTTATATGTGTAGGGACCTTGGTCCAAGAGGTGATAACATGTCAGCAGAGGGAGGAATCCAGGACCTGCCAGACCCAAGGTATGGACTCTTCATGAGGACTGAAAGTATCCCCATCTCTGACCCAATGGATACCACATAGTATGCCTGGCCACTATACTCAGCCTGAGGAGGCCCTAAGTGGCAAGATCTTCTGCCATGGGCGCAAATATGGGAGATATTCAGGGAGATGGGGTCTTGGTCTAAAGATGTCAGTTCATTTCAGATGGGGTGGTAGTGAGGAAGGGCAGGCGTGGGCATGAGTAAGGACTTGGGTAATCTCCCAGCCCATGATACATTGGACCCAGGTCCAGCCACCAGCCCTGGAGAACCTACACAAGGGCAGTGGGAAACTGTTCACTTCTCTGGGAAGTACCAGGGCTCTTGGGGAAGAGAGGAACCTGATGTGACAGGGTAACTTCATCTTAGCACAGGGATCACTATCTGGTCATCAGACACAGGTGTCCCAGTTTACCCAAGAGTAAAGTGAGGACCCTAGGGGAAGATCAAGGGTCCCAGAATACAGTAGATGCCCCTCAGAAATCTTCCCGTTACCTGCTGTCAGCACAGGAAGCCCAGGCAGGGTTGTAAAGGTTCCTTTATTTTCTGTGTGTCATTGATTTCAGAGAAGTGAAGGCCTCAGTAAGAGGGGATTGGGCTCAGGAAAGCAGAAGGAGGATCTCAGGCATAGCCAGGAGTCAGGTAAGGACAGAGGGAATTTCTTCAGTGGAACACAAGGACCCCGATCCTCACCTGCCCTTTCTTCTCAGCCATGGGACAACCCAGTTCCATTGGCTTTACCTTTCCCTCACTTCCTTTCTGGGTGTCTCACGTAGACAGGGTGTGTTTTAGGATTTGTTAAGGTTTAAGGAAGGTGCCTTAGATCATTAGAGAGCATCTCATACCTAAGGTGAGGACTGAGCCAGATCCTCCATGGCCAGGACACATGGAACCATTGAGTTTGGCCAGCTCTTGCTTCACCTTTGAGAAGGTGTGGCCATATGTGAGGCCCCTCACTGCCTTGTGTTCCTTCACAGGGAGGTGGGCACTTCTTCAGAGTGTCCTTCAGGCCAGCACATGGGTGGTATCCAGGTCCTGCCAGGGGAAAGGTAAGGGCCCAGAGTAAGCAGAGCGGACCATCTACCTCAGAACAGTGGGGACCTCACAGAAGGCAGCCCAGCCCTCCTATCAGGGCTGGTGGATCAGGTTGTGCTTGGAGTCTGCAACCTGTGGGGCCCCTCAGTGCCTCTTACAAGAACTTCTGGAACCAGGTCGTGAAGGTTTTGTATGAGGCAGTGTCCTCAGGTCCTGGAGCAGAGGAGGCCCAGGCAGTATTTGGAGTCATGGTGTGGTGCACTCTGGGAATGTGTATCAAGGACCCCACACTAACAGGACAGAGGGAGTCCCACAGAGCTCAGGCCCCAGAAGCCCTACTATTAACCCTGGGCCTTGTGCTCTGTGGGCTTGCTGTACCCACAGAAGTTGCCTCACTTCCTGCCTCAGGTTTTCAGGAAATAGGCCTACCAGGAGAGGAACTTGAATAGCCCTAGAGCATTGCCCAAAGAGAAGACCTGTAGTGGGCCTTTGTGAGGGGTTCCAAGGGTTCAGTTCTCAGCTAAGGCCCTGACACATACCCTCTCTCCCCAGGCTGGTAAGTCTCCAACACCAAGCTCCTGTCCATCCTCCAGCTTGCTGTCTTAGACCAGAATCATCATGCCTCGAGCCCCAAAGCGTCGGCGCTACATGCTTGAGGAAGACCTTCAGGCCCAAATGGAGAAACAGGCCCTTATGGATGCCCAGGTTTCCACAGATGTGGATGAGGAGGATACTTCCTCTTCCTCCTCCACTTGCTCCTCCTCTTTCTCCGGCTCCTCTTCCTCCATTTCCTCCCCTTGCTATCCTCTGCCACAGTCTGGCTGGGCACAATCAGGAGCCACTTGTCAAAAGAAACTAACTTTATTTTTAGAACCACACACGCCAAACAAAACAGCCTCTCAGGAAAAACCCTCAGAGCCTCAACTGCCACCACCGGCTTTCCACAAGCCTCTCTCTCCCACACAAGCTTCTCTCCACCTCCCACAATCCTCCTGCTCTTGAGGCCGATTGGCTGGGTCACGTGGGCAGAGCCAAAAAAGTCCCCCAATGAGCAGCTCCGTGGTCTGAAAGGGCAGGGAAACAGCCCAATGAGCATCACCGCAGAGGAGCCAATCAGCTAGATGTTGCTGGGGCTGCTGTGAGCCAATCATCAGCCGGCAGCTGGAAGTTTGCTGGCAGCTGGAAGTTTGCTGGGGCCCCTTCGGCTGTGGCTCTCAACATCTCCCCCTCTCTGTTTAAACAACAAGCATGTGACTTAGGGACCATGCCTGCCTTAGGTTGTCCAATAGTACATATGGTCCTTAGGTTGGTACCATTGCAATTGGATCTTACCCGTCACTGACTACCGGTCCAGTATACAGCCACACCTGTGGAGAGGTCTTTGTACCAGCGGGGGGGTGAGGTTCTTTGCCTCACCTCTGTTGGCCCCCAAATTTTAGCTGGACGATCATGACAAGCAGAAGGGAGGAAGATTCACCAAGCCAATTGACGGCTCCTTTTGTAAAAATTGTACCACCAATGACATCATCAGCAAAAATACCCCAACACTACCACAAGTCGTTGCACCAACAGATAGTTCACAATGCATACAGGTGAGCTCACAATGTGTCCAGGCAAGTTCTGCAAGCAGTTCAGTGATGGCTATTGTAGAAGTTGTAGATTGGTTTTATCTTTGACTTCACCAGCACTGGGATGAAGATAGGAATTCTGGCAATAATGGCTAAAGAAAAAAATTATGTAACATTACAGAAGGCACTAAAAGAAAACAATTTTCTTAACAATTTACATTGTCTTTAAGAGAATTATTAAATATAATGAAAAGGAAAGGTGAAAGTAAACAAACAGATCTGTTAACCTTCTTTTTTGTTTACATATTAAAACAATCCTCAACAGTTGTTTACCCAATTTAAATTAAACCATATAAATCACGTGAAAAAACAAAATATTTGGATCCATTTTATCATGAGCGCTCATCATATATGATATATGGACATACATACATTCAAACATATAACACAAAACACAAGTGTGCACACATAATATAATACATACAACACATAACATTATAGTAAAGGCCTTATAACTTTTTACAGGTGAAATCTCCATTGCAATGTTTAAAAACTCTATAGTCAAAAAATAGAACTGATCAGCAAAACATTAACCTAGGTCTGTATGAGCTCAAAAAACAAAATAGAACTTCATGATATGGCAAAGGGCAATAATAAAATAGATATTGAAAAAAGCATCCTGGTTCTGTTGCAGATGTAAGAATAGCCAAACTGGAGTTTTGGATATCAGTTGTTATGGATTTGAGCCAAATCATCTTCTTTTTGGTCTGTAGAAATCGCTTTAGTTAATCTTTCTGGAATCCAAATCGGCTGCTGTTCTCCCTGTGGAAACACATAAACAGACCCCCGACTCCAGACAATTACTGGGTCAGGACCTTTCCATTGTCCTGTTAGAATATCCTTCCAAAGTACCTTGGGCTTATGTACATTTTTTGGACACATATGCAAAATGTAAGGAATTTAAGGAAATTCAGGACTTTTACATTATTCTGTTCCCCTCAATGACTATGGCATGTTGCTCTATTTATTTCAGACTCCTTTTTGGTTATGTTTTTATTAGTGCATTATAATTATACATAAGAGCAGGGTTCTTTCTGACATATTCCTACATGCATGTAGCATAATTTTCTCCACTTCATTCCCCAGTACTTCCTCTTTCCCTTCCATCCCCTCCAACATTCCCTTCTTCTTCAGTCTTCCTTCTATTTGTTTTTAAATGAGTATATTATAATGATGCACAAAGTAGAATTAATTGTGATATATTCATATATTCATCTAGCATAATTTGTCAATTTCATTCCCTAGTGCCTTCCCTCCTCCTTTCCCCTGGATTCCATCCTTTTACTGTTTATTCTTCTATTTTGGTGAGACCAGACACTTTTTTCCTGACTCTGTCACTACACATTTATAGTTGTCTTTATAAAGGCCTTATACATTTTGTTAGGATCTTTTTTTAGGTAATTTTTGGACTTTGTTGCCATTGTAAATGGCATATTGTCTATTAGCTGTTCTACATAGTGCTTTTGTGTGGCAATGATTTTAATTTTGCCATTGTAATCAGCTGTACACCTGGTCTGATGTCTCATTCACTTGAATACTCCACATGAATGTTCCTTTGAATTTTCAAGATAGATAATGATGTTGTTACTCTGCCTTATTTTCCCCCAATATTCATACCTTTATTTGTTCTGATGATCACAGCTCTGGCTTTGTGCCTTAGCCCTGTTTTGAAACACAGAGGCAGTAGCATACATCTACCCCTTCTTCCTGACTTTAATGATAATTCTTCTAACATTTTACATTTAAGCATGTAAGTGATTTTAGCAAGTGGAAGCTTCCTTTTAATATTAGTTGAATAAATGTTTTTACTATGAGCTTATGGTGAATTTCTTTCAAAAGCATATTCTCAACCATTGACATTATGAAATGTTTTCTCTCATCAATTTTGTATGTAAGGAACTAAAATGGAAAGGTTTTTTTCCCTAATGTTTACATCATATTTTCTTGCCTTGAATGATGCCTATTTATTCATTTAATTCATTACTTTATCTGATATGCTGCTAATTTATGTAGGATATTTGATGCTGTATAAGCGAGCTTACCTCAAGGGTTCTTATCATGGGGAGGGGGTTCTTGTCTGGTTTTTGAATCCAGGAAAGCTGGCCTGAGACAATGAGTTGAACTACTGGCAACTTTTGATATGCTATGAAAGAGTCAACAATCAGGCAGTAATTAGTTTTCTCTAACCATTAAGTGGAACTGGCCTCCCAAACTGCCTGGTCCTGGAATATCTGAGGGTGGCTTGAGCTTTGAAAAGTTTCAGTTTATAGAGTTTAATTAGAATTTCATTTTCCTTTTAGGCCAATTTGATCATTTATTTATTTTATTTCTAAAAAGTAGTCAGAGTTACTGGAAGGGCATTATTTATAATGCAAACCTTTCATTACAGAAAGCGTCAAACATATAGTAGAAAGAATAATATAATGAGCCCAGTATACCTGAGCTTAAATACATGGAAGATTTGTCTCCAGTTAGATTCCCCACCTACCTGCTTCTCAGGTACTGGAATAATGTGGAGCAACTCCAAATAGTATGTCCTCTCTAAACAATTCAATATGCACTTCCTAAACATAAGAATTCTTTTTCTCCTTTGGTACCAGGGATTGAACTCAGGGCTGCTTAACAACTGAGCCACATCCTCAGCCATTTTTTTAAAATTTTATTTGACTTTTAGACAAGGTCTTGCTGAGTTGCTCAGTACCTCGCTAAGTTGCTGAGGCTGGCTTTGAACTCAAGATCCTCCTACCACAGCCTCCCAAACTGCTGGGATTACAGGCATGTGCCACCACACCTGCAGATAAGAACAGTTTAATAAAAAAAGCGTAAAACAAAATACTTGTGTTTTTAAATTAAATAAATAACCATCAGTGTACAATTGTTTTACACACTTTTTGATACACTTTTAAGAAGAAAGTTGTGTCCTTGAATGAGTATCTAAATATGGTCCATATAGAGTAATTCTTTGTTATGCCTCTTAAGCTTTTTAAAATTTGTGTATTACCTCTCAAGTTTTCTTTCTCCTTGCAATTCATTTTTTTATTTTGTTGTTGTTGAAAAAGAAAAAAAAAATGTTGTGTTCATTCCAGCTTTCCAAGACTCTGGAGTTTGATGAATGAAACACTGGTGTCTTTTAACATATTCTTCATCCCATAATTTCTAGGGCTACATGGTACTTCAGGCTTATGTTATATGCCCTTCCCTGGTTCTAACATCAGCCATTTCTTCAAGAGGTCTGCTTCCTTCTATAAATGGTTCTAGAAATCTCCATCTGGGTGCTAGAGGTGCTCATTGCAACTTGGGAGTTAGTTATATGCCTCCTCTGCTGACAACACAATGACATGGTCTCTATCATTTGTATATTTAGATCACTCAAATAAAAACTTGTAAGTTATAGTCAAAATAGTGAATATATTCTTCACATCTAAAAGTTTCCTTCTAGCCCATTGTAATTTCTGCCTGCTAGCCTTCCCTGCACACTCATCTCCAAAAATCACTGATCTTCTTCTGTCACCATAGATGAGTTTATATTTTGAGAGCTTTTATATAAAAAGATTTGGAGAAGTATGACTACATTATTTGTTAGGTGCATGCTTAGTATTTTTGTATTGCCAAACTATTTTCAAAAATAGTTGTGTCAGTAAACATTATCACTAGGTGTTACATGGTATGGCCAATCTCCTCAATTTTAGCCATTCTAATGGGCAGATAGTGGTATCTCATTGTGATTTTGATTTGCATTTCTCCAATGAGTACTGATGTTGAGTTTCTGACCATGTGGTAAAACCCTAGTGTAAATATTGTTGAACAAGTATTTTGTAGATGTGATTAACATTTGCAATCAGATGAGATTATAGTCCATAATGTGAGTGGGCTTCACCTATTCAGTTGAAGGCCTTAAGAGCAAAAACTGACATTTCCTAGAGAGGAGAGAATTTTGCCACAATTATGTAACATAGAAATGCTGTGTGAGTAGACACTTCTCAAAAGAATGAATACAAGTGGCCAAGAAATATATATGAAAAAATTGGTCAATGTCATCATTAACCATTATGAAAATGCAAATCAAAACTACAATGAGATAAAAATCTCACCCCAGTTTAATGGCTATTATCAAACAAATAAATAACCAATGCTGGTGAGGATGTAGAGAAAAAAGAATAACTCTCATACACTGTTGGTGGGAATGTATATTAGTACAACCATTATGGAGAACAGCATGGAGGTTTAAAAAAATTGAAAATAAACCCACTCTGTGATCCTGCTATCCCACTTCTGGATATATATATATATATATATATATATATATATATATATATATATATATATATATCTCCAAAAGAAATAAAATCAACATACTGAAGAGATGACTGCATGCCTTTTTTTATTGCAGCACTGTTCACAGCAGCTAAGAAATGGAATCCACCTAAGTGCCTAAGTGTGTTTCATATGGAATATTATTTATCCATAGAGAAAAATGAAATTCTATAATTTTCAGAAAAAGGTATGTACTGGAGAGCATCATGTTAAGGGAAATAAATCACACACGGAAATGCAAGTACCACATTGGCCCTCACATGTAGAAGCCAAAACAGTCAAACTGAATGTAAACTAGTGATTACTAGAGATTGGGAAAGGTAGAGGCTAGATTTAATTAGTGCATGCTGTATGCAAGTGTTGAAATATTACACTAAACACCATTATTATTTACAATTTATACATGGGAATGAAATAAAATATTAAAATAAAAAGAATGGGGGCTGGGGATGTGGCTCAAGCGGTAGCGCACTTGCCTGGCATGCGCAGGGTGCTGGGTTAGATCCTCAGCACCACATAAAAATAAAATAAAGTTATTGTGTCCACCGAAAACTAAAAAAATAAATATTAAAAAATTCTCTCTCTCTCTCTCTCTCTCTCTCTCTCTCTCTCTCTCTCTCTCTCAAAAATGAATGCCTATGCCTATGTGAGTTTCTGACCTGCTGGCCTATTCAGAGTTCAGATGTGTTAGACATGAGCTGATTTATTTTACGTCTCCTTTTCTGTTTCTCTCTTTCTGTGGTGAGAAAGAGGAAGATATCTGTAGCTATACTGACAGATACAGATGTAAATGAAGATAGACACAGTATGGATCAAAGTTTACTTTTTGCATAAGGATAGTTCATTTTTCCAGATCTAGTTGTTTCAGACAATTCTTTCTTTCCAATCTTCATTTACATCTTTACCAATAATTAGTTGTCTATATATGCATATAAATGTGAATCTACTCCTGGAAGAAATTTATTTTGTTCTACTGAAGTATTTCTCCAATTACTATTTTGATTATCATTAGTTTATAATGGTTGAAATGATGTAGGATATTTTGTTCTATTTTTATGGATTGCTTGCATATTTTTATGAAAGTTAGAATCAGCCTCCTGATTTCTATATAAATATTTATGGAATTCTGAATTGTACTACATTGAATTGATCAATGCATTTGAGAAGAATTGACATTGCAACAATATTCAGTATTGTGAGTAATAAACAGATTTATATTTCCATTTATTTATATCTTCATTAATTTATCCTTGGAATGTTTTATAGTTCTCAATGTACTCATCTCCTACATCTTTTGTCAGTTTATCCCTTTTAATTAATATTTTCTACTACTATTTTAAATTATACTGTTTTAATTTCCAGTTGCTCATTGCTAGTATCCAAATATAATGATCTTGTATGCAATGGTGTTGCTACACTCAATAATTAGTTCTGAGTGTTTTCTTAATTAATAGAATTTTCTCTATAGACTTTTCTTTTCCTTTTCCAAACTACAGGCCTTTTAAAAAGCCTCAAGTACAATGCTGAGCAATCCCAGCAAACCCTGCCCTGCTTTGTGAATTCATCAGTCTTAGGTTGTGGCTTCGTACATGCAAACATCCTGCATAACTTCTGGCATTGTTATGAATATTGGCCTTGTCTCTCCTTTACTGTTAAATCCTACATTGGCTTATTACACTTACTAAGGTAATCAAGGCCCCTTAGATTATAAACAAGATTGGGATACCCAGTGAAGCAAGTCTGGTGGTTCATTAAAGTCTCCCAGACTGAAGGTAGTGATTTCTGAATGAAAATTAAAAACCTAGGAAACCTCAGTGGACATTAGGAAAAAGAAGTGGGATGGAAAAGTACCCTGCAAGAACTAAGTGGTCTTCAAGGTTGTAGAGAAATGTTTAGGAGGGAAGTGGAAAGATCCATGTCTCCATATAATCTTAAACACAGAGTGCTTTCAGGTGCGACAGACCTGAACTAGGTGCTGGTGGCCAACAAAAGAGACTGGACCATTGCAGGGGGTGTCTGTGGAGAGGTGTGAAGGAAACGCCCTCTCTGGGCCTTGTGATGCACCACAATTGAGCGTGGGGACATGAGGAGGCATCCTGCATCAGTTTGGGAAACCTCTCCAGGGGGCTGGGCATATCCTTCCGTTCTCCAACCAGACTGACTCTCCTGGCCTTCAGGTCACGGGCCCCTTCCCTATGGACCTGACAGATGGGGATGCTTTGTGATGTCTCAGCCCTTCCCCCTCCTCGGCAGGCTTAGGGGTGTGGCCTGGGGTGGGACTTGCTGAGCCAACAAAGCCCAAGGGTGTGGCCACCTGTTGTCCTGGGGACCATAAATAGAGGGAGCTCAGCGGCCTGGACAGACTACCTGGAGGTGCTGGTCCAGAAACATGGGCAGGAGACCCATGGCATCCATTCCCCACTGTGCAAAATCCAACTCTGGCAGCAAAGCGGGCCAAAAGAAGACGTGCATACATCATCGAACCAAGTACAAGAAAAGCAAGGTGAGCTGAGCCACCCAAGTCCTGCTCTTCTGCCCCTGGACTGCCCTCCCTACCTCCCCCTGCACAAAGCCCCTGTTGCCACCCTCCTCCACGTCTGCCCCCAAACCAGTGCCCCTCTGTGATCTCCTTGTTGTCCTTCCAGGGCCGAAAGATGACAAGAAAGTCTAGAAAGCCCCTTCGAGGGCGTTGTAGGAACAAAGAAGCTGCCAGAGCTCGGACCACCGCAGCTGACAGCAATAAGAGAGGAGCAACCCGAGGCAGCCGCCGTCTCCCGCTGAGGAAGAAGGTCCACCGTCGAGCCTGAGGGGGACGACCAGAGCCTGGAAAGTAGCTGCTGAGGTCGCTGCAGTGAGGACCTGTAACACCAGCGAGGCCTGAGACCTCAGAACCTTCCCTGAAGCCTCCACAGGTCTGGCCACAGAGATTGTGAAAATAAAATCAGCTTCTCTGGCGTGTGTGTGTGTGTGTGTGTCTGTGTGTCCTCTGACGGTGGGGGACAGAGGAGCAAGGGGAGGTTGGTGTGTGGGAAGAGGGAGGTGGGTCCTTTGGGGCTGTGGGTCTTCCAACAGGGCCACAGAACCAGACGTGGAGCATGAGGACAGATGGGCGCTGAGCACTGAAGAGTCATTTCCTCCACACAGGTTTACCAGGAAGGAGGGCAAAGACGAGGAGATTTTGCTCATGTGTAAAGGCGGATGAGATGGGAGGGGTGTAGTATGTGTGGAGACAGTGTCTCCCCAAAAGGACACAATGTAATTTCTGTCAGAATACCTACCTCTCATTGGTGTTTGTTGCATCTCACCCTGGAATGGTTAATTTTATGTGTCCTTTTGTGTGAGGCTTTGGTATCTAGATGTTTGCTCACTCATCTAGATGTGAGTTTTCAAATTTTGTAGATATGATTAACATTTAAATCAACAGAAGGCCTTAAAAGCACTAAAGACAAAATTGCTTAAGTTTTTATTTCTCTGTGATAAATATCCAGCAATGTCATTTCAAGTTCATATATTAATTGCATGTTTAGTTTTATTAGGAACTACCAAACTCTTTTTGAGAGTCACTGTACCATTTTATATTCCCACCAGCAAAATGTTCATGATGCAGTTTCTCCACATCTTTCCATCATTTGGTGTCACGATTATTTTAGGTGTTAGGAGTATAGTGATGTCTCATTATGGTTTTAATTTGCCTTTTTGAAGTGACTAGAGCTTCCAGTACAAAATAGACTAAAACTTGTGGGAGCTGAGAGCAGACATTTTTCCTTATTTTGGTGATGGATGAAAGCATATGCATTTGTTAAAACTCATATATGTGTACATTCAAAATCTAAGTTATTTCCAAAAATAAAGCCTGAATAAAAAATTAGAACTCAAGTAAAATCAACAATATTATTAATAAATGGGTTTGAGGATGTTAAAATTGAAGGAAAACAAAAAATAAAGTTTTTGAAGATGTTAAAACTGAAGGAAATGTTAAAATGTTTACTACAAAATCCTCCTTTATTGTGGAGGAAGTTGATTATAATTCACACAGTGGGGGACTTGGGATTGTGGCTCAGTGGTAGAGTGCTCACCTAGCACAGGTGGGTGGACCCTCAGCACCACATAAAAATAAAGGCAGTGTGTTGTGTCCATCTACAAAAAAGATTCTCTCTCTCTCTCTCTCTCTCTCTCTCTCTCTCTCCAAATAAATAAATAAATAATTCACACAGTGGGGGGGGCATGTATATTGTTGGTATGGTAGATAGATGGATATTATTTTCATAATCATTGCTAAACTGGATGTATTTGCAGTTGTCTGTTAGCATGTACCTTTCACACAAAATTTAAATATGCTAAGCAAAGTTTGGGTATATGAAACACTGAATAGGAGGAATGCCTACAAATTAACAAGGAGACAAATAGCCCACTTAAAATAGAAGGAAAATAAACAACAGCTTTGACAAAGAAAAAGAGAAAAGGAAAGGAATGAAAGATCCATAGGCATTAAATTACTATATTAAGATATAATTCACATCTCATACAGGTCATCCATTTAAACTACAATTACAACACAATGTTTTTAGCCATGCACTTGTTTGTTCATGTCACTTGTTTCCCACTACTGACACTCCTTCCACCCCTTTCATGCACACACATCAGAACGTTAGGTACTTGAGGACAGGGGCTTTGTCTTGTTCACTTGCTGTGTCCTAGTATCTAGAATAGTGCCTCTGAAGCAAAGGTTGTCAATAAATATTTGTTAGTTGACCAAACTGATGCCAATAACTGAGATATAACATTTGGGAGGAGGCACAGCATAGTAGGGGATATAAGGCATTAAATTTAGAACAACATGTTATAGTGAAAACAACATGGATATAGAAAGTATTTAAAAAAACTGGATTATGGTCCTGAAGTTTATGATTCTGATCAGGCCACTGCCCATTTCTGGGCCTGTTTGGATTGTGTTAGCGGAGGTCAATGGGTTTAGGCCCAACAAAATTTCTGGGTTTCAATTTATACATCTTGGTAAATATTTCAGGACATGTAGAATCTGACCATGGGGGTATGCTTCATTGAGGTCATACTCTTAAGTTGTCTGCAACTGGTAACAAAAGCCTATCAGTGATATCAACTCTTCACCAAGAGACCTCTGAGATGTCCAGAGTGTGGCACACGCAAGTTTATAAGTCTCTCATCTACACTTAGACTGGAATCCAAGGTGTGTTGTTCTTTTGCTATTCCTGCCCCTCACTGTTCATTTCTGTGTCCAAAAAGCGAGAGTTGGGCAACCCCTCATGGCTGCCCCTGCCAGCAGTCAAACCTTCATATTAAGAATGATAACACATGCATCTCAAAAGAGCAAATAAAAAGAAGTCAGGGAAGAGTGGCAAAAAGAAAAAAAAAATATATAGGATTCACAATAAAATGAATGTTATAAACATATTTAAAGAAATAAAACAATGGATTTAAAAGATAAAATCCTATAAACAATGAATGAGCATACTTGGACAAGATAACAAATAGAACTTCCAGAAATGAACAAACATCATTGAAAGAAGTATAGAGATAGAGATTAATCTTGGATTTTATTTAGTCAATTATGAAAGTTGACTACTAATAGTTAAACTAATACAGAAATAGAAAGTCTAACTTTCAAATGTGCTATGGAGAAAATAAGTACGTTTTTAAAAATTTTTGTTTGATCTAATAGATGTCAGGAAAGGAGAAATAGAAAGCACAAAATAAGATGTGAGAACTAAATCACAATATAATAAATGGAAACAAAGGGGCACTATCTGGAACCTAGAAGACAATAGAGCAGAGCTGGGATGTACTGGCTTTGTTCACAGAGGGCCCCTGGATACCACTGTGCTTACTGTAGGTATCTGTGATGGAAAGATCAGATTGTTGAACCTAACCCCTGAAACTGTCTCAAATTCTACCCCTGCTCCCACCAGCAGGAAGGGCAAGAGAACACCTACCCTCATTCCAACACAATGGCTGAGGACTAGGGCCCGTGCACACTTTCTCCCAGAGGCTTGCTCTCTGGCCAAACTCACCTGTGGGAATGGAGGAATATTAGATGACATTGACTCCTTGATAGGACTCATGGTTGCCAAAGGCTCTTTTAGGAATTTAAGATTTCTGGCCCTGCATTTTTCTCCTTTTTTTGAAAACTACCTCTTTCCTATTCTTATTTTTGTTTATTTTCCAGTTTCCTGAGCAGTGACTGTTACGTAGTAGATCATCAATACATTTTATTTGGATAAATGAATCAATGAGTTAATTAATTAATGTAATCTCCATCTCCACTCTTTGTTGCCAAATACAGTGGCTAGTGTTCAGTGTTTTTCTCATTAGATAACTGCAGAATGTGACATCAATGCTAGATAACAGTTAAAATCATGAAACCTCAAATAGAACCTCCCTAGAAATGCATGATTTACCTCGTTATTTGGGCTCACAGTACTAGAGGCCAAAAGCAGTGCTTTTAGTAATAGAACCTAAGAAGATACACTGTCTATATGCCCTTGAGCTTCTGTGGTCTGTGAAGATTGTGCTGTCCAAAGGCCCAGAATTACTAAGCAGCTGTTCTCTCTGACTCTTGTGGGATTGTAGAACAATGCCTCCTCTGGCTTTGTTTCCCTGAGTGTTTGACTAAGAAGCCGTTATACCTGCATGAGTCTCATCCCAGCATGCAGGACATAAGGAGCCAGGAAGAGAAGCCTGCAATGCCTGAGAGCTGAGAGACTCGTAGCAAGCATCTTTCTCCAATATCCCTCTAGGGGAGTTGGGGTCATTTGTTCCCAAATACTAGCTCACACGTTCTCTTTTTTCTTTGTCATAGCTGTTGTTTATTTTTGTTCTATTTTAAGTGGAGCAGGAAGGGAAGCTGCCAATTCCCTGCTAGCCCCCCACCTGGATTCATGACAAAGCATTTTCAAGCCGAAAGGCTGCCTGATCCTTTTCCTTAACAGTCTTCATTTGTAATTGTTGTGACATACACATAAGGCCACCCTCCTAACCACTTTTAGGTGCACAGTTCAATGATATTAAATATTTTCATAATATAAAACCATCACCACCATCCATCTCTAGAATTCCTTTCATTTTCAAAAGTGAATCTGTCCTCCACTGCCTTTGTGGAGCACAACAGACACTAGTATGGCAATTTGTAAATCAATGGATGTGTAACTGATGTGATTCTGCAATCTGTGTATGGGGTGAAGGTGGGAGTTCATAACCCACTTGAATCAAAGTGTGGAATATGATATGTCAAGAAATTTGTAATGTTTTGAACAACCCACAATAAAAAATTAAAAAAAAAAAAAAAAAAAAAAAAAAAAAAGTGAATCTGTCCCCAAAATATGCTAAATCCCATCTTCCTCTCCCCAACATATTTTTTTGTAGTTGCAATGGACCTTTATTTTACTTATTTATATGTGGTGCTGAGAATTGAACCCAGTGCCTCACATAGGCTAGGCAAGGGCTCTACTACTGAGCTACAGCCCCAGCCCTTTTTCTAGGTTTTTAAGGAGAAGTTAAGATTGTTAAAGTTTTCCTCTTCAATTATAGGCATATGCAAATTTCCCTATAAGTACAGATTTGGTGGTTTCACACAAATCCTGTTGTTTTTTATTTTTATTCTGCTTAAAATATATTCTAGCTTTCCTTTAGTTTAGTCTTTGTTCTATAAGTTACTTAGAGTGTATTTTTTAGTTTTCAAATATTTGGGGATTTCTCAGACACCTTTCCCATATTTACTTCAAATTTAGTTCCATTGTGATCAGAGAACAAACTCTGCATCACTAACACCTTTCTAAATTATTGAGAGTTGATTTATGATCCAGAATATTATCTATCTTGATAAATATCCAATATCTGATTGGAGTGTAAATTCTAATGTTATTGTGATTAGGCCATAAATGTCAATTTAATTGATGGTGTAGTTTAAATTTTGTGAGTCTTTGCTGGTTTTCTGTCTACTTGGTTTTCCACTTACTGAGAGAAGGGTACTCAAATCTCTGTGAGTGTGGACTCGTAGTTATATTTCTCCTTGTAGTTATTACATTTTTTGTCTCATGTACTTTGAAGCTTTGTGATTAGTGACATTAAATCAAGAATTTTTATTATTTTTTAATTGATAGTTTTAATATGAAATGACTTCTTTATCTTTAATCCTTTTCCTTCCTCTGAAATCTATCTTGTCTCATATAGCCACTGTGGCCTGTGGCAAACTCTAGCATCCCATCCCTTGCATTCAGGGACAAAATCTCGACTGTGAGCTCCTCAAACCAAGGGAAGTAACCAGACTTCAAGGTGTGTCTTAAACACAGAGTGCTTTCAGGTGCGACAGACCTGAACTAGGTGCTGGTGGCCAACAAAAGAGACTGGACCATTGCAGGGGGTGTCTGTGGAGAGGTGTGAAGGAAACGCCCTCTCTGGGCCTTGTGATGCACCACAATTGAGCGTGGGGACATGAGGAGGCATCCTGCATCAGTTTGGGAAACCTCTCCAGGGGGCTGGGCATATCCTTCCGTTCTCCAACCAGACTGACTCTCCTGGCCTCCAGGACACGGGCCCCTTCCCTATGGACCTGACAGATGGGGATGCTTTGTGATGTCTCAGCCCTTCCCCCTCCTCGGCAGGCTTAGGGGTGTGGCCTGGGGTGGGACTTGCTGAGCCAACAAAGCCCAAGGGTGTGGCCACCTGTTGTCATGGGGACCATAAATAGAGGGAGCTCAGCGGCCTGGACAGACTACCTGGAGGTGCTGGTCCAGAAACATGGGCAGGAGACCCATGGCATCCATTCCCCACTGTGCAAAATCCAACTCTGGCAGCAAAGCGGGCCAAAAGAAGACGTGCATACATCATCGAACCAAGTACAAGAAAAGCAAGGTGAGCTGAGCCACCCAAGTCCTGCTCTTCTGCCCCTGGACTGCCCTCCCTACCCCCCCCTGCACAAAGCCCCTGTTGCCACCCTCCTCCACGTCTGCCCCCAAACCAGTGCCCCTCTGTGATCTCCTTGTTGTCCTTCCAGGGCCGAAAGATGACAAGAAAGTCTAGAAAGCCCCTTCGAGGGCGTTGTAGGAACAAAGAAGCTGCCAGAGCTCGGACCACCGCAGCTGACAGCAATAAGAGAGGAGCAACCCGAGGCAGCCGCCGTCTCCCGCTGAGGAAGAAGGTCCACCGTCGAGCCTGAGGGGGACGACCAGAGCCTGGAAAGTAGCTGCTGAGGTCGCTGCAGTGAGGACCTGTAACACCAGCGAGGCCTGAGACCTCAGAACCTTCCCTGAAGCCTCCACAGGTCTGGCTACAGAGATTGTGAAAATAAAATCAGCTTCTCTGCCGTGTGTGTGTGTGTGTGTGTGTGTCTGTGTGTCCTCTGACGGTGGGGGACAGAGGAGCAAGGGGAGGTTGGTGTGTGGGAAGAGGGAGGTGGGTCCTTTGGGGCTGTGGGTCTTCCAACAGGGCCACAGAACCAGACGTGGAGCATGAGGACAGATGGGCGCTGAGCACTGAAGAGTCATTTCCTCCACACAGGTTTACCAGGAAGGAGGGCAAAGACGAGGAGATTTTGCTCATGTGTAAAGGCGGATGAGATGGGAGGGGTGTAGTATGTGTGGAGACAGTGTCTCCCCAAAAGGACACAATGTAATTGCTAATGCCTGTGCTCTTGCTGCTCCTCTATGGGGCCTTTTCCACAGCTAGACTAGTGACCCAGCTAGGCCAGCCAAAGCCCTTCACCTGAGAAGCTGTGGATTTCCCTATATCCTTTTTTAAAAAAAGCACTGTGTAAATCAACAAATAGCTATGAATGGCAAGGAGGCAGGCTGGTGGGTGCCTTTAAGGTCCTTGTTGTATGAAGTTGGAAACTGGGAACCAGGGACAATTGGGTCTTGTCCAAGATCACCAACAAATCCATCAATGGCAAAGCTGAGTTGCTAATGCCTCCTACATCGAAAGTCTTCTCAAAGCACCACTATTCCCCTATGGTTTCACCTGCCCATGGGTGCCTCTAAGAGGATGTCACCCTCTTCATTTTTCCTCCATCTGGATAGCTTGTGTTAATTGTCATGTCAGCCTCTCCCCACTGCTCCAGGTCAGCTCCACGAATTGCCACAGTTCAGCAGCCAGACAGGCTCTTGAGTACTCACAGACCTATAAAATACTGAGAGGAGAATGTTCTAGGAGATCCAGGACCCGTCTTGATCTTGCAAAAATCCCTCTGCACCAAAGGCTACAGGCTGGAAAGGGTTTGCTTCTCTCAGGATGCTTCTGTGGACTCCGTGTGTTTTCCCACTAGCCTTGAGAGGTCCGGCTTGCAACACTCAGAAATAGAGTCAGAAAATGAAAGAACTTGCTGGAAGTCACACAGCCACTATGGAGTAAAGGCAGGATTGGAGCTTAGATCTTGGATTTCAGAGTCCTGTCTCCTACCACTGCACAGGAGCCTCTTTCTCCTCTGGCCTACCCTCTAGGTGGCCTGGGAGTAAGGAGGCAATTGTGCAATAGTCCATAAGTCAAGATGAGAATCAGAACTCCTGATTCTCCAGCATGGCTGCCTCCTTGCTATGTAACCTTGGCACAGCCACTTCATTTTTCTGCACCTTGGTTTGCGCAGCTTTGCAGTATAGATCACAATGCAAATTCAGGTTTGCCAAGTAATGTTTACTGAGCACAAATTTTGTACCAGATTGTCCTGGGCACTAGAAGTATAGATAAACACAGGAGCTTACATGTGTTGAGAGAAGAAATTCGGAATACATAAATAAATGACCAGCTTAGATTTTGTCAGGCCTGGAAAGTGTTATAAAGTAGATTGTACAGGGAAATATGTTGGTAGTATTTAAGGGCCTGCTCCAGATAGGGTAGTAAGGACTTAGGATTGGTTTACAGCTCTAGAGGAATCACAAATCAGGCCAGTGGTGTGGTGTCAGAATCATAATGCATGGAAATGAGGCCAGATTACCTCTTGCCTTCCTTCAGAATCTCATTCTCAGCCCTAGCTTCCCCCTTCTGCCTCCTGGCCTCCCACTGGCCCTGGGTTGAATCCATTTCTCCAGCTCCAGTTCTGGCCCTACTTCTTCCTGTCCTCCATGCCCCTGGGGCTCTGGTTGCACATCTATTCTCCTCTCAAAGACTCGTTTTTTAAAAAATAATTAGCTGAGTTTCACTTCCTAGGTGAAACCTGCCACACAGCTCTCTCTAAGGCCTCATACATCTGTATTTTCATACTCAGTCCCCCAGGACATGCATCTGTGTAAGAGTAACTAATCTACATGCAGATACTTTACTTGGTTCAGCAGATAGGATCTCAGAAGGCTGTGACTACTTCTGTGCTATATTGGTGGCACCAACATTCCAGCACACTAGTTGGCAAAGCGGAGGGGGAGGTGCTCAGTTTCTGTTGTTCGGCACTGCCAATGGAGGCATCAGAGCTTATAGAATCTCAAACTGAAGGCTTTTGGATGCTCCACAGTGCCAGTGTTCAGACAAGCAGAAGCCAATGGTAGGAAGAAAAAGAATGCTGGAGAATAGAGGGCTAGGTTTGTCCAAAGTCACTGCATAGAAGACCTACAGTCCTCTTCCATGTAACACCTTCTCCTTTTGTTCTCACACATCCCTTTCTAGTGACTATTTTTCCATCACTGCCTGATTCCTCTCCATTTTCTCTGACCAACCATTAAATGTGAGTGCTCCTCTGGACTGTGCCTCAGACCCCCCCCCCCCCGCCCCGCAACTCCCATCTCTGTCATCATATGCTCCCTGGCTCATGTCATCCATTCCACTTCTGTATTTTGACCTCTGAACTTCAAAGCTGAGCTTGTCTCTCAGGTTCCTCCACCTTGATAGGAATCTCCACTTCAACAAGGCCCACATAGCCTCATCTTCTACACTCCTATAAGACCACACCATGATTAATAAAATAGTTCTCATCATTAGAAAAAAGACTCATGACTCCTGTCAATTTTACTTTGAAATAACCGTTGACTCCATCCTCTCCACTATGACCACCTTGCTAGAGGCCCTTTACCTTCGGAGACATTCCCCAACCTTCCTCTGCATTGCCTAAGTACTTGTACTTCCTGGATGGAGTTTGTAATGTGAGAGGAAGGGGAAACCAAAATATGTATTTTGTTCTTTTCTCTGCCTTGAACTCTCTAACTTCATCTCCCACCAACAGAACCTACATGATTCCACTTCCACCATGTTACCTTACATCAGGACTCTGGAAAACCTGGCTCCATTCTTTGTTCTCCATTCTTTGTTTCCTGCTGGGTTGAGTCATTTTATGCAATTTGGTTCCTCAATAATTCTATCTCCTATGTAACCAGTTCCCTGCAATACATTTATCCTCTTATCAAAAATTAGAGTGGCTTCTGTTTTCCTGGTTGAACCCCGACTGATATAGCCCTTGTTAATTCTAGCCTGGCTTATTGTAATAACTTTTCAGTAAATCATCCTGATTCTCATTCTATTCCTCCCTATTTGCTCCTAACATTGCAGAGTAACATCTCTTATCCTAATTGTCCTAAAACCCTTCAATATCTCCCCATTGCCTACAGAATGGAAGCCTAACCTAGGTTTGCTGTCTGGTGATGGGATGGGTGGGAGATGGGACTGTTGCAATGTTAGGTTGCCAGGTGGGGACCAGGGCAGCAAGCTAAGAATGCCCCTCAGATGTTGTCACAGTTGTATTTCTCTTCACAGAAAATAAAGGGAATGAGCTCTCAAAAACAGTCTTGGTGAGTAATAAAGGTTTCAAACTACAATGATAGATACAGACCAACTAATTGGAAGCTCCTAATTCATCTACTTGCTACATTTTCAAGAGATTCCTATCCCAACCACAGCTGGGCAGAGTGTACTGTGTAATAAGTGTTGGAGATTATTTTATTATATTTTCATATTTCTCATTGCTCAAAATGGAATTAGGAAAAAAATTTAAAACAACTGCAATTTTTTAAAGATTGAGATGTCAGTACTAAGAGAAAATTTTAAAATAGCATAAAGAGATGGAGCCTGGGATAGGTTTGTACGTGCAATTCATGCTGTAGGGTCCTGAACTTGCAATTTAGTTTGGGATTTTTTAGCATCCAGTTGTAGGAGAAAAATTGCATTATATGAACCCCAGGATTCCAAAGATAAAAACCAACCAGTTGCTCACAGAAGCAAACTATTTTCAATAATATGAGAAAGGAATTGCTGCTGGGTGTCCTCATAAAGAGGACAAGATGGGCCATAGTGAGTAATATCCTCCTCAATATTGTAGCAGCAAATGCTTTTTAAGGGATGCTTCTGTCAGTATTGGACAAGATCTCCCTGGATTCATGATAAGTGTATTTGATGGAGGGGGAATGAGGAGTCTAGAATTATAGGTTTCCTGTTTGGTATTTTTTTCCATTGTTCTCTGAGATTCCTGCATTGCCATACTTACTAAATCTGTGATAACATGGAATCCTTTTGCCTTTGCCTCTCCCTTGATAGATATGCCAGGTCTATGTCATTTGGGGTATTTACTCATTCATCCAGAAGCCACTTATGAATAAGTTAATGGGCTCTGGTGAAACAGTGGTGAATAGAGGAGACTTAGCTTCTGCCACCATGAAATTGGAAATGCAATCTGCAGAGACAGAAGATAAACACGTCAACAAATAAACATCATTTTAGATAATTATGATGGCTTGTGGAAAATAAAATAGAGTAAGGGGATACAGTGTGGGGTAGTAGTGGAGGGATACTAGCTAATTTATATAAGATGGACAGGGAAGGCCTTTCTCAGGCATTAATAGTTGAAATCAGACTTGAATGATGGGAAGGCAAAAGGCATACACAGTTCATGGGGAGCATGATTTCTCTCATCTCTTTTGGAGATGTGATGCCACTTCTTACTTGAGACATGTTAATCAAAGGGAAATTGGCAGGATATGGTGACTATTTGGATACCACCTGTCATCGTGGCTTTGGTGATAGTAAGGATGACATAGTCATTCACTGAAACAATAAACACAAGGAAGGAGATGATTTCTATGCGTTGAGACAAGAGGGAGATGAGAAATTTACTTTGGACTTGTTGCATTTGAGATGCCTGTGAAAGTGTCCAGTTACATATTTCAGATGAATTGACTATTACATGTATTAGGAGCTGAGGAAAGCTATGAACTACAGATATAAGGTGGTGGGGAGAGAGGGAGTTCTTGAATATAGAGGTGGTAGTTGAAACCATGGTAGTGAAGAATGCCCAGGGAAAAAGTTATAAAATTGAGAAAGGACCCTAGGCACCTAATATTTGACAGACAAAAAGAATAGTGTTCTAATGAGTACAGCATTTCCAGGAAGTAGTGGCCAGTGCTATTCAATGTTATAAAGGGATCCAGTAAGAAGAAGACTAAGGCTTGACAATGGACCTAACAATTGGAAAGTCATTGGTAAAAGTGGTTTCTGTGAAGTGGTAGGCAGATGGTAACAAAAATGTAAACACATGTCCAAATGCACAAAATTGTATACATTATTTATGTACATAATGTGTTTTTCTATAGCAATTACACCTCAATAAAGCTAGATAAAAGGAAAAGTAATAGGTCATAGATTAAGTTTAAAAACAGAATTTAAAGAATCTTTCATTCTTCGGATTTCAGCAATTAATGTTTTCAGCATTGGAGAAGAAGACAGAGGAAAGGAAAATAAACAGGAGAGGGGGAGAAAGAAGAATGAGGAAATAGATGGAGAAAGGTTAAGTACAGAGGAGTGTGAGTGTGCAAAAGTGAACAGAAGGAGAGACTTGTCATTGAGGCCAATCGTTGAGAAGACTACCATAAATTGATAAGGGGGCATAGTCAGGGTGTTGAGATGCAATTTCTTATTTTTAATTATTTATTTTTAATTGACATATGTACAGTATAAAATTATATGCTATGTGATGTTTTGACCCATGTGTACATTGTGTAATGTTCAAATAAGGTCAGACTATCTCTTTGCTCAAAGGAAATTGAACATATTAACAAAAACTTGAGAGTTTAGTGGAAATGAATTTGTATTCTTAATGGCTTGCAGCAAGGCTGGAACAAAGAAATTCAATGCAAGGCAATGCATCATGAGGGCTTGGTTATGTTGCAAGCTGGCCTGGGTCACTGGCTGGTAAGCTTCAGCCAAGGAGTCAATTGTGATGCCACCTACCCGCACACTGGCTATGAAACCTCATAGCCATGGCACCCTCTGCTTGGTTCTCATGGGACAAACATAATCTGGAAGAATCTGGAGACCCTCAGGAATCAGTCAGCAAGCTGTTCTCCTAATCCACTCTGAACAGTTCCAGCATCCCATTTGTTTGTGAGCATTTGAACTTGTTCTACTTTTATCTTGTCCCTGTGACAGAAAATACTTTCTGCACTATTTTGATTTTTATTCTCTCCTTCTACCAACTCTTGCAGCACTTCATAAATTTTAACCACCACGCCCCCCCCCAAAAAAAACCAAAACCAAAACACCTGGGCATCTTGTTCAATGACACTTCTGACTGCCTAAGTCTGGGATGGGGTCTAAGATGTTCCCAAGTGTCCTGATGCTGCTGGTCTTTTAGTCACACTGTCAGCAAGAAAATTTCCAACCAGGGCTTTCCCCAAAAGAGCATTCCTTCACTCACATCCTCCCTTGTCAGTATCTCCCATAGTCACTGTGCTAGAACTAGAGTAGGGGTGGAAAACAAGGAAAAAAAAGGGTACATCAAAGAACAAGACCTGATTCCTCTTCATAAGGGAACAGGCAATGATACTATACTTGGGTATAATAGAGATATGAGCAAAGGATTAAGGGAACACATAGAAAGGACTAAATCTACCAGAGTTTTCTAGAAGGATTCATAATGGAAGTGACATTGAGATAGATATTGAAATCTGAGTTGGAGGGCAGCAAATGAAGAGATGCAGGAGTCCTGGGTAAATAGTGGTGAAAATAGTCTAAGTTGTCAATGAGAGCCAAGGTCACAAAGCCTTGTTTACCATGCTAAGAAATTGATCAGCAACCTTCTCTGCATGTTTACACTTATAAGCCAAACAAAAGATAGGGCAGGTATGTTGGGTGGGAAGTTATCTCAAAATAACAGTAGCTTCCCATTGATTCCAAACTGCTACAGATTCTCATTCTTCCTGGTTGGGCAAAGACTAACCTGGGAAAAAAGGGGTAACAATTGAGGAAGAGACTACAGAGGGACAAAGCATTTTTACAGTTATCACTTTTACCAATTAAATGTTTTAATTACAAGCAGGACTTATTTGTGTAACAAAGTCAACATCAAAGCTCCAGGATACTACTTTGGGTCTAATTTACTGTGAAAATCCATGTGCATTATGTAATGGAAAGAAACTGACTGCTTTTCTTTAAAGACTATACATGCCAGGGCCTTTAACCAATTTACACAGCCTATGTTCCCCAGCATCACAATCCAGAGCAAAGCCAGGTTCCATCTGTACAATGCTTCTCTAGTTTAGCAGGATAAGAAGAGCAGGAAGAAAAGACAGAAAAAGAGAGAGAGACAAACACAGACTGAAGGAGGAAGCAAGGGAAGAAGGAAGGAAAGAAACTGAAAAAAGACATTAAAATACATTTATGTAAATATTTTTTAAAAATCACCTGGGGGGCTGGGGATGTGGCTCAAGTGGTAGCGCGCTCACCTGGCATGCATGCAGCCCGGGTTTGATCCTCAGCACCACATACAAACAAAGATGTTGTGTCCGCCGAAATCTGAAAAATAAATATTGAAAAATTCTCTCTCTCTCTCTCTCTCTCTCTCTCTCTCTCTCTCTCTCTCTCAAAAAAAAAAAAAATCACCTGGGTACCTCCCCATGGGCAAAACCAGAATTGTGTAGAACAATCTTACAATCAATTTGTGCTGTTTACAATAGATAAGCCATTGTTTTAAATTGCTTATGGAGAAGTGGCATAATCCTTTCTTAGCTAAGGCTAATATGAAGTCCTGTTCTGGTGAATTCCACCACCCACAGCATGAATATGAGGGGTATGCATATGATGATGAACTGACCTCAAATGGCCCCAGTCATCAGCTCTGAGCATTTGGTTATTGGCATTTAGTTTAGCCCCCACTATAAAATTATCCACCAGGATGAAGGATTATGCCCTTACTCACAAACTAATTTTATTGAATTTGGTTGCATTTGGTCACACACCTTCTTTTCCCAGCTGCAAGGAGCTAAGTAACTGACTTGATTAAGTCTTCCATTATCGACCAATTTCTCTGGGCATAATGAAGCCATCCTACATGAATAGAAGTGAGCAGGTATGCAAATGAGTTGCAGATTTCAACCTCTCACCCTAAATTAATGTGAGGATACTGGGTAGTACTCCCTGGATTCATGGCTGGATTTGGGCTATATGCGTACTAGTCTATGTGATTTGGCTACTAACTTCTGTGCTTCTTAGGGCATGGCAGAACTGGCAAGAGATGGGGCAAAGAAGTGAGGCTGGTGGAGTATGACTAAATTTTCTTGTGAGGCCTGAGGGACTGGGGAGGCAGACCTCTTGCCTCCCATCAGACTACAGAGTGGAACAGATGTTTGACACCTGGGTTCCAAGCCTGAACAAGTGGTTTCACTTCTTTCGATCTTAAATCAATGAGGTAGAGGTACTAACAACTATCTCCCAGAAGATATATGAGGGTAAGTTATATGATAAGTAAATATGAGGGTCCTCTCATTTGCTTCTTCATTTGTTTAACAAATATGTGTTGATTACCTGCAGGTCCTGGGAAGGAACTTGGGCTACAGTCCTGAAAAGAATTGACCACATGTTGAACTTTCTATTTCAGAAAACATAATAAGCAAATAAATAAATGTGATTGAATAATATCTCCTTAGTAAGGTGATATCTGAGATGAGACCTAAATGATGAGAAAGAGATAGCTTTGAAAAGATCACAGCGAACAGATTCCAGTCTTAGAGAGTAGGATGAGCAAACACTGGGGAGAAAACTTGGCTTCCCAGAACAGAAAGAAGGCTTGAGGGCACCAGAGTGACCCAAGGGAATCTTGGTAACAGGTAGGACTGTAGAGGCAGGAAGGCACCCATGGGATGAGGGAAATGTATGTAGATTTTATTTGAAATGTGATGGGAAACCACTGGACTCTTTTAAGCATTGGAGAAAGATGATTGGTTTTATCTGTTTAAAAGGTCCCTTTGGTTGCTTTGGGAACAATTGGAAAGACCAGCAATTGACATGGGGTGACTATCACAGTGGTCCAAACACTAGAGCTGAATGAACTTCTTGGGTCATGTGTTTTTGTTAAACAGCTCATCTTATTTAAAATCTTTTCTTCCATCCACCTGCCTCACTATCCATTTTCTCTCACCACATTCATTACCTGGTACTGCCTGAGAACTTGGATATTCTGAGCAATATAATGTGATGAAATGGAGGAATAGAGAGAATGAAAGAAAGGATGAATGGATGATTATAATGGCCCACATAAATCCCCAATGCCCAGTAGAGATTCCAACACAAAATATTGTCTTCAACATTGAATGAATGAAGGGAGGAATGAGTTGGTAAATAAAAATTTATTCTCAGAATGAGCAATCTTGGATCCTGTTGATGTTGTAATAAAGGAGTTAATACCTTTGGGTTAGAAGCAATTACAGAACAGGACTTAGGAATAATTTTTAAATAAAATGGGTTCTGCTTGAAAAAATAGGTTTGATGTTTTGAGTAAGAGACTCAGTGGAAACGTTTCAAAGTAATTTTAGAAAGTCATTTTGTGTGGACATTGAACGTATACCTGTTGTTAATGATATGACAACTATGAAGGAGTTGAGTTACCTGTAAATAATTTCTGGATACACCAAAGAACTTGGCAACCACCTTCCTAAGTTTCACCCATCTCAATAAGTTGCACCATCTTGCAGTCACTTATCCAAGCCAGAAACCTAGAAGTTATTCCAGACTCCTCTTTCTCCCTCGGTACATCTTTGAATTTTCAAGCCCCCTCTATTGTACCCCTTAAACATCTTCTGATCCACTTAATTCTCACCATGCTTCCCTGCAGGGCATACTGGGAGTTAAAGACATAGGCTGAGCCGCACAAGGAGCGGACAGGTCCAGGACACTGTGGGTGTCAAGATGAGAGCTGGAGTGGACCGAAGATGCGTCCCCCCAGGGGTAGGTTCCCTTTGTAGCCACTCATTTCCCCAGGGGAAGAATTACAGGGTGCCCCGTCTGCCTCCACGGCCTTCTATCACGGTACCTCTTCTGGTCGCAAGGGATGCTGGGAGTAAAAGCCGTTGGCGGAGTGAGGGGACAGGGACAGGGTGCTGTGGGTGTCAAAGTGACAGCTGGCATAGACTGAAGTTGCCCTCTTCCCCCGCTCTTTGTAGTCAGTCATTTCCCGGGGGGAAGAATTCCAGAGAGTGCCCTGTCCACCTCCACGGCGGTACACCAGGGTACTCCTTCCGGTCGCAGGGGATGCTGGGAGTAAAAGCCGTTGGTGGTGTGAGGGGACAGGACAGGGACAGGGTGCTGTGGGTGTCAAGGTGAGCACTGAGGGTGGACTGAGGAGTCCCCACAACAGTGGGAGGGTTGTCAAATCATCCAAGTGACCTCTATGGTCAGCCCTGCACTTTGGAATGAAAGGTAATATTCTGGGACAAACCCTTAGGCTGCAAGGGACCCTGGGAGTTCCAGCCTGTTGCCTAGATGTTGGAGGTGAGGATGGGGGAGAATTGCAGTGACTCCTTTTGCCTCTCAGGACCCTGGGAGATATTCCAGCATCTGCTAGGAATCAAGGTGAGGAACGTTGGTGACAGGGACTGAATGCCATACCTCCCAAAGGAAGGGACCTCAGAGAGCCTGGCTTCCCCTGTAATCTACCCTGTGAAGCCCCATGCAGGGTCACTGGAAGTAAATCCCTCACATATCTGCCTCCTAGTTTGGCTGAGAGGTTTTATGTGGGTAAGGACCTTGGTCCAAGAGGTGATGACAGGCTAGCAGGGGGAGCCACATGTGGTTAGCACAGAGAGGAATCCCAGGATTCAAAGTTTGGACCCTATTTGAGGACGGAATCAGGTATTCCTGGCTCTGAAACAAGGAATACCACATAGTATTGCTGTCCTCTGTGGTCAACTATGGGAGGCTACAAGTTGTACAGTCACTTCTACCATGGGCACAAAGGTGGAGAGTATTTAGGGAGATAGGGTCTTTGTCTGAAGGGAAGGTGTCAGTTTATCCAGATGGTGTGGGAGTAAGGAAGATCAGGTGTAGGCAACAGTAAGAAGAATAAACCACAGGATTTGGGGAACCCTCCAGACAAGAAAACATGGGGCCTATGTCCAGCCGTTAGCCCTGGGGAGCAATGTGATGAAATGTGTCATCTTCTCACTTCTGAGAGTTGTAATGTGGCATCTGCTCACTTCTGAGAGTTTTGAGGCTCTCAGGATGCTTGATGGGACTTGATGAGACAGGATGACATCAGCTCATCAGACACAAGGGTCCCAGGTTATCCCAAGAGTCAAGGCAAAGATCATAAAGGAGGATCATGTCCCTCAGAAATATGCTTTGTGCCAATTGTCAAGCTAGGAAGGACCCCTCTCTAATTTGTATATCTTTAATCTCTGGGAGGTAAAAGCCTTTATGAGGGAAGGCTGGACTCAGTTCAGCAGAAATAGAATCACAGGCCCAACCAGGAGTCAACTGAGGACAGAGGGAACCTCCTCACCTGAACACATGGGAACCCAGTCCCAAATTGCCCCTTCTCTCAGCCAAGAAATCCCAGGAAACATGGGATTTGGCCATCTTTTACCCCTGGGCAGTGGTGACCATATATAAGGCCATCTTACTGCCTTTCGTTCCATCTCCGGGAGGTAAACACTCATTCAGAGAGTTTACCTCAGAACAGCTGATGTGTGGTGTCCAGACCTTCCCAGGGGTAAGTTAAGAGCCAGAAGTGAGCACAGAGGGGCTTTTCCACCCCAGAACAAAGGGGAATCTCATGGAGTTTAGCCCACCCCTCCTGTCAGACCTGGGAGTCCCAGGGTTTTGCTTACTGTCTGCAGCAAGAGTGCAGACTTCCAAGAGATGTGGGAACCAGGATGTCAAGTAAGGTCTTCTTTTGAAGCATCATCCTCAGATCACAGAGAAGAGGAGGCCCCAGGCAATATGGGGAGTCATGTGAGGTGCCCACCATGAAAGTGTACCAAGGGTCCTTACGACCCCAATACTAAGAGAACCCAGTAGTCCATAGCCCCACATGTCCAACTGTCAGCCCCACTGCCTCACGCTCTGCAGCCTGGCTGGCTGTTGAAGAGCAGTCTCACTTCAGTTTCTCAAGGTACAGTCCTGCTAGAAGAATTGGAGCCTCTGTGGCCACTGAGCAACACCCACTAGTAGACCTCTAATTGGGCTTTATGAGAACCACCAAGGGTGCAGTGCTCAGCTGAGGCCACTTACATGCTTTGTTTCTCCCCAGGCCTGTGAGTCCCCATCACCAAACTTCTGCCCATCCTCCTGCCTGCTGTCCAAGGAAAATAATGATGCCTCATTTCCAGTGGAATCAGTCCTCCAAGCCAGGGGGAGACCCTCAAGCCAAAAGAGAGGTGCTAGACCTGATGGGTTTGCAGGTTCCTGCAGATGAGGAGAAGGAGGCCACTGTCACTGCCTCCTTCTCTACTCTGATCCCCACCATACCAAGAGAGGTGCCTGCTGCTGGGCCACTAATTGGTCCACAGAGTCCTGAGAGAGCCTCCTCTCCCCCTGCTGCCATGGCTCCCAATCCATGGAGCCAATCCATTGAGGGCTCCAGCAGCCAAAGAGAGGAGGATCCATTCCCCTGGCATAACCTGGAAGACCGTGAGTCCTTGCTGCGAAATGCACTGGATGAGAAGATGGCTGACTTGGTGCAGTTCCTGCTTCTGAAGTATCGAATGAGGGAGCATACCACCAAGGCAGAAATGCTGAGTAGCGTCATCAAAAATTACTGGGAGCACTTCTCTGTGATCTTTAATGTAGCCACTGAATGCATGCAGCTAGTGTTTGGCATTGATATAAAGGAAGTGGACCCCTCTGGCCACTCTTATGCCATTACCAATGCTTTGGATCTCACCTATGATGGGATGCTGGGTGATGACCAGAGCATGCCCAAGACAGGCCTCCTGATAATCATTTTGTTTGTAATCTTCATGGAGGGCAACAGTGTCAGTTCAGAGATTGTCTGGGAAGCACTAAGTGTGATGGGGGTATATGCTGGGAGGGAACACTTCATATATGGGGGTCCCAGGAAGCTTGTCACTGAAGATTTAGTGCATGAGCAGTACCTAGAATATCGCCAGATGCCTGGTAGTGATCCTGCTTGCTATGAGTTCCTTTGGGGTCCAAGAGCCCATGCTGAAACCAGCAAGATGAAAGTCTTGGAGTATTTGGCCAGAATCAATGGTAGTGAGCCCAGGTCCTATCCATCCCTGTATGAAGAGGCTTTGAGAGATGAGGAAAATTGTGCCCATGTATGAATTGTAGTTAGGGTAGGGGGAGCACATGCCAGGGTGCATTCTAGGCTACATCCATAAGCTTCTCTCACCCTGTGCATTGAGGCCCATTCTTCACTCTGTATTTGAAGAGAGAAGTCCCCCTCCTATGTAGTGGAGGGCCAACGGAAGTTTGGAGTAACACATTATATACCATCTTTATTTTCCTGTTTTCTGGGGGAGTTACTTAGAATTTGATCTGTGTTTTCCTTTTGGAATTTTAAAAATATTGTTCCTTCAAATGGAAGACTTAATTAACTTCAGCATATGATTTTATTAATGATATTGATTACACATTTTTAAAAAATTTTCCATTTCAACAGTAAGAGTTTGGTGTTTTGTAAATCAACTGGAAAATCTTCCATTTTATTTCATGATATGGAATAAGACACCATGGCATTGAATGAAATTTCCATGGAAATGTGTCATAATTTGCATTAAAGTAGATGATCAAGAAATTTTTTAAAAAATCAAAAACAATTCGGGCTTCTTATCCATTTTCTCATGTCATTCTGCACAATTATATATGTATATCTGAATTTTCTTTGGTTCTTCAAGCATGTTGGATAAATTTAATAAAGAATATCCAGGGCTGGTGCTGTATGTAGCTCAGTGGCAGAGTGCTTGCATTGCACATGTGAGGCACTGGGTTTGATCCTCAGCACCACATAAAATAAACAAAATAAAGGTATGCTGTATAACTACAAAAAAAGAATACCCATTGATTGCTCACTGTTACATTTGAGCCATAAATTCTCCTTGAGTATCTGCTCTTGAAGAGCCTATTATTAATGATGGAGATATTACTAGGTTAGAATAAGCCAGATCCACCCTTCCCAGTATGTTGGTCAAATCTAGGAATGGCAACCATATAGGAAACCTAAAAGTAGGGTGAAGTAGGGTGAGGAGGTTGGGCTCCAGGGTACAGAAGTTGAATGTCAATGCTCAGGGCCAAACCAAACCAGTTTGGGAGTTGGGAGACTTGACTTAAATGAAACTGCATGGTGACCGAAGTCAGAACTCAGATGATGTGTCTTAGCACTGAGAGAATGGAAGACTGCTCTGAGCAGTTCCTTTTGGATGGTGGATGAAGCAGAGAAAATCTCCACCTGGGGCAGTATGAAAGGCATGGTGTAGTTGAACTAGATGATGTATACCGATCACTTACAAGGATTTCCTGATAAGGTTGAATCTCTCATATAGTAAAATTCTGAAGCACTTGTCCAGGTATTCCTGTGTTTCTCTTGAAGAGTGTCACTTTGGGGGGAGTCTCTATGTGGTCCTAGTTTATAAGCTTCCCTAGGGTGATTTCTCCATGTCAGTCCAACCAGCATCAAAAATGGGTTGTACATCCTCTGATGTGCAGACAGTTGATTTTGTCAGTATTCTTACAAGATGGACAGCAGGATCAGGCCAGTGGCATGGGCCAGGCTCGCCTAGAAATCAGATGATTGCCTAACCAAAAAGTCTTTGTACAGAGACCATTCTCAGAATTTGGGGGATTCTTCCCCCTGTTTAACACTATACTCAGACTGGGTCAATTACCAATTATTTATTACATAAAGGGAGTTTAAGCTATTCTTGTAAGGATAAGCTTTTTAAAAAAAAGTTCATGAAATTACATGTCTGCCAAGGTGGTCTTATCTCTAGGACAACAGAATTTTTAGTTCCGTTTTCAAAGAAATCAGATAATTCCCCCAGCTAGACTTCTGGGGGAGATTATGTGAAAGATATGAATGAAAATAGTGGTTTGAGTGGAAGAGAAGCTGCATGAAAGAAAGGAATGGTTCTTGACCTAAATTCTTGGAGCACCTATTGAGAAGACTTCCCAACACCTAATCAAATTCCTCTTGGAGGGAACATTTACTGAGCAGCATTATTGGCTGATTTCCTGTGAAGCTTCCTATTTAGCTTCAACTTCCTTAAGATGTCCTGGGAAACACAAATTCCCAGAAGAGAACATGGTAGCATCTGGGATCAAAATAATTGAAAGTAGCTGCCGATCACTAAATATCCAGTATATGCCAGGCACCCTGCCAGGTGTATTAATACATTTTCTACTTTCTACCTGTCATAAAAAATGAGTGGTGAAGTTTAAACACTTGGGTATATACCTGAGAGTCAAAATGCACACTCATACTTTTCCAAATGTGTGACAAGCAGTATGATTTGGCACATAATCTACTACTTGTTCTTGAGATGTAAATTAGGATAGTTTTTTAAGCCATCATGATGTTTTGGTAGTATTTTAATGGAGTGTATTACTAGAAACTGAACACTTCACATATACACAGATGACTGAGCTTACCTATGTGGTCAAAAATTGAAGGATCTTCATAAGCTAGAGAGGGACCATGGAAATCACTATAGAGAAAACATCTAGAAAAGCTGGATTTCTAAAAACTCTGGAGTCCTGTGAGGAGAGGAAACATACTTCCTTTTTCGATGTGCTAGCTCTGATTTTAAGAAGAAAAGAAATCATCCTTCCACTGTCACTTGTCTCTATAGCTTTCTAAAGGCAAATCATGGTTTGTATAAGCCTCCTAGCATTTGTACAGGTGCTCAGGCAAGTTCAGTCATATGAACTGTAAAATAACTCATAGGTTAAAATACTAACCCTTAAACAAATTAAGGAGAAAATTTTCAGCCTATCATAATTAGAGGTTATTGCAAAGAGAAGTACACAAATGTGCTATTAAGTAAGAACATGAATTCTGATATTTTTAGAATAATTTAAAAATTAGCTGTGGTCTTGTATTTGAAGTATAATAGATAGTAACTCACATACTAGATAGTCACTTGAAAATTTTCAGGCTTATCTGACCTCAGAAAATCTTGCAAGAAAGGAAGATGTTGTTCTCATAACAAAAAAACCCCTATTAGTTGCTTATGAGAGACACTATGAGTACTTATCCACAATTTGTCTTTCCATCCTACATGGACATATAGGAGCACTGCAGTCCACTTGTAATTAGAAAATATCATGAGACAACCTTTTGCAACTTAAAATAATTATTTTGCAAATTAAATAAATTGTCAGGGCTGGGGTTATAGCTCAGTGGTATAGCACTTGCCTAGCAGGTGTAAGGCACTGGGTTTGATCCTCAGCACCACATAAAAATAAATAAAGGCATTATGTTCATCTACAACTAAAATATTTAAAATAATAATAATTATTATTGTTATTTGTCACAGCCATTTCAACCTGGCAATCAATGGAGTGACAGATGTCACAGCCAGATCGCCCTCACATCAGTGTCACAGGCATTTCTGTAGGAGGTGCTACAGGAACCACAGATTAATTCTCAAGCCATAATCACACAAAACAAAGACCTCTTTGTTTTCACACTTAAGATATTAAGTCATACATATTTTCTCCCTTGGATGTGAGAAAGCAGATTCTGTGCCTTTAAGGTCTTGGGCAGAAGCCACCAACAAATCTTGAATGTGGGAGTGTCTTCATGCCACCTGTACCCATTGGGCTCCTAAGGTACCACCATCAATCCCCTGAGCATTGGGATATCCTCTCCAGTGAAAATGGAAAGCAGTGTTTAAAATAGCCAAATTCTATGTTGACAATGGGAAATTTCCTTCTCCTGTTGCTGTGCCCAAATTTTTCCACTTTCTCCTGGACCTGGCCTTAGTCTGCCCAGTTTGGAGCATTATCCTCTCTCCCTACAAAGATAAAATCAGTACAAAACAGGACCTGGTGCTGATGTTAACATCATATCTCTACTTGAAATACCCTAGTCAAGAATCTCCTTTTGGTGTTGGGGATGTACATTCAGTGGTAGAGTACTTGCCTGACATATATGGGGCCTTGGATTTAATCCCCAACACAGCAAAAAAAAAAATCCCTTCTGAATAAGTTGTGATTTAGGTAGAACTGGCAGGAGATGATGCAGCCTTTTGGTGAGTCTCCTAATGGTTGGTAAATAATGATCATTCTGTGCATGAGTAACAACTCACCATGATTATGAGTTATTATTCAGCTGATCCTCCATATAATGACCAAGCTTTGATGAACTGATCACCCTACCTGAGTGATTATGAGGTCTTGCTTTCTGAGGTTTGATCCAGAGAGGTAGGGCAGAATGTACTTCTGTCAGCCACCACAAAGCCAGCTAGGACCATGGTGTTCCCAGGCAGGAAGTTTGTGCAGACTTAAGGCTGCATGTAGAAGATGGAGCAGTGGTCATTAGGACACTCCCCAGACCCAATTTAGGACTTGGAAAGGAGATGGGCAGGAGAGGGCTTTGGGGTTCTCAGATGGTGGTGATGAGGATCAGCAGCCCCAGGAGAGGCAGGAGGAAGAGGCCCCACTGGATCCATGTGAACATCTGTGGACTGGCCAGGTGAGGGACATAGGAGCAGAATGGGACTGGAAGTGAGCTGGGGCCCTGGGCCACATCATGAGCTAGGTGGTCCTGGGAAAGGACCCCTGCGACGCACTCCAGGTGTAAGCATGGACACTGCTGGGAATAGGGCACTACATGGCAGTTTTTTGGAGAGTGATGACATGTGTGGAGAATGCTTGTCCAGTGAGGCTAGAGACAGCAAGATTGTAACAGCTAGGATGGCCAAAGTGGCCCCCATTACCTTTCCTGGGGACATTTCCAGTGTCCAGTTTCTATTGCATCAGACTGCTGTGTGGACAAACACCACCCAGGGACTGAGCTAATGCTAACAGCTGGGCAGGGCAGAGCAGATGGGTGGGAAGTCTCCAATCCATTCAAGGTCAGCATGGAACAAAATGGCAGAGGAAGTTGAAATTGGCTGTCTTCCTGACTGCTTGAACTGGGACATCAAACTTCTCCTGCTCTGGAACTTCTGATTTTAGACCCTCAGATCTGGGCTAGAATCTATACCATTGGCTCTCTGGCTCTGAGGCCTTTGGAGACTATAGTACCCACCATGGGAAGGTCCTGAGGTTCTCCAGATTTCCTGAACCTGCCTCCTGAGGGGCTGCTGTGAGGATTCTCAGCCATGATCCTGTTGCCCTGACAAGTGCCCTTGTCTGACTGGCCATGGTTATAGCCCTCTCTGAGCTTCAGCCTCCTTGGCAAGAGATTGACCTCCTGCCTGTTTTTTTCCAGCCTTTTCCTGTAGCAGCAAATATTGGCAGGTGTCTTAAGGCTCCCCCTGAGCAAGGGAGGGGTCCCAGGTGTCCCTTGTTCTTAGTCCCAGAGATGGAGATAGGCCTCAGTATAATAGGAGCTGGTGGCAGGATTAATGGTGTGCAGCCAAGGGAAATCCATAAGACAGCATTCAGGGCGAAGGCAAAGTTGAATAGCATCTACATTGAGTGTAAATCCAAATAAGCCCTGCAGACATTGAAGTCTGAGTGGATGTAAATGAGAGTCCATGTCCCCTTTGGAACTATAATGTGGCCATCTGTCCCCACTATGTCCCTGATGGTCAACATTCCCAGTGGAGTTGGCATGCACCATCCAATTTGTTGGGAAAGATAGTGGATGAGGCTGACAGGTATATTGCTGTGCAGGGCCCTGCTCTGGACATTAACGCAGATTCCAATAGGCCAGACCTCTAATACCCATGACCAAATGGCAGATGTGGCCTCCCTAGGACATTCATGGTTTGGCTCTGAGATGCAAGAGAGACCTGAGCTCAAATCAGGTCTTCCTGAGGCTGGACTCCTGTCTCCTATTTGGAGTATTACAGCTATTGCAGGCTCCACCCTCCACCCTTCTCACTTTAATTATCCCTGGCTTCCCTTGTCTTATTTTTGTGCAATGTGTTTTATTTTGTCATATTACATACTTCTCTGTAGCCTATGAACATCTCCTTTCTGAATGAACTGTGAGTCAAAGTGTGGGTCAGGAAAGCAGTGAGTGTGGCCCCTTTTTTTTGAACTCAAGGTCACTCAAACACTGAGCCACATCCCCAGCCTTTTTTTTTTGTATTTTATTTAGAGACAGGGTCTCACTGAGTTGCTTAGCCTCTCACTAAGAAGCTGGCTTTGAATTCACAATCTTCCTGCCTCAACCTCTTGAGCCACATGGATTACAGATGTGCACCACTATACCCAGCAAGTGTGGTCCCTTCTTATTCCTACTCAAGTCTTTAATGTACTCCCACCCAATATACCTGCACCTTTCGCTCCCTTGGATTCTGTTAATGGGCCACAGGTCAGTATGGAGTTTCTGAACTGTAATGCATCAGGAGCTTCCAAAGCAAAAGCTTCCCTATCCACAAACCCTCAGTGCTAGGCACCAGTTTTTCTCAAGGACCCTCATTTCCATTTCAGAGAAGCTTTTGACAATATGAAGCCAACATATTATGTTGAACAATTTTTCAGACTCTTCTTTTCATACTCTTATTACAACTTTATAATCAATTTTTTTATTTTTTATTTTCATACTCTTAGATATCTTCTTTAGTGAGGTGTGTGTGCAGATCTTTTGTGAATTTTTAAAATTGGGCTGTTTATTGTTGAGTTTTAAGAGATTATTACCTTTATATATTCAGGATGCCAGTCCTTTATCAGATATGTGTTTTGCTGAGATTTTCTCCCAGTCTGTTTCTTGTCTTTTCCTTCTCTTAACAGCCACATGTATTTTCTTTATTTGAATGATTTACAACTTGTCATTTTTTTTCTTTTGCAGATTATGCTGTTTGTGTTATATCTAAAAAGTCATAACCAAACCCAAGGTCACCTAGATTTTCTCCTATGTCACCTCCTTATAGCTTTATAGCTTATATTTTACACTTTGATCTGTGATCCATCTTGAGTTAACTTTAGTAAAAGGTAATTAATTTTGTGAAATTATCTGTAAAAGTTGATAAAATCTGCTAATTTTGTGTAAGGTTAGAATCTTTTTTATTTTTAATACATGCATGTCCAGTTGTTCCAACACTATTTGTTGAAAAGACTATCTTCACTCTATTGACCTGCCTTTGTGTTTACCATTTTGTCAAAGATCAGTTTGACTATATTAGAGTTAATTGAGTTTTCTATTTGGTTCCATTGTGCTATTTGTCTGTTCTTTGCCAGTACTACACAGTTTCGATAAATATAACTTTACAGTAATTCTTGAAGTCAGATAATGTCAGTTTTCTGACTTTGTTCTTCTTTGATATTGTGTTAGCTCTCGTGGGTATTTTGCTTTTGAATATAAACTCTGTAATCAATTTTTTATGGTTTGAATATGAAATATCCCCCCAAATGTTCATGTGTTAGAATCATGATAGCCAATGTAGCAATGCTTAGAGGTGAAATGATTACATTATGAGAGCTATAACCTCATCAGTGGAATGATCCATTTGATGGGTTAATAATCTTTTAGATAATTTTAATTGTATTTGGACAATAAAACAATACCTTTGTTTTATTTATTTTTTATGTAGTGCTTAGGATCAAACCCAGTGCCTCACTGGTGCTAGGCAAGCACACTACAACTGAGCTACAACCCCAGCTCTGTGTTTATAATTTTGAATGGACTAATGGGTGGTAACTATAGGAACGTGGGGCATGGCTATAGTGAATATGCCACTTGGAGCATGCCCTTGGGGATTAAATTTTGTGTCTGGCTCCTCATGCTCTCTCTGCTTCCCAGCTGCCCCCAAAGCTGACAGTTTTCCTCCACTGTGCACTTTCACTAGCATGTTTGAGTCCTATCTTTCTGCATCCAACCCATACCCCAAAGCTCTGTGAGAGATAGTCCTCCTTGGTGAACACACTTGATACCAATGATGTGCCCTTCTCCCAGCCTCCCAGGTTCATGTTTCTCTGGAGTGCTAGAGGGACATTCCAAATAATCCCTGTGAAAGGTTGGAATTACAGGGCAGTCTTCTATATGGTTACTTACAAACCTTTCTTGCTCACATAATTTTCAAGGTTCAAAAAGCCAACAGTTGCCTAATTGCTGACTGAAAATCCTCTTTTGTCTATAACATTTCCAATTTCCTTTTTTAAAAACATTTCCTCCCAGATAGTAGCCAGAATATGAGTTATGTCCCCAGAACTCAATTATGTGCTTAAAATGAGCTGAAAGCTGCCACCCCCTAGTTTTGAAAATATCCAAAAGGTTAATTTACCTGGCTGCACATTTTCCATGCTTGATGTCTAGTGATCTGTCAGTTTCCTCATCTGTAAAACGTGAATAATAACAGTATAACATCAGAACTTGATGTGACATTGCATTAGTTCCCCGAGTCTGCTGTGACAAAGTACCACAAAGCGGGTGACTTAAAACAGCAGAAATGTATTCTCATAATTCTGGGGATTGAAATCCAAAATCGAGGTGCTATCAGGGCTTTGATCTCTTTGGAGACTCTAGGGTATTATCCTTCTTTGCCTTTGTTCAGTTTTTTGTAGCCCCAGGTGTTCAAATTTCCTTGGATTATGGGAGCTTCAGTCTAGCCTTTGCCTTCATATTTGTATGGCTGCTATTCCTATGTGCCTATTTCCAAATTTCCGTTTTTTCATAAAGACATCATCATATTGGATAAGGACTTCCTCTAATTACCTCATCTTAACTTGATTATACCTACAAAGCCTCTATTCCCAAATACAGTCACCTCCACAGGTATTAGAGATTAGGGGTTCAATATATCTTTTTTGGAGGTCACAATTCAACCCATAGAAAATATTATCCAAGTTTACCCAAAGTAGGTGGCCAACACAAAGGAAATGTTATTACTTAACATCTAAGATGCACCTCCTTCCTTAGATTTTAGTATTTCAAAATCAGTATGTATCTGACAATTCACATGTGCATTAATTTACACAGTTGCCTTTTTCCTTTGAAGATTGTTATAAAATGTATGGATTACACCACATCTTAGAATGGTGCAAACATAGTATAAGTTGTTCTATAATAAGATCAAAAAACCTCAGTGTGTCAATGACCAGAAAATTATCTGGTAGGAAAATGGGAATGTGGGTGCCTACAGATAAGGCCTGTAAGCCACCAGGGACTTAGGAAGAAAGGGTAATTGTTCCAGAAGACACGGGGTACAAATTCATTTCACAATACCCCATGAGCATCTGTTGTGTGCCAAGTTCCAGGGATGAAGGGAGGTGGCAGAGCTGAGACCACCTGAGACGGGTCTTCAAGGCACAGAAACCTGGAAGAGGACATGCATGTCTATGTAGGGGTCAGGGGGAGGCATATAGGGCTGCTTGAGAGGTTGGAGAGAAAAATAGTTTAGGAGACTACAGGATCCCTGCATGGATAGAATGGAAACTGTAACCAAACAATCTACCTATGTGCTAATGCCTATGAGCTTGTGTTTGTCTAGCAAGGCTTTGGTTAAGAACTGTCTTATGGGACTGCAAATTGGTGCAGCCAATTTGGAAAGCAGTATGGAGATTCCTTGGCAAGCTGGGAATGGAACCACCATTTGACCCAGCTATTCCCCTTCTCGGACTATACCCAAAAGACCTAAGAAGAGCATACTACAGTGACACAGCCACATCAATGTTTATAGCAGCACAATTCACAATAGCTAGAATGTGGAACCAACCTAGATGCCCTTCAATAGATGAATGGATTTAAAAAATGTGGCATTTATACACAATGGAATATTACTCAGCACTAAAAAATAATAAAATCATGGCATTTGCAGGCAAATGGATGACATTAGAGCAGATTTTGCTAAGTGAAGTTAGCCAATCCCTAAAAAACAAATGCCGAATGTCTTCTCTGATATAAGGGGGGTGACTCAAAATGGGATAGGGAGGAAGATCATGAGAAGAAGACTACCACTAAATAGGGAAGAGAGGTGGGAGGGAAAAAGAGTGAGAAGGGGAGTTGCACAGAAGATCAAAGGAGAACCTCATTGTTATACAGAATATATATATGATGTTGTAATGAGAAAAAGAAAAAAAAGAAGTGTGTCACATTAGATTGGATAGAGAGAAAGGATGGGAGAGGAGGGAAGGAGTAGGGAGGATAGGAAGGGCAGCAGAATAGAATAGACAATATGATTGATGTTTGTACATTCCATGTATGTATTATATATCAAAATGCATTCTACTGGGGCTGGGGTTGTAGCTCAGTGGTAGAGCACTTGCCTAGCATGTGTGAGGCACTGGGTTTGATCCTCCGCACCACATATAAATAAATGAATAAAATAAAGGTCCATCAACATCTAAAAAAATTTTAAAAAAATGCATTCTACTGTCATGTATGACTAAAAAAATAAATAAATAAAAATTTTAAAAAAAGAAAATAAGAGGATGTACTTAACTGTTGAAGCAACAGTTATGTAAATTTTGAATTTCTCTCTCATTTCATCAAATCTTGATCCTTAAATAATTTTATCATTAATCTAGAAAAAAAAAAGAACTGTCTTACAAGTCCAAGGAAAATAGTTTTGTAATAAGCTCTTAGAGCCCAGACTAGAGGACCTCCCTAAAAGAAGGGTGTTTCAGAGATTCCAGAGAAATTTTCATTAGGCCATTTGGGAGCTGTTCAGACCTGTGACTAGAGTCTGGGGCACAATCAAATGCCCCTGACCATGTGGTTGCCATTGGGCAAGTACTGCTCAGTCTAGACAAAAGATCTCATCCTCTGATCCAGGGGAGATGGAGATTATCCCCAGAAAGGTCCACTTGCCTCCATTCACTGACTTCTGTGCCTTTAAAAGTGTTGTTGCCTCTGCCTGGAATTTCCTTTTCTCACTTCCCAGCTCCAAATCTTATTTGTCCTTTCAGGTTCAGCTCAGTGATTCCCAATTCGGGAAGCTTATCAGGCACACAATGATGTGTTTTGATTATTCATCTGTGTGTTCCCAGTGCCTCACAGTGCTTGGTACAAAGTAGATACTTCTGAAAACACTTGTTGGGTGAGGGAAACCAAAGGACTAAAGGTTATAGGCTGCCCCCACAGAAAGCATGTTTTAGGGGAAGGCAAGGGAAGAAGGTATCTGAGTTAGGGCAGGGGATTCCAGAGGAAAGTCAGAAAGCCAATGAAGACAAAGTGGGAAAGATACACAGAGTGTAGACTCAGAAATGAGAGAAAAATGAGGACAAGAACAAGAGAGTTGCATGGGTAGCTGTTTGGTGACCTCTGGCAGGCACATTCCCTTCTGACTTCCCCATGTGCCTGGTCACGTGCATCTGACACGGGCTTTGAAGCACAGATCACTGGATAAGTGGAACCCAGGAGCCTCCTCCTCTGCCTGGAAGGCTTTCCTGGAACCTCTGTCAGCAGAAGAGCTTCAGAGGGGAAGGATAGGAATACCGTGGGGTTCTGCAGGCCCAGGCACAGTCTCTCTACCATGCCTTCCAACAGGAAATGTCCCCTGTTTCCTTCAGTGGGAAGTTATCTTCTACCTTCTCCCAGGACCAAACACAGTGATGGGAACACCACTGGGGCCTTTGCACCATCATCCTTTCCTTCTCTGTCATCAATGCAAGTTCCAAGAGAAGCTTCCTTGAGGAAGTAGTTCTTGGTAAGACTAAGGTACAGTTGCACACCCAGGAGGATTGTATGCCAGCTCTGTTTTTTCCCCCACTCCAGCAGTGGTGAAACTGGTGTTGACTGCAAGTTTTCTAATTCCACAGTTTCTCCATTTTATTGCTCATGGGGGAAGCCCTAATCATGTGGAGAGCTGGGCCATAGTCACTTTCTTCCTCTAACCCAGTACCCCTAATCCTGAGAGTTGGAATGCACCAGGATTCTTTCCTCCAGGGCTCTGCTCTTCAGAAGTCAATCTTCCCAGGAATGGGGATGTAGATCAGCGGTAGAGTACTTGCCTAGCAAACCCTAGGCCCTGGTTTCAATCCCTAGTGCCACAAAAGAAAAAGAAAAACTCTTACAGATGATCCATTGGTGAATGTGAGTATTGGACTGGACAAACACCAACTTATCAGAAGAGTGACATAAATACAAGATAATCTTTAGAACCATGGTCTGGATATGCACTGATGCATCTAGAACATTTTAATATGTGTCTATCCTAAAGCCAAATGGATATACTTTCTGGCTTATTGGGGGACACGTTTCTTTTTAATTCAATCCAGAGTCATTTCTTGTCCTTGGGTGGAGAATGTGTGGAGCCTCTTAGAATATGATCCTGGAATATGGTGAAAAGTCAAGGGAAATAAAAATCAAAGAAAAGCCAAATGTTGATTGGAAAAGAAAATGATGTGGGTATCATCAGCATATGGCCCAGGGTCTTCACTCTGTCAAGGTCATTTATGGTCTAATCCACGCAAGCTGGTAAATCTTTGAGCCCCCTTCCAGAGTGGAACAGCAAAGTAAGGATCTGAGGTAGGCAGCATATTAGCAGAAGGATATTTTGCACTTGCTGGAGAGAAGACACTGGAAATTTCTGGGTTTTCTTTCCATGAGAGACTGGCAGAGTACAGTGTTGGTCCTTTGTTGTATTTGAGGCAGTTATGGTCATCCACCTCTTGGAGACTGAGGACTGGAGGCCATGGGAGAGTCCACTTCTTTCTGTGTGTCTTCACAGGTTCATATACTTCCCTTGTCAATTTTGCTTGAAAAACAATACATTGACCATTGGTCTATGTGTTGGTTCTCTGTTATTCAGGCTAGATAAACCCCATGGCCTAATCATCTCTTCAGGAAAATGCCAGAATTGAATTTTGGATCTGCAGAGCAATGGTTCAGCTCTAGGAGTCCTTGGGACCTCAACAAAACTAGCATCTGCATTCTGAGCAGCAAGGTCTTGAGAGCCATGATGCCTCTTATTCACATTTCTAAACTGACAGGCCATCTCCCTCTTGGTGCCTGCTGTTACTTAAGATGGTTCTGTCACTCTGGTCTCTGTCAGGTACCCCTTTCCAGTAGTATGGCCTACAGGTCTGTCAGGACTCAAGTTGTATCTTTGCTCCTCCATCTCCACGAGCTAGGTGGCCCAGGGCATGTTATACAAATCTCCCTGTGCTTTAGTTCCCCTTCTGTATTTCAGTGTTCACTGGGATCCTCCTCAGGGCTAGACACCAGACACCATTTGAAGGATGGGTATAGGAGCTGGATCAAAATATCTGGGACAGGGTGCTTATGCTTCCACAGTTGAATGCTTGATCCAGGTTACTCATCGTTAAAACCAGCTCATATGATAATATCCATTTCCCAGTGGTTGTGGGGAAGCCTAATTATCACTTGTGAAATGTTTTCAAGTTCTCAGAAGAAAGCTGATACATCATGGCAAAGTATGACTCTTACAATCGTGATGCTCCCAAGCTTGCCCTGGGGGTAACCAGTATAAAATTGCCATTCATGAAACTCTGCTATTGTGACAAAGCAGGACGATTATCCATAATGATACTAATGTTTAAGGTTTTGCTGTGCTCATGAAAAACTCTTAAATTGACCAGAAATTAAGACCTTAGACTAGGAAACCTGCTATGAGGTTGTCCTGCTTTTGGAGTAAAAAAAAAAAAAAAAAAAAAAAAATCTCTGAGCTTGGCAGTACCAACTTGCAACAACATTCTTTAAGCACCTAACATGTACTAGGCAGTGTGTAATACATGCTTTCATTCAATTTTCCCAACAAGCTGTGAAAGACAGTTTTATTATTTCCTTTTTGCAGAGGAGAAAAACTGAGGATAAAAGTTGACTTCCCCAAGAAAGATGAAACTGGCACTTTTAAGTAGGATGACTGGGAGTGGAGGATGAGGCCAGTTCCGAGGTGACCACAAAGTCTAAGAGGGAGCCAAGGAGTACCTGAAGTAGGTTAGGAAAGTGAGGATGAGTTGCACATTTCCAGTTTGGGCATTCCCTGAATAGGCCTGCTGCCAATGGAGAGAAGGAATTCAGGAAGGGAAGACACCATCAGGGAGGGGAGATTTCTTTGGTACTAGGTAACATGAATTTGAGACAGCCAGCATATCTTGATGCACTATCCTGGGGCTTGGAAAGGAAGTTGATATTCGTACTGTGGATTCACTGACAGATCTGACAGGTGAAGCCTGGGATAGGATTGTCAAAATGCAAAGTCTTACTAGTTGCTCCTAGCTCCCCGCCATGCGGGCTGAGTAGTCACTGGGGGAAATCTCCAGAAGGCTGCAAAGGCCTAGGGGACAGGTCTCTAGGAAGACCTCACCGCACAACTCCTGGACGGTGCGCTCGCCCTCCGCAGGCCTCCACCCAATCAGCATTCCCATGCGTTTCTCCGCCCCTTCCCTCGGGGCCACTTCTACTCCAACCTCCAGAACCCGCAGTCGGTTCCATTGGCTGCTTGGGGACGAAGGACTGGGGGCCGCCCAGACGCCGGGAACTCAGGGCGGGGCTCGGGCGCATGCGCAGCCGCCATACGGAAGCCCGGAAGGAGGGGTGGGGGGCGGTGGCTCAGGTTTCTCAGGGCGGCGGCGGGGACGCGGCTGGCGTTGGCACCATGTATCCGCTGTAACGCGCAGGCTGCGCTGTGCGGGGGGAGGGGGGAGAGGAGGACTCCGCGGTGTAGTTCTTCGCCATGAACCTGAGGGGCCTCTTCCAGGACTTCAACCCGAGGTGAGGCGGCGGTGGCGGTGGTGGCGGCGCCGGCGCCTCCGGGAGTCCGCGCCGGGGGCTTGGGGGCAGGCTGAGGCTTGGGCTTCTGGTAGGCGCGGCAGCTGTGATGCTGCATCCCGAAGACCTGGGAGACTGCCAGAGGGTCCCTGCAGGTGCCAGCGGCTCTCTGGGAAAGCAGTGGGCCTCAGCACCCATCTTCCCGCTTCTCCTCCAGTGCCAACTAGAACCACCCGACCACGGCCCAAGGCGTCCGGCCCGATCCCTGTCCTCACCAAAGGAACCCCATTTTTCTCCTCTTGCCTTCCCTTATTGGTAACCCAACGTCCCTTTCTCGGTTCCATGTTCTCCCAACCCACCGCCTGCCCTCCATTCTCTGTGCCAGGGCCATCTCACTTGACCCAGCACCCCTACACCCCAACCACAGCTGTTTCCTTCAGTTCTTGTCAGCCCTTGAGGTTTTTCTTGGATTTATACCCATCCCTTGTTTGTTTGATGCTTTGTTTATTCGATAGCTGAAACATGATTGAATCCTTGGAGTCCGTATCAGGGTATGGCAATACCTTACATAATGCCTTTGGGGGCGAGCCTGATTTTCCATACGCGTTTTCTCATCAGTCTTCCCTATAAGTTTGTTTGCAGGAAGTACATTTTGCTGTCCTTATTCCCCAGATGGGGATCACCCAGTGGACAGTGTGGAGAAAACACTGGCAAAGGAATCAAGTGTCTGTCCTTGCACTTGTCCAACTGTTCGGTAACTCTCTGTTCCCTCCCCCAGGCTGTGTGTTCGCTGAAGCAGAGACTAGCTCCTGCTTTCCTCCTTTCCCCCAGCACCTTCTACCCCTGGAACATAGTAGACACATATGAAATGTCTGTAGAACTAAACTGAACCAAAAGTCCTATATTGGAGACCAGGCCATATGTAACCTGGTGATTCTTTGCACTTCTTTGACTCATTTATAACGCAAGGGGTTGGCCTAACTGATCTCTTAATTCCGCTGCTCTGTGGATACTTCACAGATGTTTCCTATTTGCAAGTGGGAAGCCATGCACTTAATAAACCATTTGTGTGCTAGTTCCTCTGCTCTGTACTTTGAATGCTGGGCTGTCCCAACTTGGGGGTGAAGGAGGGAACCCCATTTTGTTTTTAAGTGTGTTTTGTGGACACACCTCGTAAACAGGCAACTTTGTACTGTGCAGTACTGAACTGTGAGAGCCCAGTGGAAACTATTATCTTGCTTGCTTGTTGGGGATGAAAGGAAGTCTTGGGAGAGTATTTCTGTATGATGGCGGTGCAGTCTCCTTAGGGATGGTGAAATTTAAAGCCATAAACCATCATGACTTCTTAGGCACTCTTATTCTATGAGTTCATATTCTGATCTTGAGTGCCACTGTCCCTATCACAGTGTAGTCATTATCGTTGTTGGTCATGAAGGCACTGCACATAGAGGAACATATTTATAATACATAACAAAACTAACTGCAGTCCCTTCACTTGGCTTCTTCTAGGAGTAGGGATTGGTGTGCAGGGAAACGGGAATGGTGCTGGGGTTGGACATGTTTTGTGTGTCTTCATTGTTTGGAGAGGGTGATAAGAGAGATAAGTAAAAGCCGAATTGTTTTTTGTCCTTGGGCAACCCACTTATCTGTCTGTTTAATCTGTAGAATGTGTATAATCTCTAAGTAGGATAGTGAGGCTAGATTAATGATTGATTGCAAAGTGCTTTACAAATAGAAAGTTCCAAGGCTTGTTCCCAATGTGACAGATAATCCAGAAATCACAAGGAACTGCCTCAAGTGATCTAAAAGGCTAATACAGTTGCCAAAGCAAAACAGTGCTACACTGAAAACACCCGTAACCATTTTTCCTTTAGCTTTGTTTTTTTTTTTTTCTCAAAATACTAATATCTGGGAATTATCATGAAATACTCTAACTAAAGAGATTTATGTTAATCTTCAACTTTTATCAGTACCTTAATTCTACCTGAATTAAAATGCATCTCTGCCTGAAAAGTTTCTTTTTTTTCCTCTGAAAAGTTTAAAGGTCTTTTTTACTGCACTATTTTCCTGAAAGTCAGTGTTGTTAACAGGAAATAGTAGTATTACCTTACAGAAATTTCAGTAAGACATGGGCCAAGTAATATTGGCAAGTTATTTCTTTTTAAGCATGTATTGTGGGCATACCTCGTTTCTAACATCTTTCTTTAGTTCCAGACAATTAGAGAGCAAACTGAGGATGTAGACAGGAATATGCCTTTTGCTGGATCCTTAGATCTTGATGCTGCTGCTTTGTTCCCTGCCTCTAATTCTGAGCCAATTTAATCTCTCCCTCCTATCCCAGGACCTTGACACACACACAGTTTTCTTCATCAGGAATATTTCCCTCTCCTCGTGATCTAGTTAATTGCTATTTATCCTTCAGATCTCTGGTCACTTGGTTCTTGCTGAGGATAGACTTCTTAACTTCCCAACCAGGGCCACTGCTGCCTGTTTGAACAATCTTTGTAGTTTACCACATTCCTTCATCATGACAATTACTTGTGCTCTTGCATTTCTGTGCTATTTGATTGCTACTACTCTCTTCTACTATAAGCTCTGTGGGGCCAAGGTCATTACTCTACCATTATTATACCTTGATATAATTATTGAACCAATATTTGTAGATTAAACGAGTGAATAACTCTCCTGAGCCTATAAGAGCTATCTAGAGCTGCTGTTTCAATCACTGTTTTCCTGGTGGGCCTGTGGCCTGATTCTCTTTCCTATTACCCTCTTCCTGCCTTCAGAGTTTAGCTATTCCATAGGAGACATGGGAAAGACCTTGAAACTAAAGCAGAATGTGGCTGCCTTTCTTTGCAGATTATGTATGTTTCACAACATTATTTACTAGCATGGTTTGGTAGTTTCCAAGACATGGGCTGTGGCTCCAGATCTGTGTCCTGCCTTGTAGATCTTGGTGAATCTGAAACTACTGCTCTGGAAACTGCAATGGCAGAGAATTATTCACAAGTGTTAACACTAAGTTGTGTAGGGCTGCATCTGACCCTCTGCCTATTTCCATCTGGCACAAAATGGTTGATTGTGAACTTTTTTCCCCCATAATTGCTTTTTAGTTACACAGGTTAAGACTTGATGAAAGAGACACATTGGATCACCAAGAAGTCCTTCCTTTGAATGTTCTACACTTCCTAGTAGCTAGGGGTCTATTCCTAGAATAAATAAGCTAATAGAACTGCAAAATTGGCAAACCCTGATTCTGGGACATTCCCAAGGGTTGGGGATCTGGGATTAGGTGGAATTAAATGAGTACCCTGCCAAGACCATGAGGCCTTGAGAGTTGCTGGCTCAGAAAAGACCCTTCAGCCCTGGTAGCCAGGCAGCTATGGAAGAATATAAGAACTCTGCTAGGCCTTTGAAGTTGTCCACAGCAAGCTCCTGGTGGAAATATTGTGCATCTCTCATGTGTGCTACACTATAAAAAAAAAAAACTGAGAAATGCCTCTCTGAGGGTTCTGTAGTGTGGGTGTAGAGTACATGTTGAGGTCAGTAGTGTTTGGAAATTTCTCTGTGCTGCATCTTCTAAAGTCCTCCTATCCCTTACTTAAAGTCAGGAAAACTGAATATAATTGTTGATAGCATAGTTCACTAAAGGTCTTTAAGTGTTGTTTGCAAAGTTTAATTAAAGTATTAATACATGGAGCAACTCCCAAGTTCCTACCATGTACCAAAAGATGTGCTAGGTGCCTTAAGTACAAGAATAAATGGGATGTAGTCCCTCTTTCGGTGCTCAAGACTAGTGAAAGAAACAAATGGAAAGAAATTAAAAAATCAACAAAGTATAAGGCATTACAGAGATAAGATCCAAAAGCCACAGGAGTACAAAGTGTGGAGCCACTGTGTAGAGCAGGCAGGGAATATTCCACAGTGAAAGTGACTTTTAAGCTAGATTTTGAAGGATGATTGTGGGTTTTATCAGACCAGAGGACAGGAATAGTATCTTAGAAAGGACAAAATATGCAAAGACATGGGGCTTTGAGAGGGCCTAGAATGTTCAGACAGTTTAGAAAGGTCATTGTGGTGGGAGTTCTACAGACAATACCTGCCCCGTATTATAAAAATACATAGTGTCAGTCACTGCAGATATTCTCTATGAATTGTATTTTAAAAGCAGGTTCCTAATCCATCAGCATGAGTGCAATGTCAGTATTGTCAGTGAGCTTACTACTCATCACCCAAATGATTATTGTTCTGTCATATAAAGCCATCTATAGTCAGAAAATTGTCTTAAATTTACTGAATTTATGAACAATAGCTGTGATTTATTGAGTTTTAGTTAGCAGGCTCATTTTAGAGTCTTAGAGAGTTTGTGCCTTCCCTAAAGTTATTAAGGTATTAAGGGGCCAAGTTGTAATTCTATTCCAAGAGAGTTTCCTTCTGATGTCTGTGCTCTTTCCTGCATGCCATGCTCTCTCTCTAGTTTAGTGACAGTCCTTTTCCCCCATGACACATTAGTTCCAGTATACTAAGAAACCTTCTATTTATGAGTTATAAGTGATTAATCAAAGCAAACTTTATATTCAAGATTATATATCCAAATGAGTATTATTATTCAAAGAAGTTACTGGGGAGCAAAAAGGATATGTGCCCCTTCCATTGCTCATACTACTTGCTACTCATCTCTAATTCCCTTTAGAGTCAGTTTTACAAATCATATAAGAAAAGCTGTCTTATTGCATTATAATCATATATCATTTTGAACCAAAATAGTTCCACCTAGTTTGATCACACATCGTATTCACTAAACTTGGTTCTGGCTGGCTTTTGGCAGTTTCCAAAAAATCAAATCCACTCTGGGTGAAGATTTGGCACCATTTAGGATATTCAAATGAACAGACTGTAGACTCTCAGGGTGCTTCTAAGGGGAAAGCTTCAAAGACAGTTTGAGCAATGACATATTGCTCTGCCTCCCAAGGAGGCTGGATAAAGGAGACAAGTCTCATTTATAATGTATAATTTCTGGTTTTGAAAATATTATTCCCATTACTTTTTAACTAACACATATTTTTTCTTAGCAGTGAGTTCTTTGAGGGCCAGGATTTTGAGACACTGAGTAAATGTGTTGAATGAGTGGATTTTGATTTGATATGTATCACTGGAAAATTCTTGTAGGAGAGAGTGGATTGGAGGAGAATTAGTTTCCAAGGACTCTAAGAGATAAATTTCCTAATATTGAACTGGGGGTTTCTGATTGTTCTGCCTGGTTATCATTTGTACCTTTACAAGGTGTCTAAAATTCCAGTTAAAAGCATTGAATTGAACCTTGCAGATAGGTGATTTATAACTATAATTCATACTCTCTAGCTCTGACCTACTGGAAAAATGAAATTGTTGCATCAATACGGCAGAACTTTTTTCTTTCATTATATGACTAGTGCTACAGTAGGCAAAATGTGTAATTTGCTCAGGACTTTCATATTAATGAATCAGTATAGGAGCAATCAGATGAGGAGACAGACTTGGGAGAGGGGATTAACTCACCTAAGAACACACTGCTGATAAATTAAATGGCAGTTAAGGAACCTGAGTGTAGATTTTCCCAATGTCCTGGGCTCTTTCTAGTCCTCCTTTGTTTTTATTTGAATTTTGTGCTTTCTTATAGCTACTGATTAGGTGCTCTTAAAATTCTTTTCATCTTAATAAAACCAATTAAAATCTTCACCAAAAGATTTTTAACTTGGATAATTTAGTACTGCTCAATGTAAGAAGTTCAGCCCCTTTAAAGTTTTTGTGAGAATATCAATTAGCAGTTGGTCAATTGTAGCCATTCCCTCATGCCATAGACATGTATGTGACATCCAGAGTGAGTGAGAGTATGTGTGTATGTGTGTGAGAGAGAATATGTAATAGTAGGCAAGCATGTATACATGCTTCCGTTAAGCCAGAAGCTTCCACTAGAGAAAATTCTTGTGTCTGAAGAGAGTCCAGTTACATTCTTTTGATTTGTAGAAAACAGATACTAGAACTTTCATACTCAAAACATCCTTTTGCTGTGTATATTCCCTTTCTTCTTTCTTCCTCCTTTTTTTTCCCACCACAAAGCTGACAGAAGGAATTCAAGCCTGATCAGAAAGATCGGCATAAATTTTAGAGAGGATACTGCTTTTTGGTGCAGCCCATGTGGCACTACTTTAGTGATCATGCCCTAAAATTTCTGATTCAGATGAGAAAGGAATTTTTTTCTACTGAGGAATGAAACCAGGGAGTGTGCATGTTAGGCAAGTGCTGTACCACTATCCTAACCCTAGGAATAATCTGTTTTAAAGGTGTTGCTATGGTTTGAATGTGTACTTCAAAAATTCATGTGTTGGCAATAGCTAAACTGTGGAACCAACCTAGATGCTCTTCAGTAGATGAATGGATAAAGAAAATGTAGCATATATACACAATGGAATACTCAGCAATTAAAGAGAATAAAATCATGGCATTTGTAGGTAAATAGATGCAGTTGGAGAAGATAATGCTAAGTTAGCCAATCCCCAAAAACCAAATGCCAAATGTTTTCTCTGACTTAAGGATGCTGATTCATAATGGGGTTGGGAGGGACATGGGAGGATTAGATAAATTTTAGATAGGGCAAAGGGGAAGGAGGGTAAGGGAGGGGGCATGGGGTTAGGAAAGATGATGGAATGAGATGGACATCATTACCCCAAGTACATGTATGAAGACATGAATGGTGTGAATATACTTTGTATACAACCAGAGATGAAAAGTTGTGCTCTATATATGTAATATGAATTGTAATGCATTCTTCTGTCATATATAACAAATTAGAATAATTTTTTTATATTCTCACACAGAGAATTTCTAGTCCAGAGACAGCTTAATGCCTGGTACAAGATGGTATTCAGGTGCCAAACCAGAATCATTGCTCCATAGACCTTATCTGTTTCACAGATCATCCCACTGTTGGGGAAGTGATTATGTTCTATCCTCTGATCTCCTAGAATGTGCTGTGCTAAGAGTAAACTTGATGGGCACAAGCTGGGAAGGGACATGCCACAGGATTTCTCTTAGTTTATCTTTATCTATACTACCCATTCCCTAGGATGCTTTCTAACAACAATGGTTCAGCAGCATGGCCATTACTATAGATTTTTCCTTAAAATACCACTATAATATATTTAAATAATTTTAATCATATGTACTTTATTTGCATCATTTAGTAATAAGATTGTTTGTGGTTCCAAACTAGAGATAGCAGGATAACTAGAAAACATATTTTCTGTGGTTTCTCCTGTCACTAAATGGAGGAAATTAGTTGTGGATTACATAAAATGCTGTCCCCTTCTTTAATGCACAATATCAGAAAACAGTCTAAGTTTTACTGAGAGTAATAGTAATTTACTTTCAGAAAACAATTTCCCAATTGCTTTAAGGCAGTGAACAAACAAATCTATGAGTTTCTGAATATTATTGCAAATTTACAGCACCTATATACTGCTTTTCATTTCTCTGGTTTCTAGGATAGCATATTTCTTGTTTAGACTTAACTTTTTTTATTATTATTGGTTGTTCAAAACATTACAAACCTCTTGACATATCATATTTCATACATTTGATTCAAGCAGATTATGAACTCCCATTTTTACCCCGTATACATATTGCAGATTCACATCGGTTACACATCCATTGATTTACATATTGCCATACTAGTGTCTGTTGTATTCTGCTGCCTTTCCTATCCTCTACTATCCCCCCTCCCCTCCCCTCCCATCTTCTCTCTCTACCCCATCTACTGTAATTCATTTCTCTCCTTGTTTTTTTTTCCCCTTTCCCCTCACATCCTCTTATGTGTAATTTTGTATAACAATGAGGGTCTCCTTCCTTTACCATGCAATTTCCCTTCTCTCTCTCTTTCCCTCCCTCCTCTCGACCCTGTTTAATGTTAATCTTCTTCTCATGCTCTTCGTCCCTACTCTGTTCTTAGTTGCTCTCCTTATATCAAAGATGACATTTGGCATTTGTTTTTTAGGGATTGGCTAGCTTCACTTAGCATAATCTGCTCTAGTGCCATCCATTTCCCTGCAAATGCCATGATTTTGTCATTTTTTAGTGCAGAGTAATACTCCATTGTGTATAAATGCCACATTTTTTTTTTATCCATTCATCTATTGAAGGGCATCTAGTTTGGTTCCACAGTCTAGCTATTGTGAATTGTGCTGCTATGAACATCAATGTATCAGTATCCCTATAGTATGCTCTTTTAAGGTCTTCAGGGAATAGTCCGAGAAGGGCAATAGCTGGGTCAAATGGTGGTTCCATTCCCAGCTTTCCAAGGAATCTCCATACTGCTTTCCAATTGGCCACACCAATTTGCAGTCCCACCAGCAATGTACAAGTGTACCCTTTTCCCCACATCCTCACCAGCACTTGTTGTTTTTTGGCTTCATAATGGCTGCCAATCTTACTGGAGTGAGATGGTATCTTAGGGTGGTTTTGATTTGCATTTCTCTGACTGCTAGAGATGGTGAGCATTTTTTCATGTACTTGTTGATTGATTGTATGTCCTCCTCTGAGAAGTGTCTGTTCAGGTCCTTGGCCCATTTGTTGATTGGGTTATTTGTTATCTTATTGTTTAATTTTTTGAGTTCTTTGTATACTCTAGATATTAAAAAGAAAAAAAAATTCATGTGTTGGAAACATAATCCCTAAATTCATACGCTAATAGTATTTGAAGGTGGAGCTTTTGGGAGGTAATAAGAATTCAATGAAATCAGGAGGTTTGAACTCCCATGATGGCATTAATAATTTAAAAGAAGAGGAAGAGAGACCCAAGCTCACACACTTGCTGTATCTTGCTAGTTATGCCTTCCTTCATATTATGATACAGCACAGATACTATCATCCATTGCTGGTGCCATGCTCTTAGACTTTTCAGCCTCTAGAACTATAAGAAATCAGTTTTCTTTTTTTAAAATAAATTATCCAGTTGTTAAGTTATAACCATAGGAAACAGAATAAAACAAAAAAAAAAGTGGTGCCAGGAGTAGGACTGTTTTTAAACAAATACCTGAAAATGTGGAAGTGGCTTTTTTTATTGTCATTCCACAATGTCAGAATTTATTGAATAATAATAAATTTACAGGCTACACCACCTTCATCAGTGGCAGTTCACTGAATACTTGTGGATCATTTGGTAGTCAAAAGCTGGACAATCACAGGTTCTTTTATTTCACTTTTAATGTCTATAATATCTAAGCACTCACAGCAGACATCACACTTCACATAACTATACATATGGGTTACAGAAAGGCCAAGAAGAGTTAAGTAAGGCAGGTACAGGGGTTCAGGGGATGAACTGAGAGCAAAGGCAGAGAACACAGATGGATGCAAAGAATAACTAACTGTAGGTGGTCAGACAGTATCACAGTCTGGAACCAGCAGAACTTATTCAAGGTGCAGCGCTGTCAAAATGCAGGAACTTGAGGCTGTGTTTGTGGCTCAAGTAGTAGAGTGCTTGCTTAGCACATGTGAGGCACTGGGTTCTATCCTAAGCACCATATAAAATAAAGATTGTATCCACCTAAAACTAAAAAATAAATATTAAAAACGTGAAGGAACTTATTCTAGGCCAAGGTCTGGACAGTGGCAGTTTCACAGTGTCAGTGTGGAGTGGGACTTAAGTGATCAACACAGACAGAAGAAACTACAATCTACTAAAGCCTGAGGCCAGAGATTTGGAGGTTTGTTGCTGTGGTGATTTTCATAGGCAAGACTCAAGACAAGTGAACAGGTGATGGGGTCAAGGTGCCACTATGTCAAGTTTTGAGGTGCCCCTCCTTTTATGGGTCTGGAGTGACCCATTTGGTGTTCTATTGTGTTCAATGCTCATGGGCCTAGTTTTTTTTTTTTTTTTTTTTTCAATATGAGATGGATATGCCCGTGTGTCTGTGTGCTTCTGATTAATTTGATAAAATCATGGGTGGTCATTCTTTTGTTTTTTTGTTTTGTTTTTTGTTTTTGTATTAGGGATTGAACCCAGAGGTACTTAACCACTGAGCCATATACTCAGCCCTTTTACTTTTTTGTTTTTTTTTTTTTGAGACATAGTCTCACTAAGTGTCTTAGGGCCTTGCTAAGTTGCTGAAGCTGGTTTGAACTTGCTATCCTCCTGCCTCAGCCTCTGAGCTGCTGGGCTTACAGGTATGCACCATCGCACCCAGCCATGGGTGGTCTTTCTTGTTAGCACAATTAATTTATTTATCAGTTTATGCCTTATGGTTGTGCCAGGCGGATGGTGGTTGTTTACTTGTACAAACACGTGTAGAGTCATTTCACCTCAGCCCTTAAACACAAAGTGGAGTAGTTCAAGACAAGCTACTGCTCTACAAAATAGAGTAATAAAGGTTTAGGCACATTCTAAAATCTGCTGTTCTATACCTCGCACAGTAACTTGGAGAGGACATAGCTGCTCCCTACAGTCTCACTAAATTGCTTAGGCTGATCTTGAACTTGCAATCCTATGGCCTCAGCTTCCCAAATTGCTGGGGTTACAGGTGTGCGCCACACCATTGGCTCCTGTGTTAATTTTTACAAGGATTTTTTATGTCCTACCCTTGTCTTGCCATTGCTTTTGGGGAGTAGGTAATTTGTTTTGATTTCATAGTTTCACAACTGGAAGGTGAATCTTGGCTTGAATCTCACCCATGTCTAATTTAGATGAGACAATGGACTTTTGAGTTAAAACTGGAATAAGTTATTTGAGACTATTGGAATAGATTGAATGCATTTTGCATTGTGAAAAGTGCATGGATTGTGAAAGTCAGGGGGCAGAATAGTATGATTTGAATGTGTCCTTCAGAAGTTCATGTGTTGAAAACCTAATTGTCACATTCATAAGTGAATGTATTTGGATGTGGGGCCTTTAAGAAGTAATTAGGATTAGATGATATCAGGATATAATGGCATTAATGGTTTTGTAAGAAGATGAAGAAAGACCCAAGCTATCAGCTTGCTCTATCTTATCCTGTGATGCCTTCCACCATGTTAAGCTGTAGCAAGAATGTTCTCACCAGATGCCAATCTGATCCTGGCTCCATGCTCTTCAGACTTCCTAGATTCTAGATCCATGAGCCAAATAATCTTCTATTCTTCATCAGTTACCCAATGTGTAGTATCCAATGATAGCACCAGAAAACAGGCCGACAGGTGTAATTGGGAAAGTAAAATTTAGGAAGTAGTGTTTAGTATTAAAATATCCAGAAGAACATCCTTTTGCTAGTTTGTGGAGAATTAAGCAAAGTACTTTGGTCTGAATGTTTCTTGAAAAGTAACTCAAAATAGTTTAGGCTTTGTGAATGTTTAAATTAAATGTTCTTGTTACTGTGTTATTGCAGCATCATTCTCTTGCCAATCAGGCTTGGTATTTCCTATTTGATAATGCAGTCTTCTTTTGGAATGGTTTCATTGTTTTGATAAACTTGAGATGCTGGAATTTCTTTTTCCTCCAAATGAAAGAATATATAAATTATGTCTTTTAAAATTTCCTATTATAGGGGCTGGGGTTGTGGCTCAGTGGTAGAGTGCTCGCCTAGCATATGTGAGGTCCTGGGTTCGATCCTCAGCACCACATAAAAAATGAATAAATAAAATAAAGGTATTGTGCCCAAAGATTTTTTTTAAAATTTCCTATTATATTAATTTGTCTTATTTGCTCAATTTTATGGTGTAAGTTTTTTTCAAAGAACCAGCTGTTAGTATTATGAATTCTAGTTTTATGTCTGTATTTCTACTTTTAAGGCTTTTAAATTTCCAAATTTTGGTTTTCTTCCATAAATTTCCTAGCTAGAAACTCAGTTCATTTGATTTCCCTTTACAGCTTTCTTTTCTTTTCTTTTTCTTTTTTTGCATTGGCAGCATCCCAGGCATTTTAATGTTTTAGTAGTATTTTAAATATTCCATAATAGTATTATGGAATAATTTAGTCATTATTTAGTCCTTAATTTAGTCATTATTTAAGGAAGGAAACTAACATTCATTGAGTTTTCCAGTGCCACGCCTAGCAATAAGTGCTTTCTAATTGGCTATTTAATTCTTACCTCATCACTGTCTGATAGAGGTAGTATTTGCTGCATTTTGCTCAAGAGGAATGTGATACTCAAAGTTTATGCTAAATAATCTTGTCAAGTCTACTACACTGCTTAACAAGTCAGTACTGAGAACAATCCAAGTGGTTTGGTAATTTTCATGGTGTTTTTGTCAGTTTATTTTAAATTGTGTAGTTTCTGCCTCTAGTCTCTACAGAGTACAGTTGTATACCTTCCATCACATTCTTGCTCATCACCCTCATCAGTAATTCCCTATTGCCTACAAGGACTTGTACTTTGATATTCAAATTCTGCTAGCATCTTGCCCCAGTCAGCCTCTTTCTTGTTCTCTCCAATGGCCTTTCTTCTGTCTCCAGCATCCCACCAACTATGGTTTACAGAACATACTTTGTGTTCAGTCTACTGAGATATCAAATCCTATCTATAACTTTTAAAAATCCTATTCTCTTTGTCTGGAATTCCCCATCACTAGCTTGCTTCCCAGACCTCACCTCTCTTTCCAGCTGTCTCAGGGTAATGAATCTCCCAAGTCTCCAGTTTGCCATAAGATGTAGTTATTTGTTGATGCATCATTCCCCATTGCTATTCTTTGAGTATCAGGAGGAAAGAGAGTATTGCACCTCTTTATATGTTCAATACATTTCAAGCACTCAAATACTGTTTAAAGTTTTAAATTTGTTGTATTTGTATTGTTTATTGCTGTCCCATGATTATTTATTTCTCCCTGGAAAAAATCTGTATGTATATAAAGAAAGTATGTTTTCTTTTCCTGTTAATTAATTATTAATATAGCCATGCTATTTTTATCTATTCTTAGTGTTCATTTCCATAGTTGCCCTAGGAACTTTGTCTACTTTATCTGTCATGATTTAGCAGCATGTACAAGTTCACAATGAAAATATTTCCGTATGATCATTAAAAGAAAATTATCATCTTAATTCCAACCATGCAGTTAGGTTTTTGTTATTTAGTATTTCCTTAGTAGTACTTTTAGTCTTCCAGTTGTGGGTTGCTTGGAATATACTTTATCAAATTACTGTGATAATAAACTGCTTATCTCATCCCCACCCAGGTATGATAGATTTCTCATCTCATACCTTTCTGGTAGTTGGGTTAACCTTTGACATTGGTTCCAAGTATGACTACTGAATACAACATATTTATAATTTGTTTTTTAATCTACTAAGTGGCCTTTTTAGGTATAGCTCTAATAGGAAGAATAATGATGTCTTTCATGTATACCCACATATGTTCTGTGTCATGGCAAAAGGGAATTAAAGTAGCAGATGAAATTAAATTAGCTAATCAGCTGACATTAAAATAAGGAGATTATTCTGGTTTCTCTGGTTGGGCGCCATATAATTACTACGTCTTTAAATATAGAAGAGGGAGACAAAGTAAGAAGTCAGAGTGATTCAATGTGAGCAGTTCCAAACTCTTCATTGCTGACTTTGAAGGTAGCAGAAGAGGCTGTGTGCTAACTAATGGGGTGGCTTCTAGAAGCTGGAAGAGGCCAGGAAGCATTCTCTCCTCAAGCCTCCAGAAGGAATGCAACTCTGCTGAAACGTTGAGGTTAGTTAGCCAAGCGAGACCCATATTGGACTGTTGACCTCCAGAACTATAAGATAATAAGTTTGTGCTTTTAAGCCTCTAGTTTTTTAATTTATATGGCAGCAGTAGGAAGTTAACATAAGGACATTCAGCCACTTTATATTTCTAACTCCAGTAATTGAATCATAAATTGTATTTTATACAATTTTGTCTTCTTATAAACGAAACTTATTTCCTTTCCATTTTTCTTTTTTCATGTAATAGACATAAAGCTCATAGGTTTACCTTTTAATTATATAAAAACCATAAAATAGTCACTTTTCTAATACTTAAAACATTTCAGTACTTATAGTTTCATTAATTCCACTACTCTTATTAGGTAAGAAAATTCTTTTACAGGGAATAATGCTTACAGCATTTATCTCCCCCCCCCCATCTATTTTTTTAATTTATACTACTTTAGAAAAAAATGCCTCTCTATATTATCTAGTTTATATATGAATCCTATGTCTGTCATTATCCTTTCATTTGTTAACTTTCCAATTCCTTGATTTGTTTTAAGTATTGTGTTTAAGACCACTGTTTCTGCTAATGTTATTTGTAGCCATAGCTTTGGTTGACAGATTGTTTTTGATTTTACAAGTTTGCCTGTGCTCTATTATATTTGTGATGACTCTGTTTTTATCAGCTTGTGAATCCCCTACACCACCATCCACCATAGGCCTTTTTCTTCTCCAAGGTCTAAGGGACAAAGTCATTCTTTGGCTTCTTTCAGTGTTACCTCCCTTTTGCTTTGTAGCATCTAATAAAAACCTGTCTTTGTTTTTGAGTATTAATAAAATAACATGTACTTAATATAGTAGATATTAAACTTTTCCACAAATCCCTGGAGGTCCTAGAGACCCTTTCCATCAGGTCTGCAAGGTTGAAATTATTTTCATAATAAAGATGATGTTTGCCTTTTTTCTCTGGGTTGACAATTGGCACTGGTAGTGCATAAGCAGTGGTAGGTCAAACAGCAGATACTTGGGTATGAATGAGGATAGTACTACCAGCTGCATTAGTCATGGGATTCTTCACTGCCACACATTTTCACTTTAAAATGCCAGTTTCAAAAGCAGTAAGAAATGTTAATCTGGGGCTGGGGATGTGGCTCAAGCGGTAGCGCGCTTGCCTGGCATGCCTGTGGCCCAGGTTCCATCCTCATCACCACACACAAAGATGTTGTGTTCCCCGAAAACTAAAAAATAAATATTAAAAAAATTCTCTCTCTCTCACTCTTTAAAAAAAAAAGATTAAAAAATTCTCTCTCTCTCTCTCTCTCTCAAAAAAAAAAAAAAAAAAAAAAGAAAAGAAATGTTAATCTTGGTTAATCTTAACCCCTGAGTATATATCTAGTTGAACATTCCAGGTGATGAAATGGAGAAAATGCGTAAAGGCCTTCTGCTCTAGACTGACATCTAACAGTTGACTCAAGGAAAAAACTTTATGTGAGTTGCAACCTTCTGGAATTGTTTTTATGGAACACCATTTTTAATTTGAAGGACAATAACACAGCCTGTGGTTCTGTGTATTAGGGTATTTAGTAGATATTCTCTCAAAAATATCAGAAGTGAACCTGCCACTTCAAGGAAAGCAACTCACAGTATTTTGCAAATGTTAAAATTTGAGCATTCATGAGAAAATCAGATTTAAAAAAAAAAAAAACTATCTGTCACCATGAGCTTGATATGCTTCTAGGACTTAAAACACTTGATAAAGTAGGTGGTGATAATAATGAATGTGAATTGTTTTTTGCTGTTGTGTAGTGAAATGTGTCACCATTCTAAAGATTTTCATCAGTGAATCAGTTTTTTCCAGTTGACCTTCATGTAATCATACAATCACACAGGGATAAGAGTCATTTAAAATGTGACCGACGAGTAGATTTACATGCGGTAGAGTATAAAAAGACCATTGACAAGATTTCAGACTTCACATTTATTTAAAATTTAAGAAACTATCACATGAATAGTGGTGTCCCATTAAAGAATATCCACCATTATCTGAAAGAGTCATTAAAATACTGGGTTCTGTTCTAATTATTTATCTCCATGAGGCTAGGTTTTCTTTGTATGCTTGAACCAAAACAGCATTGCAACAGAATGGATGTAAAGGTACATACCTATGGGAGGCTAGAAATTTAAAATTTTGCAAAACTGTAGAAATAATACTGTTCCTCTCACTAAGTTTGTGTTAGTTTTGGAAAATCGTTTTTTTCTATAAATGTATGTTATTTATGTTAATATGTAATGTGCCCACTCTTGTTACTTTTAAATAATATTTTAAAGTAGCCATTTTAAAATCTGATGAATAGCAATAGATATAACCCATATCATCTCTTTGTGGTCCTCAGTAATTTTTAAGAGTGTAAAGGAGTCCTAATATTTAACATTTTAAGACCTACCCCAATTCAGTACTTTACAGAAAGCATTTTTCATAATTTTTATATTCATAATACATTATGAGGTATAAATTGTTACCCTAATTTTACAGATGAGAATACTATGACCCAGATAGACTAGACATATATTATATTTAGCAACCACTTTAAATTTGATGGTCTTCCAACTCTCTTGGAGGTTTGCTTCTGAGTTAAATTCCGTAGGTCCATCTCCTTACTACCTTCCTATATTTTTCAATTGAAGTTCCTTATGTCATTATGTATAGTACAAAAATAGTATATTTTCCTCGCAGAAAAATCAGATATCCCAAGCAAAAGCATGCAATTCTCCCCAGCAAACGTAACTGTAAACTGTTTAGATGGTCTCCTAAGCATATTTAATTATCAGTGTAAAGTCAGTATATTCTAGTACACAATTAAAAAGCTACTGGAGTCAGATAGATCTTAGTTTGAATCATAACTCTGTGAGCTCTTAGACAAGTTTTAACAACTAAGCCTCCATCTTTAAAATGGGAACAGTCTAAGTACCTACTTTATAGGGTTGTTGTGAGGCTTAAGTGAGATAATGCATAAAGAACAGCTTAGTGCTTGGCACTATAAACACCATAAACATTCAATAAATGTCAGCTGCTGAGGATATGTATGTATGTATGAGTAGTCACGTCAATAGATAGGTCAGGTTTATTGGGATATATTTACATGCAGTGAAATTTATCCGTTTCAGTGTATATCCTGTGAATTTAACAGATCCATACACTTGTTTAACTGCCACCTAAAGATGGATATAGAATGGTTTCAGCACTGTAGAAAATTCCTTAATGCCAACCTTTCCCCCAACACAACCACTGGTAACTACACTGATGTGTTTACTATGTCTAGGAATTATGCCTTTTCCAGAATGCCAAATAAATGGAGTTGTACCATGTGTTGTTTCAGTCTGAATTATTTTATTCAGCATAATGCATTTGAGGTTCATTCATGTTGTATACATTCATAGTTTGTTTCTTTTTACTTCTGGTTACTATTCCATTGAATGGAGGTACCAGGATTGGCTAACCACTCACATGGACATTTGGGTTGATTTCAGTGGTTGTTAAGAATAAAACTGCTGTGAATATTTAAATAGAAGCCTTCGTGTCTTCATTTTTCCCTTATTCTTGGATAAATCCCTAGGTATGGGATTCCTGGGCCCTGGAATTCCAGTTGCTCCATATCCTTGCCAACAGTCATCAATTATATTAATGTTAACCCTTCTAATAAGTGTAATTTTATCTCACTATGGTTACCATTTGCACTTTTTAGTGACTGAAAACTGGTCATCTTTTTAAGTGCCTATTTGCCTTTTGTATATTTTCTATGATAGTGTGGTTTTGGCCATTTTTTATCAAGTTGTTTTCTTAACTTTTAGTTATAGAAGTCTTTTTTATAAACTGAATATAGACACTTTGTCAGATATACGTTTTCAGAGTGTTTTCTCTCAGTTGGTGCCTTAGCTTATTGTTTGGTTAATTTTGTCTTTAGGAGAGTAAGAGTTTTTAATTTTGAAGAAATTCAGTTTTGTCCCATCTAAGAAATCTTTGCCTAACCATAGGTTGCAAATACTTTTTTTCCTATATGTTTTAGATGTTTAATAATGTGGGGTGTTACATTTAAGACTGTGGTTTATTGCACATAAATATTTGATTGTGCTGTGAGGTTGTTATGGTTTAGATATTAGGTGTCCCCAAAAATTTCATGTGTGAGACAACACAAGAAGGTTTAGAGGTAGAATGATTGGGTTATGAGAGCCTTAACACAATCAGTGATTTGGGTTCCTGATAGGAATTAACTGAGTGGTAACTGTAGATAGGTAGGGTGTGGCTGGAGGAGTTAGGCCATTGCGGGCATGCCTTTGGGTATATATTTGTGAGCTGAGCTTAGTTTCTCTGCTTTCTGAGGTGAAGTCCTGAGCCTCTTTCCTCTGCTACACTTTTCCACCAGAATGTTTTGCCTCACCTTGAGCGCCAACGAATGGATCTAGCTTTCTATGGACTGAAACTATGAGCTCCAAAATAAACTTTTCCTTTTCTAAAATTGTTCTTATTGGATCTTTTGGTCACAGAAGCAAAAAAGCTAACTTAAACAGATGTTAAAAATCAGGGTGCATTTTTTTCATCTATCCAGTTGTTCCAGCACCATTTATTGAATTACAAACATTTCTCAATTGAATTGCCTTGGCACTGTCTTTCTTTTTAGAAGTTTCCTAGAATAAAGTAGTCCATAATATCCCTTAACTCCTGTCCCTTTAATGTTTAAAGGACTTTGTAGTGATATACCTGCTTTCATCCTTGATATTGATAATTTGTGTGTACTCTTTTTTTTTTCCTGATCACTCTGGCTATAGATTTACCAATTTTAATTTTTTTTCAAAAAAATAGCTTTTAGTTTCCCTTTTTCTTGTCTGTCTCTGGTGTATTTCATTGATTTATGTGCTTATATTTATTATTTTTGTCCCTCTGTTTATTTTTAAATTTTTTTCTTCTATTCCCATTTTCCTAAGATGGAATCTTGGATCATTTACTTGAGAACTTCTTTTTTGAAATTTAATTTAATTTATATTTAAATTTATTTTAAAATGATACATAAAAACTTAAGATTGTACATTTATTAAAAGGGGTGTGTGTCATGCTGGGTACAATGGTGCATGCCTGTAATCCCAGTGACTCAAGAGGCTGAGAGTAGAATCATAAATTTGAGACCAGCCTTCACGACTTAGTGATATTCTGTCTCAAAAAATATATATAAGAAGAGCTAAGGATGTAGCTAGCTCTATGGTAAAGCATTCTTGGAATCATTCCTTAATACCACCACCACCAAAAAGGTGTGTTATCAGACCTTCTTGATCTTTTTTTTTTTTTTTTTTTTTTTTTTTTTGGCAGGGCCGGGAGTATCAGGGATTGAACTCAGGGGCATTTGACCACTGAACCACATCCCCAGTCCTATTTTGTATTTTATTTAGAGACTGGGTCTCACTGAGTTGCTTGGTGCTTCGATGTTGCTGAGGCTGGCTTTGAACTTGTGATCTTCCTGCCTCAGGGTCCCAAACTACTGGGATTACAGGTATGCTCCAACTAGCCTGGCCTTCTTGCTCTTTTCTAACTGTAAACTTAGTCCCTATTGATCAAAACCTCTCCCAATTCCTCCCTTCCTTCTCTTCTGAGTCTCTAGTAACCACCACCCCACTCTCAACTTCTATGAGATCATTTTTTTTACATTCTACTTATGAGTGAGATCATGTGATACTTATCTTTCTGTGATTGCCTTATGTCACTTAATATAGTGATCTCCAATTCCATGCGTGTTTCTGCAAACAATAGAAATTTGTACTCTTTGTGACAGAATAGTATAGGTACCACACTATCTTTGTATTTTGTGACAGAATAGTATAGGTACCATACTATCTTTACCCATCCATACTTTGATGGGCACTTAGGTTGATTCTGTATCTTGGCTACTGTGAGTAGTGCTGCAATAAATATGGGAGAAGTTTATTGCAATTGACATACTGAGTTAATTATTTTTATATATACATTTAGGAGTGGGGTTAGTGGATCACAAGTTAGGTCTATTTTTAATTTTTTGAAAAACCGCCATACAGATTTCTATAACAGCATATTAATTTAAAGAACTTCTTTTCTAATGCAAACGTTTTGTATTATTTTCACAAATTTGGTATATTGTGTTTTCACTTTCATTTAGTCCAAAATGCTTTCTAATTTTTCTTTTGCTTACAGATTATTTAGAAGTGTGGTAGTTAATTTTAAAGTATTTTGAGAATTTTCCAGATATCTGTCTGTTGTTAATTTCTAATTTAATTTCACTGTGTTTAGACACTTTTAAAATGTGATTTCAGTGCTTCTAAATTTGGTGATCTATGTTTTATGGCCAAAAATTCAATCTGTTTTACTGAATGTTTCATGTGGACTTGAAAGGAATTTGTATTTTGTGGTTGTTGGGAGGAACTCTTTTTTATCAAATTAGGTCAACTTGATTGAGTGTTGTTACAATCCTGTATATATTTAGAAATTTTTATCAGTATGTTCTATTAATACTGATAGAAAAGTATGGATTTTCATTTATAACTGCAAATTTTTCTACTTCTCCTTTTTGTTTGCTTATGTTTTCTACCTGCATTTTGACATTTTGTTATTAGATACTTAAATATATATGATTGTTAGACCCTCTTGAAAAATTGACCCCTTTGTCATTATGAACTGCCCATATTTTTCCCTGATAATATTCCTTGTTCAGAAATATACTTTCTTATATTGTGGTAGGCAGAATGGTTCCCAGCAAAGAAATTCATGTCCTGAGCTCTGGAACCTTTGAACATGTAATGTTATGTGGCAAAAGGGACTTTCCAAATGTATTTCAGCTTATACTATCCATTTCTATTGTACTCTGACAAATTGCCATAGATGTAGTGTCTTAAAACCACACAAACTTATTATCTCAGAATTCTTTAGGTCAGCATTCTTAGGTACAGCATGGGCTTAGTGGCTCTTCTGCTTAGAGTCTCACAGGTTGAAATCAGAGTGTTAACAGGGCTGCATTCCTTTGTGGAGGCTCTGGAGATTAATCCGCTTCCAAGGTAATTTGGGCTATTGTGAAAATTTAGTTCTGTGGAATTGTAGGGCTGAGATTCCACCTCTCCTGCTTGCTATCAGCCAAGAATCTCAGCTTCTAGTGGTTGCTTGCATTCTTTGGTTCATGGTTCCTTTCCTTCCATCTTCAAAGCCAGCAATAGCAGGTTGAGTCCTAATCTGGAATCTCTCTGATTTCCACTTTCACCACATCTCTCTGACTTACTCTTCTCCCTTCCTGTTCTTCTTCTGAGAACTCCTGTGATTACTCTGGGCCCACTTGAATAATCTAGGATAATCTCCCTATTTTAAGGTTAGCTGATTAAGATCCTTAATTCCATCTGTAGAGTTCCTTCACAGTAGAACTTAGGTTAGTGTTTGATTGAATAACCAGAGGACAGGAATCTTTTAAGACATCTTTAGATTTTGCTTACCATGGTTAAAATAGGGAAATTAGCCTGATTTGTGTAAGTGGGGCTAGTCTAATCACATGAACTCATTTTTGGGGGGAGGACCTGGGATTGAACCTAGGGGCGCTTAACCACTGAGTTACATCTCCAGACCTTTTTTATATTTTATTTAGAGACAGTGTCTCTCAGAGTTGCTAAGTGCCTCCGTAATCTGCTAAAGCTGGCTTTAAACTCGGAATCCTCCTGCCTCAGCCTCCCTAGTTGCTGGGATTATAGGCTTGTACCACTATGCCTGGATAATCACATGAACTCTTAAAAGTAGAGAACTTTCTTTTCTAGGAAACAGGAGAGATATGGCAGGAGAATTCAGAAAAATTCCAAGTATGAGAAAGATTCAATATGCTGTTGCTGGCTTTGATATATAGAGGCCTATAGTGCAATGGTGACCCCCAACTGATAGACAGCAAATGAACAGGGCTATCTGTCCTACAATCACAAGCAGCTCAATTCTTCAAAGAATCTGAAATGAACTTGGAAGCAGATTCTGCTTAAAGTCTCCTAGTATGAGCCCCATCAACAGACATCTTGGTTTTTGCCTCTGTTCTGAAACTCGAAGCAGAGAAAATGACCATACCCACTTGGCCTTCTGCCATACAGGTCAGTAATGTTATGGGCCAGGCTATATGGGCAATTACCAAACAGACTCCATTTTACCCTGAGACTCATATTGTGTAAAAAATGCTTCTCCCATGGAAAAGCCCCACCTCTGTACCCATGAATAGTTACCTAGCATAGCATACTTGGCAACACAAAATAGCAATTGTTGTGGTAAAACTACCTGATTACTTGTAACAGTTCCCTCCTTGCTGCAGTAGCAAGAATGGAGTCACTATGGCTATAGGAGCAGGCAGGTATAGCTGTAGGGACTCCATGTCACCTGTTCTAGACTCCACCTTAGTTTTTCTGTTACTGCTCTGTGAAGAGACAACTGCAGGACCCATTTCTGAGAAAACAAAATGAAAGCTGTTTTCTGCTAAATTAAAATATATATATAGTCTTCTGTACTTTTTATCCCCAAAAATGTACTCAACCCAGGATATGGTGGTCTTGGTGACCTATATGACTTTGAAGTAGATTCTCGCCCCCACTGACCACCTGCTCGATGGTGTTCTAGCACCTTCTCTGACCCAAAATGTGGTTGACTGAGTTGTTCTGCTAACAGCTTTTTTTAGCTTCTGTACCTGCTTGCTTACAGCTATGTCAACCTGGATGTGGGTTTTATAGTTTTTGCCTTTACATATCCTAAAATGCTCAAGCTCAGGGCTGTTCCTTGCAGAGACAGTTATGGGTCCTATGGAGAATAGTCACCAGCCTGCTGGCTAAATAAAAACTCTTCAAATTGGACAAAACTGGGACTTGTGTTTTCTGAGTGACCTGCCCCACAACAAGTAAGATGATAAATTTGTATTGTTTTAAGATGCTAAGTTTGTGATAATTTATTACTGCAGCAATAGAAGACTAAAACAGATACTAAGATAGTCGCTCCAGTTAGTATTTGTTTTGTACAACTTTTCCCAACCTTTTTAATTTTTTTAGTTGCAGATGGACCCATACCTTTATTTTATTTATTGATAATTATGTGGTGCTGAGAATTGAACCCAGTGCCTCACACATGCTAGACGAACACTCTGCCACTGAACCCCAACCCCAACCCCATCCTTTTGATTTTAATCAATCTGACTTTACAAAGTGGGTTTCTTTTAAGTAGTACATAGTTTTCTTGCTTCTTTATCCAATATAATAATCTTTGTCTTTAAATTGGTATTTATACCATTTATATTTAACATAGCTGTTGTCAGGGTTAGATTTTCACTACCTTCTTGCTTCATCCTGGAAAACACCTCCAGTCCATAAACTGGGACAGTTCTAGTGTTTATTCTGTTTGTTTCCCCCTCCTCCCTCTGTTCTTCCTCCTTCCTTATTCTTTACTGCCTGTCACCCAGTGTCTGCAAATGGGGGTTTTATTTATTTTGTTCAGTTCTTTTTTAACATGGGGAGATAAGTCCTATTTTTGATATTACATCTAGTCTGTGAGTAGAAATCTTAAAAAATATAATTTTTTTCTTTGATCCTAGGGATTGAACTCAGGGACACTGGACCACTAAGCCACATCTCCAGCCCTATTTTGTATTTTATTGAGAGACAGGGTCTCACTGAGTTGCTTAGCACCTCACTTTTTCTGAGACTGACTTTTAACTCATGATCCTCTTGCCTCAGCCTCCCAAGCCACTGGGATTACAGGCATGAACCACCACATTCAACTGTAATTTCTAATTAATATTTTAGGACCTCCTTTATAGCAATTCCTTTTTATGTGAGATGTGAGTGACTCTCTCTCTCTCTCTCTCTCTCTCTCTCTCTCTCTCTGTGTGTGTGTGTATGTGTGTGTGTGTGTGTTTACTCAGCCCTGGGAAGTATAATACAATTGCCAAAAATGTCTGTGCCATATGAACATAGCAGATGGTTGTCTTTTTACAAGTACACTAAAAAAAAATAGTGGGCTGGGGATGTGGCTCAAGTGGTAACGCGCTCGCCTGGCATGAGCTGGGCACTGCGTTTGATCCTCAGCACCACATAAAAATAAAGATGTTGTGTCCACCAGAAACTGAAAAATAAATATTTAAAAAAATTCTCTCTCCCTCCTCCTCCTCCTCCTCCCCCCCTCCTCCTCCCTCCTCCTCCCCCCCTCCTCCTCCCTCCTCCTCCCCCTCCTCCTCCTCCTCCCCCCCCCTCCTCCTCCCTCCTCCTCCTCCTCCTCCTCCTCCTTCTTCTTCTCTCTTAAAAAAATGGTGATAGAACTTGGCCATATTCTGAACATGTCAACCTTTTACAGTCTCTGTGCCTTGGTATAAATAGTTCTTCTGCCTAGAATGCTTCCTCGACTTACTTCCTTTCTTCATAGAAGTATTCAAGTATCCTCTGGAAACAGCTCCATAGCCAACACTTCTCTGCTTCTCAGAGCTTCAGACAGAACTTGTATTTCCTCTTCCCAGCTGTTGTAACACCCTGCCTGTGGCACCAGTTCAGCAAAGGTCATTCTGTGTTTTAATTATGTGTTTCTTGTGGACTTCCTCCTACCAGGAAGCCCTAGAAGACAGGGAACTTACTTTAGTCTTCTTTATGTTTCTCTTATCCCCAATAAAATATATCTGCTATCTAAAACTTTTCAATAAATGATTGTTGAATTAATGACATATTATGTACTGAAATATATTGCTATTACTCCATCTCATTTGTGAAGGTGAATCCCCTTTAATCATTTTACTTTTCTCCTAGTAAATTCCTCATCTATGCCTGTCTGCTGCTCTTCTCTGTGCTGCTGGCCCTTCGCCTGGATGGCATCATTCAGTGGAGTTACTGGGCTGTCTTTGCTCCAATATGGCTGTGGAAGTTGATGGTCATTGTTGGAGCCTCAGTTGGAACTGGAGTCTGGGCACGAAATCCTCAGTATCGGTAATAGTGCTTTATAAAACCCATTGGTCTCTGTCCTAAGGATATCTTGCTTTTCCTCACTTTTTTTCATATTGTGAAATAATTAACATTTAAAAAAATTATTGTTCTGTTTTCCTCACTTTTGATAAAATGAGAACCATTCCTTTTCTACCTGTTTTGGGTTTTATAAGAACTATAGTACAGGCAAACTGAGAACCCTTTAGTGTATTTTTTAAATTGGGTGTTTGGTATTTATTTTCTTAAAAAAGCAATGCTAGTTTGATTGGCTAAGTGCCAAGCCAGCCCACAAGTGCCTAAATAATCCAAAAGGAAACCAAACTACAGAATTTTTATGCCACAGGTGACTAAACATAGTTCTAGCCTTGATTATCAGGGATTTGACTTTCTCCAGATAACTTTTGGAGCTATAGCTCCCCTTGTCCTACTCTCCTAGCACTGGGGTTTTAGGACTGTTAATGACTTCTGGAAGGTGGTTTGGTGGGAAGACTATAAGTCCTTTAGATGGGAGCCGGGGGAATGAGAAAAGTTGAGAGTCATGTTGAGAAGGAAGACAGAGTTTTGGGGGTCACTAGAGCCGGGTACAGCCAGTGTTACTGAGCTCTGTGAGAGTATTTTTCTTCTCTTTCACAGAGACTGGAACTTCTTAAAGAAAAAAAGGGTGTAATGGGGTGTGGGGGGTATTTGGGAAGTGAAGCAATGCCTAGTAGGCAAGTAGGGAGGGGAGAAGGAGGTACAGGCTGCTACTCCTGGTTGAAGAGTATAGAAATTGGGGCCCCTTCAACTTTTAAAATTATTGGTTATGGACTATAACAAGAAGATTTAGATGGTGTAAGTATTATCTGTATCTAGGAGCTTTAATATTTATTTTTTTTAGTTTTCGGCGGACAAACAAACATCTCTGTTTGTATGTGGTGCTGAGGATCGAACCCGGGCCGCACGCATGCCAGGCAAGCGTGCTACCGCTTGAGCCACATCCCCAGCCCCTATCTAGGAGCTTTAAAATAGCTACACAAAGAGCCTTGGCAAGTCAGGGCTATTGATGTGTAGCTATTTTAAAGTCCTTATATCTTTCAAAAAAGATTGATTACCTATATGGCTGCACATCTTTTCCTTTTTATGAGATAGTATTAGATATTTAATGTTTATTCCTGAAATAATTAAAAGTTAACTATTATTTTAGGTTTCAACAATTGATATTTAGAAGCTATTCGAACCTCTTATCTGTTGTTTTAAGACTTTTTGAGCAAGGAAAAGAATTATGTGTTTGGTTAAATATATGGAATGTATAGATATGGTCATTCCAGTGTTAACATTAACTGGTGGAACACTGTTGGTCCTAAGGGAATAAACATTGACCTTGTTTTCTCTGTGTTCTAATCTCAGGTGTGTTTATCACTGACAAGACATGTATATCAGAATGTTCGTGTATATTTTGACTAACTATTGTAGGTCTTTTAAATGCATTATAAAGCATGTCTTGATTTGTGGCTTTACCATTTTTCAACTGTTAATATGTTAAGTTTGTGCTTGAATTGAATTAACTAATTGAACTAATTTTGTTTGAGAACGATTTTAACTATTTTGTTCCTTATCTTTCATCTGCAGGTTTTAATACATCCTAATGGAAAAGAAAGGAAAATAAAAAGACATTTAAACTTTTAATTTGTATTTTAAAGTAGCACCTAACAAATAGTTACCATATCTTGTTGAGAATAAACCACACTTGTTCATAAAGCTAGATTTATTTTTGTAGTATTGCTTTTAATTCAATGACAAATGAAAATCATAGACTGAAAAGATGTTTGTCATTTTTTAACAGTAGAAGCAATCAGTATAAATAATCTTAGAAATAATTCTTGTAGTTGAATTTAAAGTTATGAACAAAAGTATAATCAGGTTTAACTTAGCTTTCTACCAGATTTTCATTTTCTTTTTGACAAATTTATAAGTAAAATTCAAAGTGCCAGCGTAAGTTGGTATTCACCATGGATTGCTTGCTTATAAATGGAGATTCTGAACTGAGGGTCTTTTGTCTTTTTCTTCTTCTCTCCCTTTTTAGAGCAGAAGGAGAAACGTGTGTGGAGTTTAAAGCCATGCTGATTGCCGTGGGCATCCACTTGCTCCTGTTGATGTTTGAAGTTCTGGTCTGTGACAGGATCGAGAGAGGGAGCCATTTCTGGCTTCTGGTCTTCATGCCACTGTTCTTTGTTTCTCCAGTGTCTGTTGCAGCTTGTGTCTGGGGCTTTCGACATGATAGGTCACTAGAGGTAAGAGTTAATATATTTAAGAATGTTTTCAAAACAGTCGTTTGAATGTCAGTGTCTTGCCCTTTGTTAGGAAGAGATTGATTGTTAACTCTAGATCATGCCATATGTGGCAACAAAATACAATGGAAATAATTGTTGCCTTTCTTGACACCAAAGTGTAGCTGTCCTCTGCCAAGGCCATTAGCCTTCTCCCAACTTCCTGTTTTCCAATCCACTTGCATTACCAAGGCCTCTACAGAGATAGAGAACTCATAAGATAGATATAGATGTAAAACAATAGATTTTAGCTGAATCTAGTGGTGTAAACCTGTAATCCCAGTGACTCAGGAGGCTGAGGCAGGAGGATCACAAGTTCAAAGCCAACTTTAGCAACTTAGTAAGACTCTCAGCAACTTAGCAAAATCCTGTCTCAAAATGTCAAGAAAAAGGATTGGATTTAGCTCCATGGTAAAGCACCCCCGGGTTCAGTCACCAGTAACAACAACAAAAAAAGATAAATTTGAAGGAACTGGCATATACACAATTGTGGGATTGGCAAGTCTGAAATGTCTAGAGACTTGATAGGAGATGAGACTGCAGTCCTGAGGCAGAATTTCTCTCTGGAAAACCTCAGCGTTGCACTTAAAACATTCAGCAGTTTGGATGAGGCCCACCCACATTACTAAGTGCAATCACCTATATTTGAAATCAATATCTTCACAACAACACCCAGTTTAAAGTTGGATTAAATAACTGGATACTAGTGGGGCACAGTGGCACACGCCTATGATCCCAGCAGCTCAGGAGGCTGAGGCAGGAGGATTGCAAGTTCAAAACAGCCTTAGCAATTTAGTGAGACCCTAAGCAATTTAGCAAAACCCATCTCTAAATAAAATATTAAACATGCCTGGGGATGTGGCTTAGGGGTTAAGCACCCCTAGATTCAGTCCCTGGTACCAAAAATAAAATTACTGAGTACTATAGCCCAGCCAAGTTGATTCATAAAGCTAAAAATCACACTCCAAAGCCCAGGCCCTGTACACATAAGCTGAGGGCCCAAAGCTGTGAGCTAATGTGTTGAAGAGATACTGGAGACAGTGCAAGAGGCCACCTTATCCACGGTTTCACTTTGCTTGATTTCAGTTACCTGTGATTAGCCAATGTCCAAAAATCTAATAGACTACAGTAACATTTTAATAATATAGTTCATTACTTTTATTACAATATATTGTTAGAATTGTTCTATTATTAGTTTTTTATTAATCTTTTGCTATGCCTAATATATAGAGTAAACTTTATCATAGGTATGTATATATTGGGGAAAAAAACAGAGTATGTCATTTTGGCACTATCTGTGGTCTCAGGCATCCTCTGGGAGTCTTGGATCATAACCCTGTGAGTAAGGGAGAAAAACTTTAGGTGCCTTGTGGAAGAGAATTATAGGAAGGAGACTGATATTGGTTTGGAAGGGAACATAGGAGCTGTAGGGTAAGCCTTAGCTTTAGGTGTACTTTTACCCCAGGTGTAGGTTTGAGAGGAAATTGCCGAGAGAGAGAGAGAGGTGCTGATGGAACAAGGCACTGTGAGATCCAGAGGGAACAGAATTAAGAAAACCAGGAAGGGCTTGGCCTTGAAAGGGGTGATCTTCCCCTCTAGAACTGGCAGAAATCTTAGCATTGGATGTGGCTGATGGGTAGATGTGGACTATGAAAGTAGGTACTTCTCTCAGCCTACCCTTACCACCCCTGCAGTTCCCTAATCGTTTGACAAGTCAGCTACTTCTCTTCTGCACTGCTTCTCTCTAGCTGATTGCTGGGGACTGCTAAAGAAAGTCACCTGACTCATAGACTAAGTCACCATCTTGAGCCAGACCATGCATTAACAGAGCCATAGCACTCAGGCCCCCAAAGGGTAAAGATTGGTTTTGGGATAAAGGTGGGGAAGGTCTTACTTCTCACCCATGGCCTTCTTGGGAGGGAATAAGTAACCCTTGATGGTGTGGGCCTCCTGGAAATAAGTGTCTGAAGAAGAGTATTAAGAAATAATGCAAAAGACACAGAAAATATTTTTTAAAGTAAGAGCTTGGTGGGTGGAAAAGACCTGATGGGTCTGATCTTAATAAATGGGAAAAGCCCACAAATGCTTTGTTTGTAGTGAAACACACCAAAGGAACTTATTGTGAGAAGGGGTTCTTCAAGGTAAACAAGAAGTAAGAGGCTGTGGGAAGTTGGCCTGGTTGGGGCCTTATCACTTGCACAGTAATTCTTCCTCCTCCAGGCAGCTGGTGCCTCAAGGCTATTTAGGCTGCACTGGTATCTCTTTTACCCAAGGCTAGCAGGCATATAAATTCAAGGCCATGAACTCATGAATTCCATGCCCTGAATGAGCCCCATTAACACCCATTAACACCTGCACTTGCAAATGGGTGTATCTTTCTACACCTTTGCATGGGAAGATTCCAAGATGCTGCAGTCAAGCTGTCCAAGGCTATGGAGTTCAAAGCAATAATTTGTCACTCCCAACACTTACTCTTTCTATGAATAAAGTGCAGGCATGCATGCAGTACATTACCTACCAAATAACTGGTATTAAAATTTCATGAGGGGTACAATTAGAAAACAAATTTATAATGTGGCTTCTTGGAATGCAGTAATTAAAGTGAAGTTGAGCAGCATTGAACAGACCCTCATGGTATCTGTGCAGCCTGGTAATATCTGTATGTGTATCGTATTCCAGGGCCATTCACAAACACTCTGCCCATCTGAAAGACCAGTCTGTTTTCTTCCTTCCCTCTTTGTGGACATATCCGTTCAGTACTCTGGATCTTAGCCAAACTTACACCACTCTCTGTCATCTGAAAAAGAAAAGAAAGCAGCTAGGGCAAGCCCCTCTGAGGCCTGGGTTCCACTCTCATGCTTTCTCCTTCCTGTTCACAGGCGAGCTTCTTGAAATCTGCTATTCTATCCTTAGTGCTCTGTTACTTTCTCCTGATCTCTGCTCAGCCCTGTTTTCAGGGAACTGGCATGAGTGCCCAAGGCCAAGTTCCAGTGGGCATCGGGTAGTCCTCGTCTTTTTCGTCCTGGGCTTCCAACACTGCAGAGTGTTTCTTGACTGGCATTTCCCTGGCTTCTGATCCTTGGTCCCTCTGGCTGCCTCTGGCTTGAATTCCTTTGCTGAGTTCTTCCTCTCCCTACTCCTTATGAATTGCTGTTTCTTAACATTTCTCTTTCTCCTCACTATTTTTACTTAATTGGAATGATCTTCTTGACATGCCTGCTTTTGCTAACCCTCAGGAAGCTATTGCCACCTAAATTCCTATTTCAGAACTCACTTTTCTGCATCAGCTTAAGATTTCCTCCCTCTTGGACTCCAGAGTAGCTCATATGTGACTAGAGCATAAAGATGGAAGTCCACACTTCTGGGGGAAAGGAAACCTGCACACAGGTGTGGGGCTAAACAAGCTACACCCTCATCACTCAAGGCATGCTCCAGGCACCTTAGCGTACTCAAGGGGCACCAAGGATAATGGACACTTTGAAGGAAACACTGATCCTTGACATCTGTTGGGATACCACACAAACCACTAGCTCAGTTTTATTTGTATTATTAGTTCACACCCATTCCTTTTGAATACTGTATCTTTAAAGAGCTGAGTTTTTGGAAGTTGCTATGATTAGAAGCTAGCACTAATGGGAAAATGCAGCAGAAGAATGGGTAATGAAAATGGAAGTGCCATATCTAATTCCAAGATTTGGGAAATTGTGCACCACCTAGCAGGCACAAAATCTCAGTAGGAATATGTTTTGTGTGCTTTTTAAAAATAATATAATTATATTTTTCTTTTGACTTAGGTGATTTATTTATTTTTCAAAGTGATTAGTATGGAAATACTAAATTTATACCTAATTTCCTAATTCAGTGGAACTATTAGTTATTTCTTTTGGCCAAGAGATCTGTGAAAGAATTACAAAGTCACCAAATGTCCTATGGACTGAGAACTTTGGGGAATCTCTGGGCCAGGTCACAGATTTTTGTTCTATAGACAAAGACAAGGACTTTCTCCAAAAAGAAGAGCACCCCAGAGGCCATTTGAACAGAGGGTCATCCAGCTAGAGCTGTGAAAGTATTGCGGGGATGATGACATTGGAGGCCTAGTGAGGTAGTCCTGATCAGGATAAAGAGTGGGGGGCAGGCTCAAGAGAAGTTTAGATAGGAGAATGGACAGGTGCTGGTGACTGAATATGAGTGTGGGGAAAAAAACAGAGGGCACTTCCCAGGTTTGTGATTTGGTGAATCAGGATGCTATGGTGACTTACAGTTAAAGAAAGGAGAAGGACAGGGTTTAAAGTGCTGGAGGTAACAAGCTCAGTTGGGGATCAGCTTCATTCATAATGCCCCTAGGAAAGCCTAGTTCCTAGTGGCATCTGTTGCAGCTGGGTCTGATGCACAGCAGGAAGGCTAGCCTGGAGAACCGACCACTAGGCCGTAATACAAGCTGGGGAGTGACTGAAACTTCTCAATACCCAGAATGGAGTGAATGAAAAGGCTGAGTTTTAGGTTCTGAGTAGCATCAGAAAGAACCTAAGAAGAAAGAAGTGTCAGAGCACTTAGAGGTTGCCAAGACTATGTAGTGGAATCCTTGAAGTTCTGAAGGAGAGGTACAAAAAGAAAGGAATAGTCAGCCATAGCATATGTGAAGAGACATTTAGGAGGATGTGAGTGTAAGTGTTCTGCTGCCTCCTGGTATTGGTGACATTGATGAAGGCAGTTTCCTGATTGGGTGGTGATGTAGGCAGAGGCCAGATCACATGGTGGGGGGATTAGGATGGTAGTAAGGCAGTAGGGGCTCATATAACCATTTCTTTCTCACAAAGCTGGGCTCTAGTAGAAAAAGGAAGTAAGGCTGAGAGGGTTACTGAATCATGGGGGGTGGGATTATTTGGAGTTGGGGTTGCTTTTGCTTTTAATGGGAAATGTTTAACTTGTTTCTTGCTGGAAAGCATCAAAGACATAGTTAAGATAAATGATGCAGTAAAAAATCTATAATTAATGGCTTGATATGACAGGGTCTTCAAGGAGCTGAAAAGGAAGGTATGGGATGTAGGGTTGAGTCCTGGATATAAGAAAAACGAACTACAAGGGTGGTTATAAATAGAGATGATTGTAGATAGGGACAGGAAGGAAGCATGGGGAGTCCACTGTGGATTGCCTTTCTTTCTCACTGTACCTAGAAACAAGATCATCATTGAGCCAGCAATGATCAGGCCTTTACTCACAAAAAGGCCAGGGCAAGCACTAAGCAGAGGGATGAGGTAGGAGCACATTTCTCTTTGGTATAGCATTGCTGTGCTCTTCTCGTGTGGAAAATCAGGAGTTTCCAATGTAATGCGATATAGTTTTACTGTATTACAGTTTGCATTGCCTTTTAGTGTGTTAACCAAATAACTGTAGTATTGAATGCAACTTATAGTTTAACTGATTCTTCTCTTCATTTGTAGTTAGAAATCCTGTGTTCTGTCAACATTCTCCAGTTTATATTCATTGCCTTAAGACTGGACAAGATCATCCACTGGCCCTGGCTTGTATGTAACTTTTTAAATCCTTAAATAAATGCTTTCATTATAAAAGTAATTCATGTTCATTGTAGGAAACTTGGAGAAGACAGACAAGTATAGGTAATAAACTAATAATCACCTATAATACTGTCACTAGGAGATAATATGATTAGTATTTTATATTCCCTTGTTTTATATAAAAATTATACTGCATGTAAAGTTTTATATCCTGATTTTTTATATAAATTCAGTTGATTCATTCTTCAGTTATATCTATCAGGCTATCATTTATAAATAATTCTGTTGTTGCCAGTGTTTGCAGTTTTAAAATATGCTGCATTGGCAATATACATTTACATTTACATATATGTGTGTGTAAATATATATATATACACACACATATATATATCATATATATATTCACATATATGTATTTAAGTTTTTAAAAGTTTTAGTTGACATATAATATGCATATTTAGGGGTGCAGTGTGACATTCCAATAGTGTTTACAATGGGTAATGATCAGATCAGTGTATTTGGCATATCTGTTACCTTAGACAGTTATCATTTCTTTGTGTTGGGAACTGTCAGATTCCTCTACTAGCAACATGAAATATTCAATCTATTTTGTTAACCATAGTTATCTTACTATACTATAAACATTTATACTCCTGCATAATCTGAAGTATATAATTTGATGCATAAAAATTCTTGTTGGTATGTTTACTCTCTCCTTAGGAATTTCTCCAGAAACAGTATTACTGGGCTATGGGGTTGGAGATTTTTAAGATTCTTAAATACAAATATTATGCTGCCACCTTGCTTTGTCAAAAACCTGTACCAGTTTACACTCTTGCTAGGGGTGGGATCATAACTCAAGCTTCTATACTGTGTTTTCATTTAATGCGTATCAGGTTAAAATTGACTGTGAATGAAGGTGTGCATGTGTGGATGGAGGGAAGGATACACAGGTAAATTGCAAGCCACAAATTAGAGAATGTAGTGTTGTTTCAACTAGTGAGTGCATAGAAAGAAGATTGGGAGCAAAGGCAGGAGTATTCCATGGCTTCCCTGCTGCTTGATTGTGCACTTTTGCATACAATACCAAATAAAACATATAGTTAAAATAGAAAAGTATTCATTTCAGTACATGGAAGAAAATAAGGGAGCATGGACTCCAAAGTATAAGGAAATATGAGATTTACCTCTTTCACCCAAAGTCTTTGATAAAACGTAATGAAAAATGTTGCTTAGGCATCCATCCTACATCTTCAGGGTGATATATCTAGAAAATGGTAATTTGATTGAAAACTGCTTCCAGCCAAGACAAAGCTCTTAGTATAAGGTACAATCAGGAAAAAAATAGATTTGGAATTTTGAATATATTTGCACAAGTGAACACAGGGATTTTAAACCCTCAATCCTGTATAGCTTCTAGTGCATGAAGCAGTCGGATTACATATCTCCCAAGTGAAAGCAAATGAGGCTATTAAGATCCCTGTCATGCCACCCATGAAAGGAAATCCAATAAATAAGTAATCACAGTTGTGCTTTAGAATGAGAAAGACAAACTACATATAGTTTTTAGCAGAACTTACAATCAAGAACTTCAAGCTAATCAAGAAGAGGAAAAAATCATCTATCAATTAAAAATCATAGATCTAAAATTAAAATGTACACCTCTAGAACTATTAGAAGAAAAGATAGGACAAAAATTTTAGGGCCTACAATTAGGTGGAAAGTTTGTAGAAATGGTGCTGATAGGGCTGGGGCTATGGCTCAGCAGTAGTGCACTTGCCTGGTATGTGTGAGACACTGGATTTGATTCTCAGCACCACATATAAATAAATAAATAAAATAAAGGTCTATCAACAATTAAAAAAAAATAAAAGAAATGACGCCAATAATGTGGTTCACAAAACAAAGAAAGAGAAACTCAGAATTCCTAAAATTAAAATGAAATAAAAGACAAGTCACAGACTGGGAGACACATTTTTTAACTATCAAAACTTTTTCTTGCATTCAAAACATAGGAAGATTACTAAAAAAAAAAAAAAAACCCTCAACAATGAGAAAACAAACACCTGATTTAAAAATTGACAAAATTGTGAATTGAACAGATAATTTACAAAGAAGATATATACATGATTACTACGCAAAACCATGGTGAGGTCCTTCTACACGTTAATCACAGTGATGAAAAAAAAAAATCTGGCAATAGCAAGTGCTGGAGATACTGCAAAGAAAGGGGCATATTCTTGCATTACTGCCAGGAAAGCAAGACTGTTTAGGCACTCTGAAAAGTAGTTTGGCAATTTTTATATAGTTAAACATGTACTTACCATGTGATCTAGCACTACAAATATAAAGCCACACAAAAACACAGATATAAAGCCTTATAGTGGCGCTGATGGTGATACAAGGAGTTAGAAACTAACTTCAGCAAGTAGTGTGATAAACTGGTCATCCATATAGTGGAATGTCATTAACAATGAAAGGGAACAACCTGTGGCTATATGAAGAGTTTAAATGAATTCCAAAGACATTATGCTGATTGGGAGAAGCTAGTCTCAAGTACTTGGTATATAATCCCATCATACAACATTCTCATTTAGAAAAACAGATCACTAACAGATTAGGGTTCTGATGGGGTGATAAAGTAACAATGAAGGAGCAGCATAAGGAAGTTTTATAGGGTAACAGTACTATTATATGTGCTACCTACAGCTATACATATGTGCAGTTGTTAGAACTCTTTTAAGTCTATGCCCCAAACCAATCAGCTCTATTGTATGATCCCTAAGGAAAGAAAGGAACAAGGGAAGAGTAGCCTGAGGGGTCAGGGTAGGAGGGTGGGGAGATGTCAAGGGAGGCTGGCCAGGCTATGCCCCCAGGGCTTCTCCTGTGGGCTCAAGTGTGGGTAAGGCAATGTCATTCTGCTGGGACCAATACATACAGACACAGAGCATGCCTGGCATGGTGGCAAGGTTGGAGTAGCGCGATGCAGCCAGCGTGAATCTGCCAAGGTCACTAACTTGGAGGGGGTATAGGATCTCTAGAAGCCTGGGCGGCTAAAGGTGCTGGAGGACGTGGTCCCAAAAGTGTCCTCAAGTTCTTCCAGCAGGTTGTAGATATTTGGTGTGGTGAGCGTGTGTGAGGTGTGCGCACAGGGGCCCAGGCAGCCCTGGTCCCTGCAGTACCTGCGATGCCAGCAGAGGCAGGCGGGGCCAGACTGCATGTGTGAGAGAGGGGAAGTGGGGGTGAGTGGGAAGCGGGGACTGGGACACTGAGCACAGGAGTCCTGAGTGAGGGAGTGGGGACTCTGAGTGAAGACTCTAGGAACCCAGAGGCCAAGGCCCAGAAGCAACACCTTTCCCCAAAGAAGAGGCGCCTGGGACATAGCGTTTCCTGCAGCAGGCCCCGTGGTGAACATGCTGCAGGTTTCTTTCCCATGCTGCCCTCACAGCAGTGCTGGGCAATGGGACTGTCCTCAGTCAGGCTTGCACTGTCTTAACTGGGAGACCAGCAGGGTGATGACAGTGGCACCCACTGGAGGTTGGGCAGAAGCTCTAAAGACATCTCCTGTCTGCTTCTCCCCGCAGGTGGTGTGTGTCCCCCTGTGGATCCTCATGTCCTTTCTGTGCCTCGTGGTCCTCTATTACATCGTGTGGTCGGTCTTGTTCCTGCGCTCCATGGATGTGATTGCAGAACAGCGCAGGACGCACATCACCATGGCACTGAGCTGGATGACCATCGTCGTGCCTCTCCTTACTTTCGAGGTAAGCACCTGGGAAATCTGTCCAGCCCGCAAGCCCACCCTCCCCCATGACGACATCCTGCCTACCTGGAAAGGCAGCCCGCCAGCCCTTGACATGGTGGTGTGCCCCGTGGAGGTCTGCAGAGAAGGGCAGGGACATGGCCAAGTCCTCTCTTTCTCCTAGGCACGGGGCGGAGAGCAGTGCACCTCTCCAGCCACCATGCATCTGGAGGCGTGCACCTTCTGCTTCTAGGAAGGGAGAGTTTGAAGTCATCACTATGTATTGGAGTCCTGTAGAGAATTCTACAGTGGACACAGTTGGCTTCTTACAACCAACACCAGGAATGTTTCCCATGAAACCCCTGGTGGTGACAGTTTTCCAAGTGGATGGACTTTTGCTTGGTCCTGAACAAGCAGGCCAGCGGGCGGGCACCTGGTTGCTCCCCACAGGAAGCATGCTTTTCTGCCCTTGCCATGTGACTCTCCCTCTTCCGAGACCTAATAAGGGAGGAGGTGTGTAGTGGGGCAGCTTCAGACTTTGTTCCTTTCCAAGTGACACATTGACAGGACCCTGACTGTGTCTCTTCTCTAGATCTTGCTGGTTCATAAACTGGACGGCCACAATGCTTTCTCTTGCATTCCAATATTTGTGCCCCTGTGGCTGTCGTTGATCACACTGATGGCAACCACATTCGGACAGAAGGGCGGAAACCACTGTACGTACTCTGTGCCTGAGAAGCACTGGGGAGGGATGTGTGTGTGTGTGTGTGTGTGTGTGTGTGTGTGTGAGAGAGAGAGAGAGAGAGAGAAGGGGGAGGGGCTCTGCTCTATGGAAGGATGAGTCAGAGGGCTCTGATTTAGGAATAGCCATGGGGACTCTAGGGCTGAAGAAGGTCAGGCACCTCCCAAGGCAAGGGCAGCTGTCACCCTTGCTTTGTACTGGCCTGCACCCCAGCTCTCCTCCAGGCCGTGCATGCCTTGATTACAGGCAGGACCATATAAGGCAGGCTGGCTCTCCGAGCTCCTGTGCCCTCCTCTGCAACCCAGGTCTCGTGAGGCTAGATGAAAAGTCCTCGTCTGCCCAGAGAACCTGGGGAATCCTCCCAGGTCTCTTTTTGTGCCTCCCTTCCCCAGTGTCAGTCTGGACATCACAGATTCTGGTCAGTTGTACGTGGCCAGAACACTCTGCATCTCTTCCTGCATGCTGACATATGGATTCAAAATCATGTTTGCAGAGGGTCCTTCCTCACAAGGCAGTGAGCACCAGTGCATGGACCCCAGAGCACTGCCCTTGCGGAAGCTCGGGGCACTGCCAAGAGCAGCCCAAGCCATGCTTGCTGCTCTTGTCCTGGGAGAGCCAGCACTGAGCCAAGTCTCCTGAGACGCAGAGAGGGAGAGCTGACCTCAGGGAAGTGACTTTGAGGAGGGCCCATGAGCGGTAGTTCATGTGCTCTAGTGCCCAACCGAATCCCTGGGGGGCCAGCTCAAGTGGTGTTCCTGGCCCAACCCTAGCCCAGCCCACCCCAACGCTTCTGAATCAGGAAGGCTAACCCCTGAGCTGCAGAATCACATCCTAAGAGCACCCCAGGAATGTCCTTGCCGAGAATTTGGATCCTCACTTTGAGAACCTTGGAGCTGGAGGGATTAATTCTTCCTCCACTGGCCCTGCAGAGCCTGGTCGGCCATCATCTCCGAGGAAGCTTGGGAAGCATTACATAGTGAGAGTAAAGCTTCCTGTTGAGTAAAGAGAACAAGAAGGAAATCCACGGAGACTAGCATTTGAAAAGGAAAATCCTTCTTTTTCAGGGTGGTTTGGTATTCGCAAAGATTTCTGCCAGTTTCTGCTTGAAGTCTTCCCATTTTTGAGAGAGTATGGAAACATTTCCTATGATCTCCACCATGAAGACAACGAAGAAACTGATGAAATCCCAGCTCCAGAGCCTCCTAAAATCGCCCCTATGTTTCGCAAGAAGGCCAGGGTGGTTATTACACAGAGCCCTGGAAAATACGTCCTGCCCCCTCCCAAGTTAAATATCGAAATGCCAGACTAAAGGACACCGGCAGGGCCAGAGCATGAGTGGACTGGGACGCACGCTCTCTCCCTCCCTCTGCCTCTCCTTCACCCTCCTTCCCCGAGACCCCGAGTGGAGCTGGGCCTCTAGGGATGTCCATCTCATGCCTCGTTTGCATTCAGTGCCAATCAGCTGCTCACCACGTCGGGATACAGAGGTGGCGGGGAGGGTTGGGGGTGTCTGTGGATATGATGCCAGGGGCCGTGAAGGAGAGAGAAGAACCGAATTCCATGAGAGCGGGTGTCTAAGGCACCTTCTCTTGCCCATGGTACCACCTGGGAATGGCTGCTCCTGAGACCTGCAGGGGGAGATTCTGTCTACAGGACAGCTTCACGGGGCTGAAATTCCTGTGGCAAGTGTTGGTGGAAGTGGTTTCCTACAGGGCCGCCTCCCTGGACAGCTCCGAGCTGTCCTGGCTGCAGGTCGGCAGTGGGGACTGTAACTGGGTCTGAGTGTACCTGGTGTTTCCGCACAGCCCCGCCGCCATGCTTAGCCCTGTCCCTGCAGTGGAGGGCTTTCCCTTTGGGCGTGCTGACAGTGGTTTCCACGGCCTCCTCCGTGAGCCCTTCCCAGTGGAGTGACTCCATGCCTGTATAGTATTTATACGGATATTTTAGCATTGTAATGTACAGTGTCAAATCCTAGTTCTGTACAGCGTACTCTGTTAAAAGTATTTTTTTACAAGCTTGTGCCCGAGACGGACGTGTTCTGCTGCAGAAGTTGGAGTCGGTGCCAGCCCTGCCCCACCTCAGAGTTGTGCCGGGCCTTCACAGGACATCACCACTTACACCTGGAATTCTGTCACGTGCATAGCCCTGCTCCTGCCAGCAGAGCCACAGCAAGCAGGAAATGACCTGTGTGTTTCCTCACGTTGGGGAAATCAGGCTGGGAATAACCTAGAAAGCAGTGCTCGGGGCCAGGACACGAGGGCAGGTGGCCAGGAGCAGACACATTCACAGATTCCCATGGGGGTTGGGGTCTGTAGCATTCTGCCTGCCGGCAAGGAGAGCACTTTACACCTGGCCAGTGCTGTCACCTGTGAGCACAGTTTCTCTCTCCTCTGCTGTGACAGCCCAGAACACGTCCAGTCCTGCCAGTGGAGTAACGTCCAGTCCTGCCAGTGGAGTAGCCTTCTGCCGAGAATCAAATAGGTCCTTCGTGCAGGTGGGTGGAGAGGACCATTGACGAGCCCGCTCAAGAGGCAAGTGCAGGTTTTCATGTGGGCAACTGCTAAATGGCCTCAAGCAGGCCTAATGGAAGTCCATCACGTCCCTGACTCTGCCGCTGGCGCTGGCCTGTTGCCAGTCTGCTATGTTTCAGAGGAAAGGGGGGAATGGTGTACCTTTCCTGCTTGGTGTGTAAAAAATGTAGTTATGTCCACTATTTTTGCTCCCTGTAGTTGTTCAATAAACCAGTTCCTTGTTTTACATACTCACCGAGTACACCTTGTTTTGTAGACAGCCGGGGAACGGGAATGGTGCTTAGCCAGTGGCAAAGGCAGCCGAGACTGGCAGGGGTGTGGGAATGTCCTTTATAAGGAGTCTCTCCATGAGGGACAGTGCCAGGGGTGTGCAGAGGGAAAGAGGGAGTGGTCAAGATTCTGTGGTTGTCTCGGTGATGCCACACTGCCGTTGTAGGATCTCAGGAGGTTTTGCTCAGTGTCCCTGGGCTGGCTGGCAGGCACTGTACACGTGGAATTGCCTTTGTAGTGGCCCTGGGGTACTCACTTTGATCGTGTGGGTAGCAGAGAGTTGCTTACCTCCCAGATGCTCTGTGTTTCTCTCTCGCCCGAGCTGCCCCTCCAGTTCAGTGGCAACTTAACTCGGGTGGCCTTTCAGAAAAGGAAAGCCACAGTTGCTGCTGGTTGAAGGCTTTCCCACAGGCAGCACAGGGCCCACACGAATCCTTCCTTCTTGAGCACATTGGATTTCAGACTCGCTGTGCAGAGGAATGCCTTATTAATTAACGTCGGAGGCTGTGACTCAACTGCCAGGTGCCGTGCTGCTCCTGTGTGCCCCTTGAATCCCCGACCCTGGGAGGCAGATGCCCGAACTCTTCTCCCTGTGAGGAAATGGAGGCCAGGAGAGGTCAGTTAATGTGTCCAAGCACACAGGTAGGAAATCCTGGGTAAAGATGGTGACACGGGCTGTCTGCTTGCACATCCCAGACCCTTGCCCACTGTGCCCTGAACCTCAGGCCCTGGCGTCCAGAGGTCCCAGGTGTGGAGAACTTATTGGTTCCTGGAAATGCCTGGAAGACCATGGAGTGCCATGCCCACAGTGGAGTGGGGACAGTCTGTGGGAGGTGGCCTTGCATGTGTGGCCAATGTGATTTGGAGGTAGCTTCAGATGGGACGTTTCCCTCTGGACCGTCCGGTGCTACACTGCACAAGAATGACTGCAGAGATCTAATGCTGGGCATAAACCAACACTTGTCCATATGGATGTGTTTCTTGGTCAGGGTTAATAAGACCTGTATGTCAAGCGAAATGGCAGATGACCTGGCCCACCATGACTGCAAAGACCCACACGGTCTGTGTGGTGGGGCACGGGTACAGACTGAGGAGAGGCAGGGAGCAGGACACCTACACCTCTGTGGGCTGTGACATTAACAGGTCATCCGTGTGCTCAAGTGGCGACCTGCCTGCCATTTGTCTCCTCCCGACCAACATGTTACGTGACTATGTTAACAGGGTCTCTGTGGAGGATGTCACTGGCCCCTGTGGCTGGGAGTGTCAAAGGATGGCGGGGCCGCAGCTGGAAACATGGGAGACATCCTAGAATTGGCTGTGCATCAGGAACATCGATTCTCTCGAGGAACGTGTGTGTGGCCAGTAGGTTGGGAAGGAGCACCCCACCTTGTTAGTGCTTCCTGGACCCTGTTGGCCAAAGGAGCTGGAGGAAATGGGGGCTGTCCATGGCTCATCCTTAAGGTTTGGCAGGTTACCTTGAACACTAATGGGCACTGCTGAGATCTTTCCTGTGGAGATGCCTTTGTGTGGACCAGAGTGTCCATGGCTGGTGGTCTGCTTGGGCTGTTTATGAGAACACTGGCCAGGCAGGTTGTGATGTCACCTCCAAGGAACCCAAGACCCCTTTTGATGTCCTGGGGTGGCGTTAAGATCAAATCGAACCAAGGACAAGCCGTCAGTGAGTGTGGCTAGGTGTGAGGTTCAGGGTCCGAGAGGCCAGGGTTCTGGCCCAGGCCCAGAAGTGTGCCTTTTCCTCAAGTGCCTATAGCGGCTAAGGCGCCTGCTACCACTGTGGCCATGTTCCCTCCTCTCTGCATTTCACCATGCTGCTGTCCCAACTGCTACTGTGTCTCAGAATACACGCCAGGCACCAGCAGTGGTCTGATGTATCCCCCCTGGTGGACCACCAGAGGTGAAAGCAAGCATTGAGTCAGAACGCATGCTGGACAACCAAAAGCACCAGAAACCCACGAGAGATCTGTGTGCACAAAAGTGCCCAAGGTATCTGTCATGTCTTTCTTCTCAGTTTTCGCAACACCCTGGGCTATCTGTGGCTCTCAGGGTAAAGACTTTAGCACCATGAGGCCCTGGAGTAATGCAGGGACCAAGACAAAACTCCAGTGGATTAGGGTTCAATTCAGTTCCCCAGAGAGGAGAAAACCAGAGAGGGCAGAGTAGAATCAACAGGAAGCGCATTTGGGGATAGCATGGCACCGGAAGAGCCAAGGTTGCAGCGGAAATTCATGGGCCGCAGCAAACTGCGTGCAGATTCCAAGAGTGAGGTCAGGCAATGGACGTTCTGCAAGGTGACAAAGACGAGGATGATGCGTGGAAACTAGACATGACAATGTCTTTCCACAGTGACCAGTACCAAAGGAATTGTTGTCTTGTGGTTTGGGCAGATGTCCTTGCACGAGTGCATTTTGTAGGAGGTTGTGGTCACCATTGAGCCAGCACCAGGTTCTGGGAGTCTTTGGTGATGGTTAGTCTCTGGCCACGGTGAGTAAGAACCCTTCCTGCATTCACTCCCACCTTGGTGTGGGTGGACACGGGTGACTGACTCCATTTTGCTTATGACAACTTTCCCACTTTAAATACTTGGCAAGTATGAAAACGTGGCATTGCGGCCCAACATTCACACTGACACTGGGTTCCTGGTCATGCTGACACGGTTCCCTTGGCGGTGGTGTGCTTTGTTTAATGGGATCTTCTTCAAATAGGTGGGAGGAGGTCAAGCCTCCCTTTGAGTTGGTCTGAACTGCACCCTTATCATTACAGTGAAGGTGCGAGACTCCCGGGGAGTCCTGCAGGTTTTGATTAGAGGGAGCCCACTCAGGTCTGCCCTACAGGATTTATGTTTGGCTTTATGCCAGCTGCTGGATCTGGTGACATTTCTTTCTTTTCAGTCATCGCACAGATGTGTTACAATGTCACATTTCCACTTGGGAGGAATCTTCTGTTCACCTGGGGGCTTTCAAACTGAAAACACATGCTGTGCTCAGGGAGTCTATTCCAGATGTGATTTCCCTTAATGATCACAGGCAAAAAGCACACACGTTCTTACCCTAGAGAACCTTGGGTTAGGACATCAAAATGCTGTGAACTCAAGTGTGGGGAGAGCTGAACACCAACACCCCAGAAGCCAGTGGTTTCCCTGTCCTTTGCTTTGAACTCCACAGCATGCAAGAGAGGCCAGTGAGAGGTGGGAAGAGCAGCTAAGAGAAAGGCAAAATGGGGATGGAGGAGACCAGGCATTGTAGCCCCCAGCCTGGCCATCTCCAGCCACTCCCTTATCATCTGGCACTCATGGGCACATTGCTGCCAGTCACGTGTCTAGGAGGCACTCCCCTGTGAACTCCTTAACTTTCACCAGGTCCACTTTCCCCATCTCCACCCACACTGTATACATGCCCACTGATCTTGATCTCGTGGGGAGGTGGGCACTTAAACGCCTCTTCCTAAATCTCGTGGGCCCCTTGCTTATGGACAATCTATATAGAAACATGGCAGATTCCAGGACTGCTGCTGGAATCCGTCGAAGGCCCCAGACAGACCCCATGAGAAGAGAGAGCCAGCCTCAAATATCAACCATGCCGTCCATGGGAGGGAGGCCCTGCGCTCCCAAGAATGCAATCTGCTTCCCCTCCCGACTGCTCCTTTCCCCACCCTGCCCCTAGACACTGTTCATGACGACTCCACTTTCCAGGTAGACTCGAGAGGCAAAGGTGAGGATGAAATGGGGGGGAACGCCACAGTGCAGATAACCGTGAGGACAGAATCAGAGCCCCTCAGGGGAACTGTCTCAGAGCAGTACTTAGGCTCTTGATGGTAAAGAGCTGTGCAACCTGGGAAAGCAACAGTTCTCCTGATGCAGGTCGGACGTGGGTAGCAGAGTCATTTGAGTTTCTGAGTTCTGAACTGCATTTCTTCACGTTAGCTCCATAGTCTCTTATTTCTACAGTAAAATTCAACCTTATGTTTAGGAAAAAAAAGTGGATGATTTTGACCCAGCCTGCTTCACCTGTACTGTGACTGAGTTTCTGCTCTGTGACGGTGAGTATGTTCCCTGCACAGGAAGGAAAACCAATGTGGGCTGCTGAGGACCTTCCTGAAGAAAGGCCCTGCAAAGAACCAAATCCCTCTCGACTGACTGGCAGGCCGGGCTGACTATAGGCCAAGCCTGAAACTTTTCCAAACACTCCACTCTGCCCCCAACAAAGTCAGGTTCTCTGGGCTGAGGACAAGGTGCAGAGACTGGCCCCAGGTTCACAGAATTTAGGCCAGGGAAGGGCAGGCCACACAGTGCCAGGCAGACCTCATGCAGACCAGGTCCCGGACTGAGCTGCCGAGAGGGGCCCTGTATAAAGCTTGGGGAATGCACCCCTTCGGCCACCCAGGTCTGAGCTGCTGTCCTGGAGCACCACAGCATCTCAAGCACCACTGGCTTCCCTGACGCCCCTGAGTTCCTCAAGGGGAGCTCAGGACCAGAGCATCCCAGAAAGAGGCTGTCAGAAGCATCCCTGGGACCTGAATCAGACTCATTGCTAGCTGCACAGGAACCCCTGGGTGCAGGCCCCCTGCATGCTCATTCCCACCTTCAACACCTTCCCCAGGTGAACAGGTGGAACGAACTGGGACTGCAAAGTTACACAGTCACTCACCCTCACTTGTCCGTGAGTCCATCTCAAGGATTATGCTGAGAAAGGGACAGCCAGGAAAGGAAAATGGGCTCCTCAGACCACTTCAGGTGGGGAGCACTTGTGGGGCCATGGCCTTTCCATTTCCTAGCTGCAGTTTTGCTCAGAGACCGGAGCAATCCCGGCAAGGCCCGCTGTTGTCAGTAGCTGAAGCTCATGCCCACTGCATGCCAGGCCCCCAGCTCTCATCCACCCTACCCACCAGTTTCCTAAATACTAGTGACTCCTCCTTCCTGCTCACGGGTGCGAGGTGCATAGGTGAGGCTTCAGTAAATCAGGGTGTCAGGATGGCACCATCTAACCTTAGGACAGAGGTCACAGGCACTCAGACACTATGCAGACCACTGGGGCTAATGTGGGTTCTGCAACCATCTACATGTGCTCATGGTGACAGCAACCCCTCCTTCCACCTGCAGGAGGGAGGGCTCTGTGCAGTCCTTCCCTCTGCTGGCTTACATTCCCAGGCCACTAGAGGAAGGGGAAGTTGGAGGGAAAGTGGAAGTACTGGGGAATGAAGTCGAGAAAATTATGTTAGTGGCATGTAGGAATATGTCAGAAAGAACCCCGCTCTTAAGTATAATTATAATGCACTCATAAAAACATAACCAAACAGGAGTGAATTAAATAGTGCAATACGCCATAGTCATTGAGGGCTACAGAATAATGGGAAATTCCCAATTTTACTGAAGTTCTTTATAATTTTGTGCCTTATCTGTAGTTGCCAAAATGACAGTCAATTATGGGCTACTGCCTTGTGCTTCCAAAATCAACCCTGAAAAACCGTGTGTGTGTGTGTGTGTGTGTGTATGGAGAAAGATAGATAGATATTGATAAAACATTTAAGAAATAAACATGTGAAAGCCCTGGAGGAGACTGAAGAATGTGTGTGTTTGGAGATGGGCTTGCAGCAGGGAGGTTGCTGAGGGCCTGTGACCTGCATAGGTGGCATATGACAGGTTGAGGGGGAGAACAGTTTCCAAGCTGCTGCTGCAAGTTCCCTGCACAATCTGAGGCAGTACATCACACCACAGGTGCCAGGAACCCAGGGATAGCAGGAGAATGGAGAGACTAAGGATCCAGAGTGTCTGCTAGTAGCCACCGGAAACCTCTGTACTGGAGGAGGATCGGTGTTATGGTTTACGTGTGACATGTCCCCCAAGAGCACATGTGTGAGGCAAAGTGAGAAGGTTCGGGGGTGAAATGACTGGGTAATGAGAGCCTTAACTCACTCGGTGAATTAATCCCCTAACAGGGATTAACCGAGTGGATGTCATGGAAGAGGCTGGGGGACTGGGGACGTGCCTTTGGGGTTCATATTTTGTCATGGTGAGGAGAACCCTCTCTGATTCCTGATCATCATGTCTGAGCTGCTTTCCTCCACCAAACACTTTGGCTGAGATGTTCTGTGTCCCCTCAAGCACCAAGGAATGGAGTCAGCCGCCCTCGGGGTGAGACCTCTGAAACCGTGAGCCCCAACATAAATTTCTCCTCCTCTAATTGTTCTTGTTAGGTCACTTGGTCACAGCTGCAAAAAAGCTGACTAAGACGACTGGCATTTCAAAACAGTTATTATTTTAACAGAATCGGAAGCATGCACTAGAAATAGAACAGTAAGGGTGAGTCATTAATACAAAAAGTATCCCTGCTGTTTTTCAGGGGAAGGGTACTGGAGATTGAACCCAAGGGTACTTAACCACGGAGTCATATCCCCAGCCCTTTTTATGATTTTAAATTTTGAGACAGGTTTGCACTAATTTGCTTAGGGCTTAAGTTGCTGAGGCTGACCTATAACACGGGATTTTCTGCCTCAACCTCCCAAGTTGCTGCGATGATAGACGTGAGTCACCACACCATGACATAAAGAATATTCTTTAATCAAGGGCACATGTGATCGGACTGGGTGGGTCTGGGCGTTGTGGGATTGGGGCCTGGGATAGCTCGGCCCCGGGGCAGCTAAGAAGCCCATGACGGGACCCGAGCGGCGCCATTCCAGCCCTGAGGCCTGCTAAGCAGGACAGGCAGGCTCTGCGAGCCCCGCGGAGGTCGGTGGCCATCAGCAGCGACCGCAGAGCGATGGTGGGCGGCCCGGGCTTGTATGCCCATGGAGGCGCAGGGCAGCCCGGCGGGCGCCAGCGGAGGAGTCTGAGAGGCAGCGCTCTGCCCAGGCAGCTGGAGCATAGCCTGGCCTCGGCCCTGCCTGGCGCCCTGTCTATCACGGCGCTGTGCACTGCCCTTGCCGAGCCCGCCTGGTTGCACATCCACGGAGGCACCTGTTCCGGCCAGGAGCTGGGGGTCTTGCACGTACTGGGCTACGTGCACCCGGACCTGCATGAACCCCCAGACAGTGCTGCTCCTGCGGGTCATTGCTGCCTTCTGCTTCCTGGGCATTCTGTGCAGCCTCTCCGCCTTCCTTCTGGATGTCTTTGGGCCCAAGCATCCAGCCCTGAAGATCACGCTATGCCCTCGCCCATATCCTCACCGTCCTGCAGTGGGCCACCTTCATCGGTCATCGGATTTTCTTACTGGGTTTCTGAACTCATCCTGGCCCAGCAGCAGCAACATAAGAAGAACCGTGGCTCCCAGGTCTACGTCACCTTTGCAGTTAGCTTCTACCTGGTGGCAGGAGCTGGTGGAGCCTCGGTCTGAGTATGCGTGTCTGAGAGAGCAGGCCAGAAGGCCAGGCACCAAACTCGCATGCCAAAGTGAACGGTCATCTCGTAAGGACCCGGGCACGGCCCTGTGGACCCTTCCACATGATTCGGAACCCACTTTTTATTGGCTTCCCATGCCTCTGGCCTTTCTTTCCCTGCCATCCTGACACTGATAGTTTGTCATAAAAAGGCCTCCGGTTGTGTTTATCTTTTCTAGGAAAAAAAAATTAAAACGCAAAAAAAAGACACATGTAATTATATATAGCTTACGTACATGCATAAATATGTATATATGTGCACATAAAATGTATATATTATACATAGATATGCATGCATGTATGCATCTGCATACATGTTTAAGTATCTACACATAAATGTCAGTATAATCTACATGTACACTTGAGGTATTTATAAAGTACTCATATATTCGCAAGAGATGCAGTATCTATTCTCGGCTGCTAATGAACACATTACAAATGAAAACTACTGCGTGAACTATGAATTGATTGATAACTTCAAAATAATCAAGACTTAGCCAGGCCCAGGAATACAACCCTATAATCCCAGCTACAAGTTCCAGCCCAGCCTGGGCAATTCTGTGAGACTGTCTCTATAAAGAAGAAGAAGAAGAAGAAAAAAAAATAACCACAGAACTGGGGCATGTAGCTCAGTAGTGGAGCACGTGCCGAGCCTGTGTGAGACCCAGGATTTAGTCCTTATCAACTCAGAAAAAGCTAGCCTAGGCCAAATTGCTTGCTGCTGCTTACAATTGCAGTTTTTGGTGTTAGTCAACCTCTGGGAGGTCAGGTTTGTGGAGTACAGGGAAGCTGAACAAGGGGACCCCCAGGAAGGCATGGCTCTCCTGGAGCAAGCCATTGCAGACAGGGACAGGGGCTCCAGTCCTTTTCTCAGACTTGGGAGAAGCAGACAGGCCCAGCTGTCAGTCTGACACTCCCCACCCTCACTGTCACTGCAGGGGACTGTCAGTGGGCCAAGGAAAGGCTCCAGACTCTGCCAGGAACCAAAGTGAGAAGCCTGGGGAAGGAAGGTGAGCCCTGAAGAATCAGGTTGTGCCCCTGTTGTTCACCATGGTAGGCCCCAGGCAGGTGGTCCTAAGTGACATCCACTGAGTTCCATTGTGGGGGTGTCAGATGGAGGTGAGGGCCTGTTCTGGCACAGAGTCAGAAGAAGGGACATGGCCCTAACAGTAGGGGACAAGGTGACTAAACCAAGGGGACTAAACCACCCCACTACCTTGGCCAGCTCTTCACCGGGTGGGGGTTCCGAATTCCAGGGAGCCTCTTTCACCGCAAGGGATGCTGGGAGTTAAAGCCATTGGCTGAGTGATCAGACAGGGCCAGGGCCCTGTGGGTGTCAAGGTGAGAGCTGGGTGCTCTGAGGAGGTCCCACCATAGAGAGTCAGATACTTCCTGGCAATGTTTTTTTTTTTTTTTAAGCCCTGCATCTTAGAGTGAGGGAAAGAATTCCAGGGAGAAAGGATCTGATGCAAGGGACCCTGGGAGTTATAGCCTTGGCCTGAGGCCTGCAGTGAGAGACAGGTTCTGGGAACCATTGGGGTCAAGGTGAGAGATGAGGGTGGACTGACAAGGCCACACCATAGAGTGTCACCAAGGTTCCAGGTGACAGGCCCCTCCTTAAACAGAAAGTGACCAAACCAGCCGGGTTCCTTACATGCGCAACCCTGGAGCTGGGGTGGTAGAATTCCAGGGGACCCCCTTCTGCCACAGGGGACCCTGGGAGTTTCACCCAGTGGCTTAGTTCAGCATGGAGGGTACAGGGCCTGGGAACCCTGAGAGACCATTTGAGAGCTTAGGGTAGATGGAGGAGGCCCCACCCCAGGAGGAGGCTCAGCAAAGCACCCAGGCTACCTCTGTGGCCAGCGCAGCTCCCTCTGGTGGGGGGCAGAATTGCAGGGCAGCCTGTTCCTTTGCAGAGGATCCCGTCAGTCCCACAAACTGACCTGAGGCCTGCACTGTAAGTAAGTACCAAGGTACAGTGGGTGACAAGTTGATAGCTGGCATGAATGGAGGAGGCCCCACCCCAGTTGGAGGGTCCCCAGACCCAGCAAGCTGCCTCTGTGCCCAGCCCTTTCCCCTGTGGGCTGAACTATTATGTTTAGTTTTCTCTTGGTACTGGGGATTGAACCCAGGGCACTTAAGCACTGAGCCACAATCCCAGCCCTCATTACTATTTTATTTTGAGGCAGGGTCTCCTTAAGTTGCTTCTGGCACCACCAAGTTGAAGAGGCTGGCTTTGAACTTGCGAACCTCCTGCCCTAGCCTCCAGAGCCCCTGGGATCATGGGAGAATTGCAGGCTTGCACCACCACCTCCTGCAAGGGGGCAGAATTCTAAGAATTCTCAGGGGAACATTTCCGCCACAGGTGACCCTGGGAGTTACACCCGGAAGCAAGAGCCAGGAGATACAGCTCAGCAGAGTGGATGGTTCCTGAGCTCTGGTGGTGATCAGGTGAGAGCTGAGGGTGGACTGTGGAGGCCCTAGGCCAGCAGGAGGGTCCCCAAACCGTGCAGATTGCCAGTGCAACCAGCCCTAGTCCCTGGGGAGGAGGGCGGAATTGCAGGGCGGCGCGTTCCGCCGCAAGGGACCCTGGGATTTGCAGCCCATGCTTGAGCCACGTGTTGCAGGCCCTGGAGCTCTGGACCAAGGAGACCCCTCCTCCAAGAGAAGTTCCCGAAACCCCGTGGGGCCCTGTGAGCAGCAAGCGCTTCACCTCGGGCGGGCAGAATTCCTAGGGCAGCGGGTCCTGCGCGGGCGCACTGGGAGTTACGCCCCATGCCAGGGCCACAGGGCTGGCTGGGGTCACTGGAGAGGACCGGGCCTGGGGTTGCTGGTGGTCCAGTGAGAGCAGGGGTGGGCTGAGCAGGAAGGTCCCCAAACCATCCAGGCTGCCTCAGTGCCCAGCCCTGCTGCCTGGGCTGGAGGCTGGAATTTTAGGGTGGCGCCTTCCTCTGCAGGGGAGTGAGTTACAGCTGGTGCTTGAGCCAGGTGGTACAGTTAACCTGAGTGGTGGACTTAGGAGACCACTCCCTAGGCTCCCTATGTGGTCAGGTCACCTTCGTTGGGGTGGCGGGGCAGTAGAATTACAGGGGTCCCCGTCTTCTGCACAAGACTCTGGGAGTTACATGGGATGCCAGAGCCCATGTGATGCAGGTCTTAAGAGACAATAGTTATGCTCTCTGTGTCCAGATGAGAGCTGTGAGAGGACAGAGGAAGCCCACCCCAGGAGGAGGGTCTCCAAACCATCCAGGCTGCCTCTGGCCAGCTGTCCTCCCTGGAGGTTGTGGGGGTTGGGGGGGGGGCGGTCCAACTTGTAGAGCAAAGCTTTGTGCTGCAGGGCATGCTTGAGCCAAGTGGTAGGGGTCCCTGGAGCTGTGGGCTGATGAGGCCCCTCCCTAAATTGAAAGTGTGCAAATCACACAGGCTCCCTCTTCCCCTCCCTGATCTGGGGGCGGGGCTAGCATTCCTGGGCACTCCTTCCCTGTAGGGACCCTGGGAGTGTCCCCCTTTTGCCAGAGCCACACAATTCATTGGTGCAGACAGGGCCTGGGGTATATGGGTGGTCAAGGTGAGGGCTGAGGTCTGACTGTCCTGGCCCAACCCTGGGAGGAAAGAATTGTAGAGCCACAGGTTCCATGGCACAAGACCCTGGGATTTTCGGTAAGTACATGGCTTAGGTCAGCAGGGAGCAGACAAGGTCTGGGAACCATCAAGGTCAAGGTGAGGGATGAAGGTGAAGTGAAAAGGTCCTGCACTAGGAGGAAGGTCCTGAACCATCTTGGCCAGCCCTGCTCCCTGTGGTGAGGGGAAGAATTGCAGAGTGAGGGCGAAGCCACAGGGGACCTTGGGGTTTACAACCCATGCTTGAAGCACTGGAACCCATCACTGCAGTAGTCCTGAGGAGGCCCCTGTTAAACACAAGGTGACCAAACCAGCCGGGTTCCTTACATGCGCAACCCTGGAGCTGGGGTGGTAGAATTCCAGGGGACCCCCTTCTGCCACAGGGGACCCTGGGAGTTTCACCCAGTGGCTTAGTTCAGCATGGAGGGTACAGGGTCTGGGAACCCTGAGAGACCATTTGAGAGCTTAGGGTAGATGGAGGAGGCCCCACCCCAGGAGGAGGCTCAGCAAAGCACCCAGGCTACCTCTGTGGCCAGCGCAGCTCCCTCTGGTGGGGGGCAGAATTGCAGGGCAGCCTGTTCCTTTGCAGAGGATCCCGTCAGTCCCACAAACTGACCTGAGGCCTGCACTGTAAGTAAGTACCAAGGTACAGTGGGTGACAAGTTGATAGCTGGCATGAATGGAGGAGGCCCCACCCCAGTTGGAGGGTCCCCAGACCCAGCAAGCTGCCTCTGTGCCCAGCCCTTTCCCCTGTGGGCTGAACTATTATGTTTAGTTTTCTCTTGGTACTGGGGATTGAACCCAGGGCACTTAAACCTTGAGCCACATTCCCAGCCCTTATCATTACTATTTTTTGAGGTTGGGTCTCTTTTTTAAGTTTCTTGTGGCCTTGCTAAGGAGTACTAGGGGACATGGGGGTGGCCCCAAAGAATCATGTCCCATCCCTGTTCTCTGCAATGAGAGGCCCCGTGTACTTGGCCCATTCTTACATTCACTGAGTTCTGCTTTGGGGGATTGGACAGAGGTTAGGACCTTGTTTTGATGCCCGTGCTCCAGATTGGTGGAGCATACAGGGCGCAGGCTGGGCTGGGGGTCAAGGTTTGGGCTGTGGGTGTAGCTGAGTGTTAAGAGACCTTGCCATTGCTTGCAAGAAAAAAGAAAAAGACAAAGTGAGATGTTTGGTATGAACTGAAAATGTCCCACTTAAAGTGTTAGCACAAAGATCTGGGCCTGGCGCAGACTTCACAGATCATTTCAGCCTTTTATTCAGAAACATGATTGCATCTCCCATATACCCACTTTCCTGGTGGAAAATGAGCCACTGGTCAAAGGAGGAGTTTGGGCTTATATAGGTTATACTGAGAGGTGATATTGTGACTGTGTCAGTTTGGGAAGACGGGAATTTGGGTTTGGGGCTTGGAGGTCGGTGGCCAGCACTTGGAGAGGATTTATGTTGGAAGAGATGAGTATTTCTCAGAGACTACCTTTCTAGGTTTGATGAAACACTTTCTCCCCACCAGTAGCCAGCATCTGAAGAGGATTTGTCTGTCTTGAAAGAGATGAAAGCTAGCAATGTATGGCTGTTTTTTTAACCCTTTCCCTGGCCACTCTATCTTGGCGTTTTTCATTTTCCATATCTAGCATAAAGCATATCCAAATGATCCATATCTGCACATCTGGAATCCCAGTTACTTGGGAGGCTCAGATTGGAGGATGGCAAGTTCAAAGCCACCCTGGGCAAGTTAGGCTCGCTCTCAAATTTTAAAAATAAAATGTAAAGGGCCAGAGGTGTTGCTCAGGGATAGAGTGCCTCTGAGTTCATTAAGCATACTTCCAAGAAAATTATCCTGATCTGCTGTGTGGTCAGCTCTGCAGCACATGGGTGCAGATGGTGGGTGTGAGCCCCTCTCAGTCATCTTCAAGGAATCCTTGGGCTCAGAGTCTTGGTCTCACTGAGCATGCTCAGGTCTGCAGAGGATGGGGATTCAGACTGTGCTTTCACTTCTGGGACAGGTTTACAGGCCTGTGATTTCTGACTTTGGCATCTGGGTTTGAGGGAGCTGAGGGACTCAGTAGAAGAAGGAGGGCCTGTTGGCAGTCAGGGTTAGAAATGAGGGAGGACTGAGTGGCCCAGGACACAGAATGGCTGGCACCCAGCCCTACCCCTGCTTTCAGACTGAGCCCGTCCTTCATTCTGACTCTGGAATCTGAGGGAGGAGGACTCAGTTCAGGAGAGGAGTGGGCTGCTGCCAGGAGTCAAGGGGAGGACTCGGGGAGGAAGGAGGGGGCCTTGTACTCCAGATCAAAGGGGGACCGCCACCCTGACATCAACCCTGGGAGGCCTGGGCACGGTGGCCAGAGGCAGTGCACCTCCCTTCTGCCTGACACACCTTCAGGGTGTCAGGGATGAGTGAGCATGATTGAAGTGTGTGTTCCCGGGTCAGCAGAGGGAGGAATCTCAGGGACTTCTGGAAAGACGAAATAAGAGCCCAGATTAAAGACATGGGAATGTTCACTGGAAGCCCAGGATAACTCCATGCAGGGCTGTTGGGAATGGTTGTACCCACCCCCCACTTCCTTCTCTGGGCCTTCAGGGAGATGGTGGCCTTGGCCTGCAAGATGCACCTACAGGTCAGCAGAGGGGAAAGGGCCCAGACCCTGTCAGGAGTGAATATGAGTACCTTGAGGACACTCCAGACAAAGGAGGCCCCTGGAACCTGCTGGTCTGTTAACCTGGGGAAACCCCATGCAGCCGTGTCCAAATGTGCTGTCCTCACTTCTGTCTCCTCCAAATCAGGGAGGTGAGGCCCTGGTGTGAGAGAGTTCATCAGGAGGGCAGAGGAGCCACAGCTGGTCAGCAGAGGGAGGATTCCAGCATCTGCCGGGAATCAAGGTGAGGAACTTTGGTGACAGGGACTGAATGCCATACCTCCCAAAGGAAGGGACCTCAGAGAGCCTGGCTTCCCTTGTAATCTACCCTGTGGGGCCCTATTCAGGGTCACTGGAAGTAACTCTGGCTCATTTCTGCCTCCTGGTTTGGCTGAGAGGTTTTATATGTGTAGGGACCTTGGTCCAAGAGGTGATGACAGGCCAGCAGGGGGAGCCACGTGTGGTTAGCACAGAGAGGAATCCTGGGACCTGCCAGACCCAAGGTATGGACCCTTCATAAGGACTGAAGGCATCCCCAGCTTTGAAACAAGGAACCCTACATAGTCTGCCTCTCCACTGTGGTCAGCCACGAGAGGCCCTAAGTGGTACTGTCACTTCTACCACTAAAATGGGGTGTGTTCATGGAGATGGAGCTTTGGTCTAAAGATGTCAATTTCTGTCAGGTGGTATGGCAGTAAGCAAGGGCAGGCATGGGCATGAGCAAGATGCATAAACTACAGGACTTGGGGAATTCCCCCAGCACCGAATCTAGGATCCATGGGGCGCAAGCCTGGCTGTCAGCTCTAGAGAGCCCCTGAAAGGGGTGATGGGTTGTGACATCTGCTCCCTTCTCCTGAGAGATCTAGGTCTCTCAGAAAGTTGAGGGTGGTGATGGGACAGTGTGGGTTCAGATGAGCACAGGGAACCCCATCTTATTATCACAGACAGGGGTGCCAGGGTCCCCCCAAAGGTTAAGGTGAGGACCCCAAGGGAACCCCCAGCACAGAGTAGATAGGTGCCCCTCAAAAATCTGCCCCGAGTCTGCCTTCAACCCAGGAAGCCCAGGCGGGGCTGTCAGGGTCCCTCTCTTCTTCAGTGTGTGTCATTGGTCTCAGGGAGGTGAAGGCTTGGTAAGAGGAGGCTGAGCTCACATCAGCACAGAGAGGGTCTCAGGCACAGTCAGGAGTCAAGGTGGGGACAAAGGGAACATCTACACGTGAACACACAAGACTCCAGTCTCCACGTGACCTTTCTTTCAGCCATGGGAAGAACCAGGACCACCATTCCATGGGCTTCCCCTTCCCCTCACTTTCTTTTCCAGAGTCTCTCAGAGATTGACTTTGCTTTAAGGAAGGTGGCCTCGGGTCATCAGAGAGAGAGAAACAAGTCTCACACCTTGATGTTCCTTACGGTTAGGACTGATCCAGCTTCTCCACGCCAGGACACATGGACCCCAATGAATTTGGCTAGCTAGTACCATCACCATAGGGCACTTGTGACCAGACGTGAGCCCCCTCACTGCTTTCCTTGTGGGGAGTATGGGGGATTGAACTCGGGGGCACTCAATGCTCAGAGCCACATCCCCACTCCTGTTTTGTATTTTATCAAGAGACCGGGTCTCCCTGAGTTACTTAGTGCCTCATTTTTGCTGAGGCTGGCTTGAACTTGCAATCCTCTTGTCTCCGACTCCCCATCCCCTGGGATTATAGGCACGTGCCACCACGCCCGGCCCCTCACTGCCTTTATTCTGTCTCACAGAAGTGGATGTTTGTTCAGAGTGTTCACCTCAGGTCAACACGAGCTTGACTCCAGGCTTTTCCAGGGGAATTTTGAGGGCACAGAGTGACCACTAATAAGACCATCCAACTCAGATTTGTGTGGGCCTCACCGAGACGGACCAGTCCCTCCTGTTATGGTTAGGGGTCCAGAGTTGTGCTTGCAGTCTTCACTCCAGTCACAGAGCAGATGAGGCCCAGGCAGAGCTGGGAGTCCTGGTGATGTGCATGCTGGGAGTGTATGCCAAGGGCCCAACTCAGCAGAACAGTGTACCTGGTCCACAGGCCTAGGTCAGCCCTGGGGCCTTGTGCTCTGCAAGCCAGCTTCACCTGAGAAGCCGTTTCGCTTCCTGCCTCGGTTTCTCAAGGAGTCAGGCCCACCAGAAGGACAGGAGCCTGAGTAGCCCTAGATCACCACCTTAACAGATGACTGGTTGGGCCCTTGTGAGCACTAAGAAGGGTGTGGTTCTCAGTTCACTGGATCCCTTTCTTTCCCAGGACTGATTGCCTGCCCACTGTCTTGCCTGCTGTGCCCAAGGAAAGCCATGTCATCTCACGGTCAGAAGCGCCAGCACCACAAGGACAAAGGAGAACCTAAGGCCCAAAGGGAGGCACCGAGCCTCAATGGTGTGCAGGTTCTCAGGCCTGAGGAGGAGGGGGCCTCCTCTGCCTGCATCTCCTCCAGGTCCACACCTACCCTTAGCAAGGTGCCTTGTCCTGAGCCACTGATTTGTGCACAGGTGCCTGAGAGATCTTCCGCTCTCTCTGTTGCCACGGCGCCCACTCCAGGCATCCCGTTCAGCCACCTCTCCAGCAGCCAAGAAGCAGAAGGTCCATTCTCCTGGAAGAACCTGAAAGACCGTAAGTCCTTGTTGGGAGACCCACTGGATGAGAAGATGGCTGACCTGGTGCAGTTCCTGCTTCTCAAGTATCGAATGAAGGAGCTGACCACCAAGGCCGAAATGCTGAGTAGCGTCATCAAAAATAACCAGGATGACTTCCCTGTGGTCTTCAGTGTGGCCTCTGAGTGCATGCACCTGGTCTTTGGTATTCATGTTGAGGAGGTGGACCCCTCCAACCACTCCTATGCTGTTGTTAATGCTTTGGGCCTCACCTATGATGGGATGCAGGGCGATGACCAGAGCATGCCCAAGACGGGCCTTCTGGTAATCATCCTGTGCATCATCTTCATGGTGGGGGACCGTGCCTGTGAGCAAGATGTCTGGGAAATGCTGAGTGTGATGGGGGTGTATCCTGAGAGGGAACACTTCATCTATGGGGAGCCTAGAAAGCTCATCACTGAAGATTTGGTGCAGGAACAGTACTTGGAGTATCGCCAGGTACCTGGTAGTGATCCTGCTTTCTATGAGTTCCTTTGGGGTCCAAGGGCACGTGCTGAAACCAGCAAGATGAAAGTCCTGGAGTACTGGGCCCAGGTCCATGGGAGTGAGCCTAGGTCCTACCCTTTCCTGTATGAAAAGGCTTTGAAAGATGAGGCAGAGTGTGCCAAAGTATCAAATGTAGCCAGGGCCACTAGAGTGCCCAGGGGACGGCCCAGGACCAGGAAACATGGCAGGGCCGCATCCCGAAGCTTCCACACCCCCATGTGAGATAGGGCCCATTTTTCAATCTGTGTTGGAAGAGAGAAGTCACCTTTCTAAGTAGTGAGGGGCCAGGGAAGGTGGAAGAGATCTTGCCGTCTAACATTTTGATGCTTCTGTATTTGTGCGACTTGGAAATTGAACTTTGTTTCCTATGGAATTTTTCAAATGTTCCTGTTGATTGAAAGTTTAATTTACTTCTGAATGGGATGTTATGAAGACCATACTCATTCATTTATTGCTGTGAACACAGTTTAGGATTTTGGTGTTTTGCTTTTTGTTTCATTAATTAGCATCTCATTCTTTCTTTATTTTTTGGACCTGAGCAAAGATCACATGGGAGTGTAAGAGATAATTTCTGGACGTGGAAAAGAACTTGGTCATGAAAAAGAATGAATAAATGATAGAGAAATCAAAGGTGAATGCTCGCCTTCCCTTATTACCTATCTTCCCTGTATCCTTAAGAAAGTTGGTGTGCACCTGGATTTGCTTGTGTGTATTGGAGAATGGAGGAGAAGCTATATGCTAATAAAAAGGCCCTCTCCTCACTGCCTCATTGATTCATGGAACAGTCGTGCAATTCTGCTCTTCTAAAAGAGAGAGAATGAGTAGTGGGAATAATCAGATAATAGGCTTAGCCAGACTGAATCCCATCTTTGAATGTTAATACAGCAACCATGTCAGGAAGACGGTGAGGTGTCCCCAGAGACCTAAGGAACATGTGAAGGAGGGTGAGCAGGTGGACCTCCAGTGTAGAGCAGCCGAGTGCCAATGTCCTGTGCCAGCCAAGGCAGTTTGCAGTTTGGGGCTTGGGGAAACTGCAGTGCCTTCTGCGGGGCTGGACTTGAAGGACACTGCATGGAGGCCAGGGCCAGACCTTTAGATGGTGTGTCTTAAGGCTGAGAGAATGGAAGACTACTCTGAGTCGTTCCCTTTGATGGTGAATGAAGCAGAACAGAATCTCCACCTGGGGCAGGTGTGAGAGGTGCTGTGTGGTTGGACACAACAGGAGAGCTTGGTGCTCAGTTACCATCAACTGCAAGGATCTGTAGAGAGAGAAGACTGAATGTCTCAAGAAGTGAGGCCTAGAAGTCCCTGGCCAGGACCTCCTCTGCTTGGTTGGGAGAGCCAGAGCTGACTCTGCAGTAAAGTGGTGTTTTAATTAGGGTACCAGTGTAATTCCACCCACTGTAATCAAGCAGTTGATTTTGCATGGCGATGGAATGAATGGAAATCGTGGTTTGGATGGAACAGAATCTGGGAGGGTAGGAGTGAGTCCTGACTCAAATCCTAAGATCCTCCCAGTGGGGAAGACTCCTCTACGCCCACATTTTGCAATCTGTTCACCCAGAGGAAATGTTTACTGAATTTGAGTCAGGGAGCTTCCGCTTTGGCTGATGGGGGATTCCATATCGAACTAAGCTGCATAATTTCCAATGTGTGTCGGTGACAACCAATGCCAAGGATGCCCCGGAGTGGTGGAGGCTGGGATCCAGGACTATTAGGAACTGCAGCTATCTGCCACTCACTACCGTTCCTTTCCAGGCCAGGCACCAGCCCAGGAGCTTTCCGTTCTGTACCCATGTCCCAAAAGTCCTACTGGACAGGTCTCATCAGTCTCCCTGGGCAGAAGAAGACCTGGAGGCTGACTGGTGGGCGACTTCTGACAGGAGAAGCTGGTTAGTGACGGGGCTGCAAAGAGACCCTTGGTCTGAATTCATCTTGAGCCCTCGATTTTCCCAGGACTCCCAGGCTGAGGGTGACCTTCTGACTTAGTAATAATTTCTCAGCACTGCAAAATGTCCCTCTGGTGACCCATAAGAAAGATCCTAGGGGAGGCCAAAATACTAAAAAGCAATCCTAGCACAAGCCTGTCTGAAATCTCAGTGACTTGCGGAGCTGAGGCAGGAGGATTGCAGTTCAAAGCCAGCCTCAGCAATTTATCGAAGCTCTAAGCAAGTTAGTGAGACCCTGTCTCAAAAAATAAAATAAAATAAAATGGGCTGGGGTTGTGGCTCCGTGGTTAAGCACCCCTGGGTTCAATCCTTGGTACCTAAATTAGTACATAAATGACAGCAATTCCAGAGAAGGTGGGGTTCTTTACAGTTGGTTCCTTGAGAGCTGATTGCCCAGTTCCAGTAGTTTCCCTCATTACAGTCACCATTTCCCTTGTTGTCCCCCATGTGCCCGTGTTTCAACTCTGGTACCTGGACTGCTACCCAGCCCTTCCCTGCTGCCTCCTCTGGAGCCTGTGTCATGTGACCCACAGCATTCTTACTGCCTGCAGAAGTCCCCTGGCTCTCCCACATCTCACCCCGACTCCTGTCTGATAGCCACAGGCCCTTGGTCAGAACAGTTGTCTAGGGACGGTGGTCTTAGACCTACCAGCTATCCCTACCAGGGTGTTAGCTTGTTCTTTGATTTCCCAGTGCACTTCACGTAGACTTTGACTTGGCCCATTATCCATTGGTCTTGGAGATATAACCCTGAGGGTGGAGGGAGGCCCTTGGAGGCCACTTGGATATTGGCAGTAGGATTTTAGTGAGCTTCTTGTTTGACACTTCTCTAGGAAGTGAACACAAACAGATGGGCTTCTTTAAGTGTTCAGTACCTAACATCTCCCTGAAAGTGCAGATCAGGAGCAAGCATCTAATGAATCTGAACTCTGGAGACCCTGGAATCCTCTTAGGAGCTGAAAGTGCTTCCTTGGTGGAGATGCTGGCTGAAATTTGTTCAATCCCTGGCACAGGGACTGAACCCAGGGCCTCACTCACACTAGCCAAGCACTGAGCTATATCCCTTGCCCTTGTCTGATTTTATTGTGAGACGGGGTCTCACTATTTCCCAGGCTGGCCTCAAACTCGCTGTCCTCCTTCCTCAGCCTCCCATGTCCCTAGGATTGTGGGTGTGTACCCCCCGTGCCCATCTGCTAGCTCAAAATTTATCACATATACACAAAGAGAAAGCAATTCACCATCTTTTTACCACCTGTCTGGCACTGGCTTCACAGGAAAATGCTGGCTTCAGTGTGACTAATGCACCTGTCCAGGTGTTCAGGCAAGAATGGCCATGTGGAGGGTGGCAGAGGCTCAGTGGTTAAGATTTTACCCTGAATCAAATGAAAGGGGTAACCCTCAGCCTACTGAGAGGATGGTATTGCAGAGGCAAATGCAGAAATGTGCTGTGAGGGTGAAGAAGGGGAACCCTATCTGGTAGCTTTGACGTGATCCTCTTCAATTCCATAGGATACTGTTGGACTGAAATCATCAGCCACAGCAGGCACCTAAAACTTCAAGGCAAATCTGGTCTTCTCAGAAACTGCTCCAAAAAATGAGTGTGGTGGCCTAACAAGGACAGTGTTTGCTCCTGGTTGAGCTCCAACTCTCTAACAGATTTGGGGAGAGAGTTCCAGTTCCCAGCCATATCTTCTCTCCTTCCTGGGCATGGGGCAACACTGCTGTCCACCTGCTCATAGATAAGAAGGGACACGTGACATTTCCTTGCCACTGAGACAAGAGTGACAGTGTCATTTGGTCATTTCCCCAGTCCAGTTCTTCACTTCCACCTCCCTCCCACCTGGCATTTGAGAGCCAGTATGCATTTCCATGCTTTCTTCCTCCTTTCAATAACAAAACAGAGGATGGAAGCATTCTGGACCCCTGGGTCACCTGAGAGCAGAGCTGGGGGTGCACGCCTATAATCCCAGTGACTCAGGAGGCTGAGGCAGGAGGATCAAGGGTTCAAACCCAGCCTCAGCAACTTAGTGAGGCCCTATGCAACTCAGTGAGACCTCGTCTCTAATAAAATATAAAAAAAGGGCTAGGGATGTGGTTTGGTGTTTAAGTACCCCTGGGTTCAATCCCTGGGACCAAAAAAAAAAAAAAAGAGAGAGAGAGAATTTTGTACACAAAACACAAACTTGTGTTTGGCCATTCAAGTTCTGAGTTTTGTCTGTGATATCAGCCAAAAGGTCTTCACTAATACGCAGCTGCTCACAAAGCTGAGTGCCCTCTGGGTAGAGAAGGGCATTCCCAGATGAGAGGACAGCATGGGCAGGGCAAGAGCAGGGAGCTCTCAGGGAGCTCAGAGGACAGTACTAGGGATCCAGCGGTACCCAGTCTGGCGCCTGGGGGCCTTAGGAGCACTGAAAGGGGCTTGTGCATGCTGAGGCCCAGAGACTGTCCGAGTGGTGGCTGAAGGTCTGGAGCTGAACCTGTGGGCCAGACTGCTGAGGGGAGTGCAGGGATGCTGGCCTTCTCCTAACGCTGCTCCTCAAGGAGCAGCCAGCACTGTGAGCGATTCCTCCTCAGGACTAAGAGGAGCCTGGTGTCTTGCACTGCTAATCCCAGCAGATACTTTGTGACTTAAAACAGGTGATGCTTACCTAAGGGTCCTACAGAAGCCACAGGACACCAGGGTGTCTACATGAAATCAATTAAACACTGGCTCTTTGTTGAAGGCCAGAGGTTTGGGTTCCCCAGTCCAGTTCTTCACTTGCACCTCCCTCCCACCCAAGGGCCCAATCCCTTTATGAGTCCTCAGCCAAGTCCTCCAGAAGCCAGCACTAGTATCTGGATGTTAAGTGTCCCCCAAGGGTCTGTGTGTCAAAGGCTCAGTCCCAGTGCAGCCCCGTTGGGAGGTCTTTGGGTCACTGAAGCATGGCCTGGAGGGGGACTGTGGGACCCTAGCCCATCATGTCTCTCATTCTGGGCTGGGGACATCAACGATTTGCTCCAACATATGCTCCTGGCATGATGTGCCGCCCTCAACAGAGGTCCAGAGACTTGGGTCCAAGGCCTGCAACTGGCAGAACCTGGGGCTAAGTGTGGGCTTTTCTCCTCATAGACTAGCCGCCTCGAGCATTTCACTGTCATAACACTAAGCTGACCACCACAGGCTGTAAGGATACCACAAAACATCATTCCTAGTCACGAGAATTTGCCTAAGAAAAGAGAAGTTGGCATTTAACGAAGGTCCTTGGCAGTTTAACTGAAAACCCCAGAAGCCTCCTTCACTGACACGACCCACCACCTCCATTTTATTGTACAGACGCTAAATGCACGTGCTAAGGTGTGAGTGACACTGAGTCCTTGGGTGAATGCTTTGTAAACTTGTTTGAAAGCATCTTCTCCATGGGAACTGAATCCAGACACAGGGACATGATGAAGCATTAGAGCCCATGGACTGAAAGGGCCCCTGGGTAGCATTTCCTTCCAACCCTCTTTGAGCTCTGCATATAAACAATGGGCTGAGCCTTGGACAGGACAAAGGGGACCACGTAGTGGGATGAGGACCCTAGTGCCTCTCAGCCTGGGGTAGGTGTCTTCCGCTGTAAACCCTTGCCCCCGGTACAGTGACTGTAAGGACAAACTGTCTCCCATGGATGTCCAAAACCAGTCTTGTATCCTCATCTGTCATGGAGGGTGACTTTGGGGGGTTTTAACTGCTACCCACACGCTCAGAGTGGTGTAATTTTCAAAAACACGTGGTCAGGTGCCTGTTTGGGATGGTTCTGTCATGTCTAGCTAAATGAGAAGCAACTTTCCTTAGGAACACCTGTGGACAAGGCCTCAAGATTGTGCACGTGTTGGGCAATGAGAAGGGCAGCGGGGGGAGCAGTGGAAACTAAGGGCAGTTTTGTCGTCATCTGCGGAGGGATGAGGCTTGGCAGTAAGCCGAGCTCGAGAGGAGCCTCCCAAGTTCAGCTGAGACGCTGCCCTTCAACCACACAACAGGGGGAAGGAACACGATCCTTCAACACTAGAGGCGCTCCCGCCCTGCTTGGCACTGCTCTACTCCTAGTTTGGGACAACCTGAAGTGGCAATGAAACACACTCCTTATTTGGGCCCATGGGAGAAGATCCTAGCAACCCACAGGTGCAGTTGGAAGATACCAAGTAGGGAGGAGATGGCGGGGGGAGGGGGGAGGAAGGCAGGGGGCTACCCACCAAAGGCTGGGCCACCGTACCTCGGAGGTATGGCCACCCAGCAGCCCACATGACCAGTGCTGGCTCAGTAATACCCAGGCTCAAACTAACTGGGGACTGGTCTTTGAGCAAATCAGAGAGGATTGCAACAGGCCTCCTCTATCTCTGGGAGTGGAGCGGCTATGGGGTCTTGGTTTCTCATCTCTTCTAGGGAGAGGCTGGCAGGTGACACAATGTGCCTGTCAGCATAAGGGAGACTTCTCTAGGAATGTGAACCACACCTTTGTACACTTTGAGCAAAGGGAAGCTGGGGCCCCCGCTGCCCCTCCCGTCCTCTACCCTCCACCAGCACTCCCCCTCCAGCCTGGCTTCCCGTCAGCTCTGTGACATCGCATGACAAATAAAGAGGACGGTGATGTCAGTGCCTAGTTGCCTTGCTACGAGGCTCTAGAACTTCTCGGACTGTATTTATAGAGCCTCTTCCCTGGACGAAGGCACTTTAGACTCGCTAGGACGTCTACACCAGTCTTGGGTAGGAAATGCTCCTGATAGTGTGGCACCATGGCCAGTGAGAGTGTCAAAGAGCACTCTGAAATCCAGGTGGCCTCGTTGGTCAGCGAAGAGCCAGCGAGCAAGCCCCTATCTCATCCTTCACCTGATCCCAAGGTGGATTCGGGACAGGGTTTGGACGGGTATGATGACCAAGCCCTGAGCCAAGATCCCGGCTCCCAAGAGAGCCAGCCACTGGAAGAACCGAGCCAGCCACCAGAAGGTCGGAGCCAGCCACCAGAAGGTCGAAGCCAGCCACCAGAAGAACCGAGCCAGTCACCAGAAGAACCGAGCCGGCCGGAGACCAGCGAGGAAGGCACTGAGAACCTTCTCGGGCTCTCCTTCCCCAGAAAGCTTTGGGCAATAGTGGAGGATGACACCTTCAAGTCTGTGTGCTGGGGTGGCGAAGGAGACATCGTGGTCATCGAGGCTGACCTTTTCCAGAGAGAGGTCCTTGGCCGGAGGGGCGCAGAGAGGATTTTTGAAACTGACAGTCTGAAGAATTTCATTCGCCAGCTGAACCTCTATGGATTCAGCAAGATCCGCCCAAAAGATGCATCAGCTTACTCTCAGGGGAAGAAGAGAATGATGGTAAAGTAGAAAGTACTCCTGTCACCCACTGTCCCTGTTTCTTGAATGCCTTCCTAGCGCCCCCAGATGAATTCCACTGCAAGGGCTCATTTCCAGGGATCACTGGTCTAGTGTGGTAGATCACCTATGGAAAGATGAACATTCAGCATTTCATGTTAAGCGACAACCCTTTAAAGATAATCTGAAGGCAAGAAAAAAAGGGCTGAGAGGCCAGTTACTGTCATGCATGTGTTTGACCCCCTTGACCTATGAATTTTCTTTAGTGAGGTCACGCAGGAAGGGCGGCCACACTGGCCGGGAACTTGAAAATGATTTCCTCCATTGCAAACCAAGTCCATTAGGATTCTGGGTGGGGGTGGGCGGAGCAAGGCACCCTTTACCCCAGGAAAGCTAAAACTTTTCCTTTTGTTTCAGATCTACCGCAACTCCAATTTCCAGAAAGACAAGCCAGGGCTCCTGGAAAACATCCGTAAAAAAGGAGAAGCAAGAAGCTCTGCTCAGCGTGGGACCTGCATACCAACGCCACTGAAGAACCCGGCTGCTGGGCGAGAGAGTGGCGCATCATCTGCCAAGAAAAAGAAGCTGGTCTGTACCAGATGCTCCCCAAGCTTCCACCATGAGGTCAAGGCAGAGCACGAGCTGCCCCAGAGGGAAGCCCTGGACCACCAGGCGCTCAGAGGCACACAGCCCTTCATGCCCTCTGGGCTGTGGGCGATGAGCAGTGTCTCTGAACAACCCCTGGAAAACCAGCTCCCGCAGGAGCCAAGCAGCCCTGATGGGGAGGGCACCTCTGAAGACGGCACACCTTCGTCCCAAGCTACTGCTGGAATGGAAGGCGAGGGGGAAGTGCCCAGAGGCCCCCAGGGTTACCCTGATTGTTGCTCAGTCATGTCTTTGTACAACACTTGTTACTCCATCCTGCTGGCCGCCCTCTCAGCCATGTCCCCAAGGGAGCCCCCAGAGGATGGTGAAGGTGAAGGTGAAGGCCAACGTGAGGGTGAGGAGGAGGTGCAGGAGGGCTCCTCAGATTACAAATGTGTATTCTGTGAGCAGTTCAAGGACAACACAGGTCCTTGAACTCAGCCCACGCACCAATGATAAAAGTCAACATTTTCTAATGTTGAACTCACTTTTGGTCTTGACAGAGGAAAACAAAACTCTGAAGGGGTAAATAAATGATGTAAAGAAGAGTCGTGAGTCCTGTTCTTGGTAAGCTCCCGTGCTACTCTTGCACAATGTGGTGGCTGGTGCTGCTTAGGTCCCCCTAACCCCGTTCCTTTGGAAGCAGCAGCTGTTCCACGCCCCCAGTGCAGGACCTGGCTGGGCAATGGTGAGTGTGAGCTCAGCAAGATCTGGTCCCTGAATGGCCCGCTGGTCAGAAGACAGAAGAGCCTGGCTCCTGACCTGGGAATCACCTCACACAACTCAGGTATCTCAACGCAGGAGATTCCTTCCTGACAGGGCAACCCCACCCCAGAGTTGCCAGGAAGTCTCCCAACACACAGTGGGCCTCTTTGCAGGCCTAAAATCAGGCTCCCATCTGGGAGGGGATGGACGGTACTATATCCTGCCTCACAAGAGTCAGGCCATGCCAGTCTCCATGAGGGTGGGGAGAGCCCCTGCCCCTGGTCCCCACAGATAACTACCACTAGAGACTGTGCTACAAAGTCAACAAAAGATTGCTACAAAATAAACAGCACACGTGTCTCTACAAAAGTCGACCTGACTCAATCACAGCAGTATTTAGGATCCTCTGCTTGGGAAGGAAGTAGCTGCATGACATCCATGCAGAACCCAGGGACACTTTTCCCACAGCGTGAGAATGACAAGAGGGAACAGATGGCTGCTCCAAGTCCAGTGTTCTCTTCACCTGGGATGCACTGGGCCATGACCTGCTGGTCATTCTCCAGCAGGATTCAGTGCCAGGTCCCAGACTTCCCACCATGCCCCTGGGTGCTCTTCATACACCCCAGAGCTCTGACTCAAAGAAAGAGCCGGAAAAAGCCACAAGGGTGCCCCAAGCACTAAACAGTTACCATCTGGACATTTATTTGCACAATCTAGAAAGTAGCTGGACCAAAATTAGGGGCAATGCCAAGACATTTCCTGGTGGCCTTGCCTGTCCCCTGAAGGTCAAGGTACCACACATGATCTCAATGAGCCCAAGGAGGCACTGCCCAGGGAAAGTCCGCCTTCCCCGTTCCCTTCTTGTGAGCATAGCAATCTGTGTCCACGAGCAGCGCTGAGGGCTGTGGCGATTCACACTTAACCTGATTTTCTTGGGTCTGTTTCATGATTTACTGGGTGTCTCAACAACTTTCCTCTCTGGAGCCCACAGTGGTCACACCTTGTATGCCACGGGGATCAGATGTTCCGGAATGTCCACCCCCTTTCTGGGGTACAGGCTCCAGTAACCACCTGGGGTTTGAAACCACTGTCAAATACTTCTGCCGCAGGTTGGTAAGAACAGCTTGATTTTCCAGTTCCACAACCTCGTCGGGAGCTAAGTTTTCCGGGTACTGCAACGTTTCTCCGATGTCCACGAGCCCTGTGCCCAAAGAGAAAACACACAGAAGGCTTTCCCTTCCATAATCCAAGGCCCGCCGTGTGATGACAGGGTGATTGAAAGGCACACTGCTGGAGCCCAAAATATCACTAAAAAGACTAGAGGCAAGTTGAGTCTTTCTCACTCAACACTGGTGACCTGCCACACTCTGTTCATGAAATCCAGGGTGACATGAATAGGAAAGAGCCTTGTCCTCACTGAGGACGCACAAGGGATGGGTGGGCCCCATAAGACTGCTGAGGTGGCAGTTACTTATCAGAAGGGCACCGTGCCTGCAGGGGTAACCACTGCCAACGGGACGCCTCAGGAGGTCACCAGGTGGCAGGTGCCAATGCGGGACCTGGACAGCTGAGAGGTTGGGCACGCGCCCAGGGAACATCACGGGTGTGGCAGGCACATGAAGCCGGGCAGGCAGCCTCACTCTAGAGGCCACTCAACTGGAACGGTATGCAGTGCTGCCCCTTCTGGACTTGGAGGCATGCACTCAGTGGCCACGTGCCACAGACAGACACCTCTCAGATCACAAACAGCAACTGCAGCCCAGAGGAGAGAGGTGATTTACCAAGGTTGTGTGCAGCCAGGCCCGCAGACCCCCAGCCCAGTGCCTCTTGCGGCCCCTCCAAAGGTGTGCTGCTCAGGGAAACTGCAGCAAACATGCCCACCAGTTCAAGGGAAAACCGAACAGAAGCCATGAACCTCAGAGCACCATCCGGGGGGGCAAATCTGGAGCTCTCTGCACCCTGGTCGGCATGCCCCCACTTACCAGCTATCACTCCTCGGCCAAACTTCTCCCCTTCCCAGAGTAAGGCCTGAATCTGCCCAGGGCTCATCTGCAGCCTCTCCACCAGCAGCTCCCTCCAGCAGCTGTCTTCCCAGTCCCTCTGAGCAATGTGGATGGCAATGGTGCAGTTCCGGTGGCTCTTCAGCAGGGGATGCCACCGCGTTTCCAGGGTCTTGACTCCATTCAAGACAAAACCGGCATAAGGCTGCCGGAAGGACAGGCAGGAAAACTTCATCTTCTTCCCTTTGGGCTCACAGCCAGCAAAGTCGTCCTTCCCCGGGGCCCTGAAACCGCACTGACCTTGAGGGTCGCTGCTTCTACCTGTCACCGCACAGTCACTGAGGCCCTGCTCCACCATGGGCTCAAGGCAGGGTGCTGGGGTGTGGATGATTCCGTTCCATCCTGTGGAGTCTTTGGCGAGCACGTGGAGTAGGATGTCAACAGCTAGAGAAAGGCACAGGCAGGGCAGTGTGTGGTCAGTAGCATGACCGGAGTCACCATGTCCTAGGTGAAAACAGAGGAGGGAGGCCCCCTTTGGCCTACTTGGGGCTTCACCCTGAGTGGGCTGCCTTTGGCACAGAGGAACAGGCCTGGATCTCTCTTCTCCTGTCTGCCCACATCGCCCCAATACCACTCTCCGCACCTGGCCACGCCACCACAAGCATTGCCGTCCCTCAGTGTCTGGCTCCCACCACTGCAGGCTGCTGCGCACGATTCCTGGGTGTCCAACATTTATCGGTTCCTATGTCAGAACTCCCTGTGATGTCAAGTGGCCTGTCAGTATCTACTCCAGACCCACTTGGGTGTCATGCTCCTCAAGCCCCATCCCCCACCCACCTGAGCCAAGACAAAGAATCCTGAGAATAAGAACAATTACCCAGTGTGCATACACCTTCCGTGTGCCCGGCCCTGGAATGCTCAGGATCCTCCCTTAGAAGACTGAATTTAATCCTCAAATGACCCAGCAGGCCCAGTAGCACTTGCTAAGCCCCCTCTATGGCTGAGAGAAGGAGGAGCTGAAAGATGAAGCAACTGCCCACAGTGGAACAGACTGACCTCAGGCACTCCCTGACGAGGCCCTCCCCTTTTCCTGCATGTACCTCAGGAGACGATGGACCCCTTCCACAGGAAGCCTGTGCTATGCTCAGTGAGAAGCCCAGGCCCTCATCAGGGCAGCCACCAGGGCTTGATGGCAGAACCTCAGCTCACTCTTTGAAGGTCATGCAGCCTCGGTTTCCTTGGGGCTGTGAGGGCAGGCCAGGTGCTGGGAGCACTCAGCCATTCCCTGGCACCTAGTACGACAGTCCCAAATGGTGGCTACTCTTGGTAGCGGCAGCAACATCAAGCCGGGGGTCCTGTCCTCTGGCAACACTGCCCTTTACCCATGAGCTGCCCCCTCCACTCTGCCTAGTGCCTCCCTGCACCCTCTTCAAGCCCATCCACTTCACCCCAAGTATCTCCTACGGTTTTAAGGAAATACACCCATCCTCCAAAGACAAGGCCCCATCAGGACAAAAGAAGCCTGGCACTCATTCCTCCACCAACCCACAGCCTCCCTTTCTGTGCCAGATCTTCTGCCTTCCTCCTCTTTCTAGGGCTGGGCTTCCCCTAACAAGCCATCCCTTCTCTACCTCACTCCAGGGCCTGGGCCCTGACTCTGTGCTCTCGCTCAGGAAAACTACTCCTCCCTGACACAAAGGACTCCTCTGCACACGGATCTGTGCCCGCACGTGCTGCGTCACGTGAAGGATGTTCCTCCAGCTTCTGTCTCCCTCCGCGACAACTCTGCACAGCAGAGGCCTCAGCAAAGCTCTCTACGTCTCCCTCCTCACCTCACTGAACTCAAGCCCTCGCTACATGAACCCTCCCCTTGGGGTATCTGGTATCCCACAGGCACTGAATATGGGTTTGGCTAGTTCTGTCTTCATCTCACATGACCCTCAGCAGCCCAGGTCTGGCTGACCATCCCCTTTCCAACTCCTTCCCAGGCTTCCAGAGTGCTTGCTGGCCCCTCTACTACATGGCCCACTGGCCAAACTTTCCTAGCCTCAGCCTTTCCTGGTCAGGCCCACAGACTGAGGACCCAACCCCTGCACACCAAATCCACCTCCCTTCCACATCTGTAGGTGGGGTCACCACCTATACCATATCCCTGCCCCAGACCTAGAACTCTCCTTCCTCCCTCTCTTTCCCTCATCCACCACCTATGTCACATGGCCATATCTCAAAGCCTATCCCCAATCTCATGCCATGCCATGCCATGGTCGGTCTACATGGCCACCATCCCAGTCCAATCTCCTACCACCAGCTGGCTTCTCAAGCAGTATCCTCATCACTGCTCAGCATGTGGCACTGCTCTCTGGCATCCAAGCTGTAGTCGGAGCGACCCCAATTCAGGGGCAACCACATCATGGCATTCCTCTGCTGAAACCTTCCAAGGGTTCCTGCCCAACCAGGTCAGAATAGACACTTCTCACCAGGCCCACAAGCCCCCTCCTGATCTGGTTCCTTGCCCCTGCCATCAGCCCTCTTTCCCCTTTATCCACCTCCCTGCTGCCGCTGCTGCTGCTGCTGCTGCTGCACAGGCCTGTCTTCCATCCCAGGGCCAGTTCCTACCCCAGGGCCTTTGTTGGGTCCTCAGGGTTTCCCTGTGTCCCCTTAGATACCCTGTCTTGAAGGGCTTTACCCCCAGCACCTCACACCACAACCAGAAATATAAAGATGGATGTTTTACAAATAGAATCCAGTAAAATTCAACTGACTAGGGTGGCCCACATCCAGTATAGATGGTGTCCTTACAAAACTGGGGAATTTAGAGGTGTGCATACACAGAGGGAAAACACCATGAGAAGATGAAGGCAGAGATTGGGGTGATGCTTCCTCAAGTCAAGGAACACCGAAGATTGCCAACCGACAGCCAGAAGCTGGGAGAGGGACAGAGCAGATTCTCCAAGGGCCCACAGAAGACTCAGAGCCCCCTGACACTTTGGTTTCACATTCCAGCCTCCAGAAACGTGTGGGGATATCTTCCTGTTCCTTAAGTCACCCAATTTGTGGCACTTTCTTATGGCTATCTTGGCAAAATAATAGATAGGTGTGAGGTGTTCCCCAACCATACATCTCCACATAGTAGGGCCAGACCTTTCCATTCAATAGCACTTCAAGCACATTCTTCCTCTCTGTACCTCCTGATCTGCGTCATTATTCGTCTTCTGGATGGCATCCCACTCTTGGCGGTCCCATAATTTACACAATCATGCATTGCTCTACCGATGGATAGTTAGAAGCTGCTTCCCACTTTCTGCCACTAGAATTGGTATTCTTTGTCACAAACTTGTTGGCATACACATCAAAGATGCTGAAATACGCCAGCAAGTGGCCTTCCACAAAGACTCACCCAACCAGTGGTGCCATTGTCCCACACACAGCCCACAGCATCATCATCCTGCTGATGGGTGACAAAGGATCCCCCATCCTCATGACTTAGGAAGAAGGCAGAATGCCTCTCACCAGGCCTCACCATTTCTATCTCCTCTACTGAGATATGTGACCAGAGTGGAGGTCTGCCTAGTTCCCGCCACTCAGCTTCTGAGCTGACACCTTCCTCATGGACACCACAAAACCACAACTCTGAAACATGACCTGCGTGGGTGGACTCCCTAGTGACAACTAAAGGCAATCAGGGGGTTGAGCCCCCTCCTGCCTGGGGCTGTAGAGGGTACCTGCCTGGGGCTTGAGGGGGAAGCCCCATTCTGCTCGTCTCAGCTTCTTCACCTGCACAAGGACAGGAGGTAAGGAGGACAGGTGAAGGATAAGACAGCAATGCTGTACAGTGGCACCAGAAGGCTTTCTACTCAGCGAGCACCAAAGACCAGGACTATCTGGGAGGGCATGTTTCAAGGGGAACACACATGTGCACCTCACCAGAGCTTGGGTCTGCTACCGATGCCCATGACAGTGGGGCTAGTCCCGTCTGGGTCAAGGATCACATGATGTATCAGTTAGGTGGGTGGGAAGTCAGTTCGGGAAAGGAGCCCTGCTCTTAGGCCAGGACCCAGGATCCAAGAGCAGAAAACTGGCACCTCTCCTCCCATGGTCTCAGGGCAAAGGTGTGGAGGCCCCAAATCACATCACCCTCACTTTAATTCTGGGCAGACCCCACAGGGCACAGCGACCCAGTGCACAGAGCTGAACATCTCATCGCCTGGGGTCTCAGGGAGTCCACAGCTCAAGGTAAGGTGGGGCAGGTGTGAGTGGAGCAGCACACTAGCTGTGTGCTGGCAGAAGCACATCACAAACACGCACTTGGCCGAAGATAGGGCGTGAAGCCTGTCGGAGTAGGGGCTGACTAGGGCTCCACTGCATGGGTTTTGGGTCCCACTTCCAGGGAAACCCCAGTCCAGAGGCACCTTAGGAGAAGCGAGGGGCACACAGGCGCCCGCAGGGGTGATCCTGGCTCTCTTAGGTCGCGGGCAGTCTCAGGACTCTGGACTCACTGGCACCGGTCCAACTCCGACCTGCGACCATCGGACCGGACAGTCCACCGCGGCCCAGGAGAGGCCACCAGCCCTGGGAAGGGCTCCGCCGGCTGGTGAGGAGATGATGAGGCCCAGGAGAGCGCTGGGCCGGTGTTGGGGCTGCGCTGCTGCTGCCGCCTCTGGGACACCTTAGGTTGTGGACAGGGGCTCGCAGGCATTAACGCTGGCGCCTTAGCCCAGCCCCCAAAGTCCCTTCCAGCAGGAGCACAGGCAGGCACGCACCCACGCATGCAAGCACGCCCACACGTGATTACGTACACCTCACGTAGGTTCGCAGCTTGTTTGTACCCAGCCAATCAGGCCGACCGCCTGTAGCCACGTGCCACGGATAGGGAGCCAGGCGCGTACGTAATCACGCCCTTATGCCAGCACGCACTTCCTCCCCAAGCGGCAAGAGAAAATGCTGTTGGACTCCCTAGGCCCTGACGCCCTGGCCCATCCCACCAGGATCTGAGCTCTGCAGTCCCGTGACCAGGAAGAGGGAGTAGAGTTAGAAAGGGACGCACGGGAGTAAAAGGAAAGGTTGGAATGAGGCCAGCCTCAGAGAACGTTAGGGACGGTGCTGCGGGGAGGGTTGGAGCTTAGAGAGGAGAAAGGCCAGTCATGAGAGAGTGCTAAGGTAGGAGTTTTGGGCGGGTTGAGTATGGAGGTAGGAAGGGGGGACAATGCTGAGGTATAAGCTGGGGGCGCGGGGTGCTGCCAGGGTAGCGGAGCTAGGCTTCTAGGAGTGAGGTAGGAGTTGGGGCGGGGCTGTGAGGAATGAGAATGAGTTGGGGGCGTGGCGGGATGAGTGACGTAGGCGGTGGAGGCAAGCCGGTGGGAGGAGCTGGGCGGGGCTGCGGGTGGAGCTGTTCTGGGCTGTGAGGAGTGAGTAGGGGCTGTGGGCGGGTTTGTCCAGAAGAGCTCCGCGGGGCTTAGGTAGGAGTTGGGGGCGGTGTTTCCATGAGTGGCATAGGCTCTGGGGTCCTGACAGCAAGGAGTGAGATAGGAACTCTGGGTGGGCTTGTCCAGAGGAGCTTGGCGGGACTGCAAGGAGTGAGGTAGGAGTTGGGGCGGGGCTGCAAGAATGAGGTGGTATTTGGGAGCGGGGCTTTCAGGAGTGAGGGAGGAGTTGCGGGTCTGTTCGCGGGAAGAGATGGGTGGCCTGGGGGTGGAGGTGTGCTGGGCCCAGAGGAGTGGGGTGGGAGTTCCGGGCAGGGTTGCAAGGAGGAGCTTGCCGAGGCTGCAAGAACCAGAAGTTTTGGGCAGGGCTGTGAGGAGTGAGGTAGGAGTTGGTGGCGGGCCTGCAAGGAATGAGAAGGTTAGGGGCGGGGCTTAGCGTGACGTGAGTGTTGGGGGTGTGTGAGTGGGGGGAGTTGGGAGGGGCTGCGGGTGGAGGTGGGCTTGGCTGTGAGGAGTGAGAGTTCTGGCCGGGGTTGGGGAAACCTGTAGCCGAGTCGGGGGCTGCGAGGAGGTAGGAGTTGGGGCGGGCCTTTGAGGGATACGTAGGTGTTGGGGGCGTGGCTGCAAGGAGTGAGGTGAGTTTGGGGCTGCAGGTGGAGCCAGGTGGGCCCGCAGGTGGAGCCAGGTGGGCCCGCAGGTGGAGCCAGGTGGGCGGGTGAGTAGGGGTGGGGACAGGATGTGGGAGAAGCTAGGCGGGACCGTGAGTTGTAAGGCGGGAGTTGGCAGCGGGGCTGCAGGGAGTGAAGTAGGTGTTGGAGGTAGGTCCGCGGGCAGAGTTGGGCGGGGCTACGTGGAATGAGAGAGGAATTGGGAGCGGTGGTGCGAAGGAGAGAGGTGGAGTTGAGGATGGAGCTCTGGACTAAGGTAGAAGTTGGGGCGGGGCTGTGAGTAATGAAATAGAGAGGGAGCACGTCTGTGGGAGGAGCTGGGCGGGGCTCAAGGAGTTCTGTACTGTTTGGGAGCTGGCCTTTGTAAGAGGTGGCTGGGCGGGGCTGAGTGCTGAGTTCCTGTTGGGACTGGGCTGAGGGAGAAGTGTTGGAGCTGGCCTGGGTGCATACCTGTAATCACAGTGGCTCTGGAGGCTGAGTTGGGAGATCACGACTTCATAGCCAGCAGCAGCTAGGGGCTATGCAACTCAGTGAGTCTCTGTCTCTAAAAATACAAAATTTGGCTGGGAATGTGGCTCAGTGATTGAGTGCCCCTGACTTCAGTCCCTGGTACCAAAAAAAAAAAATGTGGAGCTGGGTAGGGCTATTATTACTCAGGTAGGAATTGGGGTGGGGCTGAGTTTTAATGTGTCATGGAGGGTCTGGCCACAAATGCAAAGGTAGGAGTAGTTGTGGGCTAGGTTCAGGGGCAGGAGTTGGAACTTGGGAGCAGGGCAGGGCTGTGAGTTACTATGCAGGAGTTGTGGGTGGGGTTGAGAAACCCAAGTAGAGTGGGGTGGATTTTTGGGAGGACTAGGGAAGGGTTTATGAGTGGTAAGATTTCAGATGAGGAGCATGGCTATGAAAGGAGCTGGGCACAGGTGTGAGAGCTGGGTTAGGAATTGGGGGGGAAAGTGTGGGAAGAGCTGGGTGGGTCTATGAGCCCTTACTGGAGCAGTATGGGGGGCAGCTTTGTGGGAGGGGCAAGGGAAGAGCACAGAGTTTTATGGGAAAGAGTTGCGGTTGTCTTTCTTTTTCTTTTCTTTCTTTTTTTTTTTTTTTTTTTTTTTTGGTATTAGGGATTGATCCCAGGGGCACTCTATCGCTGAGCCGCAAGCCCAGCCCCTCCCCAGCCCCCAGCCCCCCCACCGTTTTTAATATTTTATATGGAGACAAGTTCTCACTGAGTTGCTTAGGGCTTCACTAGGTTTCTGAGCCTGATGAACTCGCCATCCTGCCTCAGGATCCCAAGCCACTGGAATTACAGGTGGATGCCACCTGACCTGTCTCTGAAGTTGTCTTTATAGGAAAGAGCTGGGGGAGAAGTAACTATGCAAGAACAGGGTGACTTGTGAGAAAGTTGAGCTAGGAGCTAGCACAGAACTGGGGGAGGAGGGCGGAACTGGGGGCAGATGTGGCTGAGGAGATGCTGATTACAGCGAATAGGCAGAGCTATGGCTAAGAATTGGGGAAGTTGCTGAATGCTCAAGCACTCTGTAAGGAGCTGGTGCAGAGATGCAGGCAGATCTTTGGAGAAAGCTGGGGAAAGACCTAGTGCTGCACCAGGGAGGGGGGACCTATGGTCAAGTTGGGGGAGGAGCCCACAGAGCTGTGGGAGGAGCTGCCAGATGCACAGGGCAGAAGTGAGGAGGAAGCTTAGGGTTTTTGTGCTGCACTCTTAGTCAAGAGGGGAAAATGGCCAAAGCAGGGTCCTCATGGACCTAACCGAACCCTGAGTGTGTACTTTAGGGTGCACTCCAGAGGAGTAGCAACTGGGAGAAGGGAGACGCCTGCCTGTGTCCACAGAGTTCAGGGCTGAGGCTTGCACCACAGGGATGAACCCCCCACAGCTTTCCTTTCCCCTAGATGCATTTTGGTTCCTGCCAGTGAGGCTGGGAATAACCATCTTTTGTTTTGAAGGGAGCTGAATAGCACCACCCTATGTGCTGCTGCCCCTCAGACCTAAGTTGCCCAAACCACATCCCAACTTCCGTGCCAACCTGGCTTTTCGTCTTTCACACTACAACCTTCCCTCAGGATCACCATGCTTCCTTACACTGTCCTGCCTAGTGACTGGAGAGCCAAGTTCTAGGTCCCTGCCTCTACCTTACATGTAAGAAGACAGATTCCTCTTCCTTTGTTCCCTTTGCTACTTGCTGAGGTCAGGCCACATTCTCTGGTGTCTGTGCTATTCCCTGATTTTCCTGACTGGCCTAGAGTCCTGTGTTGCGTCTTTTCTGTTGGTCCTCCACACAGTACCCCTCACTCTCTACCTTGCGAATCAGTCCCCTACTGAAAACCTGCCAAGCCTTCTCCTGTAGGGGTGCAGGCGCCTCAAGTTTCAGCCCGAGCTCTCTCCCCCCTTCTGGACTAACACTGGCCAGAGTCAAAGTCTGCTTTGGGGTACCTGGTCCCTGACCCAACCTGTTCCACAGGACTCCTTGCTTTGAAGCTATGGTTCGTACAGAATTGAATGCCCATCCCCTCTTATCCTGACAACCTATCCTCCAAGCACGACTTTCAATTCACCTTCACTGTTGCACAATCAAGTGTCCTATTTCTGGTAGCCTTCCTTCTGGTAGACCCATGCTCCAAGCATTAGGTCCTTGTAACCCAGAGCTGCAACTGCTCTCCCGGAGTCTGTGGCCACAGCAGGATCTCTAAGTTCCTGGAAGGCAAGGCTGCTTTTACTCCTTTCTGTAATCTGGGTGCCGGGCATAGTAGCTGCTTAGTAAACATCAGATGGACAGAGGAGTGCTCTCTCCCAGTGAGAGGTACTTATACTTTTCCTGGAGAAGCTCAAGAAAACAGGAAAGCTGGAGGTAAAGTGAGTGGGAGAGGGTACCTTGTTCACATGAGGGAGGCCTTAGGGCTCAAGGAGCCTTAAAGTTCATATGGGACTCCCACCTAGGTTGGTGTCCCCTCCAGGCCTCTTTCCTCCACAAATCGTTCCAGCCCCTGCCCAGCACCACGGCATCTCCTCAGAGCTGTTTGGAATGTAAGTGAGGGTCCCATGAATGTGTGCCGTTCCTGTTCTTAGGCCCTGTTGTTTGATGAGCTGGAACTTGCCTAAGGAGCTGGATTCTCATAGCACATGGCTGCTAGTGGGGGCCTCCATGGGGACATAATGTAAGCGCTCCTGTTTCTGACTCTTGGGCTGTTCCTTGCTCTCGTGTATGCTGAGAAGTGGGGTGCAGTTCACAGATTAATGCACCATCTCCCTGGGCATAAGAGTGCCCAGCAGAGGCCTGATCTGGTGTCTGATCAGGAGGTGAAGTCCCGGGGTAGCAGCTGCAAGTCCAGCTCTCTGCTGCAGCAGTGGGGCCTTGGAAGCATCGCCTCAGTAGGTTTTGCGTGGGGAGGTCTTTGGCTGCCACAGAGAAAAGGACAAGGATGCTTTTGCATCTTGAATTTCATTACACATAACAAGTCAATGGCAGCCCTGAAAATGGGCTGATGTCTGACCTCCTGATCACATTCTCTTCACTAGCTGCTCCCTGTCTCCCCTCATGGACCAAATCCTGGTGGGGACTCACTCCCACCTTCTCTGGCCATCACGGGTCAGGTGTGCCCTCCCCTCCCCAGACCCATCTCACTTCTTCCTTCCACTGTGTTTTCCTTGCAGGGGCTCCAGAGCCTCCAGGCCAGCAGTAGCCTGCAGATATGTGGAACCCTTTGGGGTTCCTTCCTCTGCTCCTTCTCAGGCACCTTCTCCTTGTCTACTCCCCACTAACACTGAGCTTTGCTCAACTCCTGGGATCAGGATTGAGTCTCCTCCACCAGCTCTGCTTTCTTCTCCAGACGAAGCCTTCAGCACAGGAGCCTTTGAGGGCTATTCCAGATTCAAACTAAAACAGACGCAGATAGTAGAAGAGCCAAGTATGACCTTTGTGTGTTTCTGTGAATTTATGGTGCCAAAACATTATTAGCAGCTTTTAATTTAATCAGACTATATATTTTTTTTTTTTTTAGTGTACTGGATATTTAACCCAGGGATGCTCTACCAGTGACCTTCATCCCCAGCCTTTTTTATTTGTCATTTTGAGACAAGGTCTCCCTAACGCTGGCCTTGGACTTGTGATCCTCCTGCCTCAGCCTTGCAAGTGGCTTGGATTACAGACATGTAGCACCTTGCCTGGTCCTGACACACTTTATTCTTTACTCTCCTAATAGTTCAGTCTTTATGCAAACAAGCACTGAGTCATGTGCTGTGCCCTCCAAAGCTGGGGACGGTTGGAATGTCATGCCATGGCCCTGTGACAAATCCAGATTATTTGTTTACATGATTGGGGGGTGATGCCAGAGGACAGGTTGTCAACTCCTCTCCATGGTTACCAGGCTGGAATTGTGGGATCAGTGGGCTCTCTACAGAAGACCCATTCTGCTGACATGTGCCTCCACACTCAATGTGGCAACTTTAGAAAGTACAGAAACGTCTATGAGAATCAGAAACAAAGAACGGTCCTGAGGTCATTTCTGAGAGGCAGGAACATTTATTTTTCTTGCTTTTTCTTCTATACAGTGTTTGGTTATTCAGTTGAGCACATGCTGTGTTGCATTTTTCCTCCTACTTTTTTTTTTTTTTTATTATGGTAAGTGTTAGCCCATATTCTGAAAGGTTACTCAGGAAATTGACCCGATATGGCAGTAGCTCTGTAGCCCATTGTGAATTCCACCCCTCCATGTTCAAGACCTCACAGCAGTCAAATCCTCAGGGAATGGATCATCCCACTTTGGATCCAGCAACATCCTCTGTCTAGATAGGTAAGCACAGCAGTTCTTCCTGAGGCCACCTTTCCCATGGAGCTTATTGAGACTCCAGATATGAGTGTCCCATGGGACACTGTGTGCAAGAGCCTTCTCTGGTTATTCCCATTTCCCTGCTGTTCAGTGACCCAGCACATAGCCATTGTTGCCTTCAGGCAGGGCTGGGGGAACATCATAGCATCTACTTGCCATGGTACCGCAGCTTCCTTCCTGGGGACCTGGCCACCATGTTATTCAATGTGTTCCAGTTCTGGAAGCTGGACTGGGGCAGGAACTGAGCAGGCAAGGTGAGTGGTTTGTTGGCATGGCTGCCCTCAGCCTCCTGCTCACTCATCCTTGCTCCCTTTGAGTGTCCTCCTTGAGCTGTACCATGTTGGTTGTGATTTTGCTGTGCTCTAAGGGAGGCTGGCTTGTGCTGGTGGTCTCCATTGCTCTCAACTGTCGAGGATGTGTAGTCCTCAGCTCAGCTTCTGTGTGCTCAGTGTTGTTCAATGCTGCCCCAACCTCTATTCCCGCTGCTGCTGCGGCTAAGAAAGAGGAGGAGGAGAGGGTGGCAGGCTATTGGGCTTTTCCCTGGGAGCCTTGTTCTATACCAGGCTCCCTTGGGGTTGGCCTGTAGAGGAGCAACTGCCAAGCTTCTGAGTGATGATAGGGTCCTTTCTTCAGCACATCCCTGAACCTCTTGGTACAGGATGTGTCTTGTGAGCCCTCTGGGCACATACTCCCCTGGGAAGTCTTCTGGCTTCACCTGATCTGTCCAGTTCCAGCAGACCCACTCTTTTCACCCTTGTCTCCCTTCTTTTATTTACTGTCTGCCATGGCCCTGCTAGCCTTTCAAGGCTGTTCTTCCTAGAACAGTGGTGTTTCCTGGTTTCTAGGATCCATCCCAGTAGTGAGTTTGTACCATCCTAAGGGCCTTGCCAGGGCTTTAGGTTATGTGTCTAATTAGGGAATACTTATCTGAGTTTTCAGAACCCGTGGTCAGGCACCCTTACTGTCCTATCTTCTAGGGACTCCGACTGGCCATAGGTGCAAGTGTGTGCTGTTCCTTCATCTATAGGTGTCTTCTTTGTCTCCCTTACCAGGCCCAGCAGCCTTGTCCGTGTTGTGCTGTACTGTCCTAACTCTGCTCAGACATCTGGCAGCAGGTTGGTCCCATCCTGCTATTCTGAGCCCTCTCCTGGTTGTAATACTGCAGGCCCCACAGCCAGCTGGGATGGTTGGACACCCTCCCTGCCAGGCAGATACAGTGAGGACAGCTCCTAGGAAGGAGGTCTGCTGTGGGGAAAAAGATTCCTATAACTCCCTTGGGAGTGGCGTGAGGGGGATGAGTCATACTGTAGGCTCACGAGTTTCAGAGGCATTTGGGGAGTCTGACATTTGGGATCTTCTGCTTGTCCCTGCTCCCCGTGTTTGACAGGAAGGTCTGTGCACAGTGCTTCTACCCTTGGCAAGACTGAGTTGCCTTGGTTGAACATCCAGCCGTCTTTGGAGGCCGGCCTCCTTATCAAAGTATGTTTTTGATATTCAACTTCTGCAGTGCACTGTGCCTGACGTGGGAGCTACTTTATGACCCTAGAGGAGAAGCTTGTGTTTCTGCTTAGTTTTTAGTCATAGGTTAACTGCCCTCTGCCTTCCTTAATCCACAAGGAGTCATCTAACAATGTAATCGCCACTGATCATTTCCATTGTCTTGGCAGTTGCCTTCCCATGCGTTACACGTGCCCAGGTGTCCTCACCTGCTAGAAGCTTCCTCTGCACAAGGTAGCCATCCCAGTAAAATTCTGACACCAAAGGTCTGGCACCTGGGCTGCCCCCTTATGCCTGGGTCTGTCTGCACACCCCCTACGTGCCTGTTGTGGGGTCTTCATCACCAGCTAGGCAGATACTGGGTGATCCTGCACCAAGACCCTAGATTACCACCTGCAGCAGTCCAGAACCAGCTGTGTCACATTGGGTCCAGGAAGCAGAGCATGTGAGGGAGCGAGCAGAGCCACCGATTTATTGGGACTAATACCCACAGAAGGAAGCGGGGTTGGACAGCAGGTTGGGCCTGACTTGACAGTCCTGACCAGTGTGACAGGGTGGTGTGGAGCCAGGATTTCCAGTTCAGGGGCCTGCATGGGGCATGGGTGTTCCTGTTGGGTCCTCCTGGTACCTGGCACACAGTAGGTCATGCAGTCCACAGTGACTGTTTAGATGAATGAGCACCCACAGTGGATGCTCTGGAGGGCAGGTGTGGGTTGAGCAGCTCCAAGAAGGGCCCGGCTGCTATCTTCTCATAGGCAGAAGCATGCCCTGCCCTGTGCTGCAGCAGGCTTCCTGGGAGGTGCTTTGGTCTCTGTTGCATTAGACAGCTATGTGGGTGCCCATAGGGATGTGTCTCCAGGGCATTTGCTCACAGGGCATCTCCGGATCTGTTAGCAGGGTTGTGAGCACAGCTTGCTGTTACAGGGCAGTCTGCATACATGGCATCATGACACAAGGCAGAGTGAAGTCAGCAGTACTGTCCTAGCAGGGGCTCTCTGGAGGTATATACTCATCTCTCTGCTATCCCCAGGGCTGCTAGGGTCATCTTTAAGGCTTACTTTTGTATCCTGGAGTCTGAAGCTAGGCAGCATTAGTTAGATACTTGTTAAGAGGAAAGAATGGCTACCTCTGGGTTAGGGGCTGAGGAGGTCTCCCAGAGGAGCCGGTATTCCAGCCGAGTGTCAGCCACTCTCTTACTCTCTCACTCTCTCACTCTGTCTCTCTCTTTTTACCTCAGGTTCCTCTACCACTGAGGTCTATCTCCAGACTTTTGCGTTAGGTTTTGAGACAGGGTCTCACTAAGTTGCCCTGGCCAGTCTCAAACTTGTGATCCTACCTCATTATCTAAAGTACATGGAATTACAGCTGTGCCTGGCTTTAGATACATCTTGAGTTAAGAGGATTTTGTTGAATGGGACCTGGGGAGGGCAACCTGAGAGGGTTAGATAGAGCCCAGGGACTTAAAGAGGGTTTTTGGCTGGAGCAGACCCATTTGTAGAGTGAGGCTATATGAGAGGAGGCCATGTAACTGGATGGGGCCGAACTTATAAGGTTGGGCAAAGGAGTGAACTGTACGCTGATCACTGCAATCAGTGCCTTCACTTGGGTTTCACTGTGAGCAATTGTACTGGCAAGTTGTCGGTTTTCTTCCTAGGAAAATTAATTGATCATCTCATTTGGCCACTCAGCTGTCTGGCAAAATGTTGTGTTTCTCTGGTGGGCCAGGGGTATGTAGACAACAGGGGTTCAGAGATGATGAGGTGCAGCCTCTGTGGCTCAGGAGCAGCCTTCTATGATGACTAGGCTCATCCCTGCAGCATGTTTCTATCCTCGCTGATCTGAACACGCGTCTCTTTACTCTGAAGAAAACTTGAGGTTACCCATTCTCTTGGCTTGTGATCAGGCTTCCAATTCTTTTTCCTGAATTTGCAGTGATATTTGGAGAGATGACATGAGATCTCTAATTCTGTACATTATTCCAGGGAGGGCAGGAGAAAGAAGGCTTGTGGGGCAAAAGTTTTCCCCTTGTGATGCCCTGAGTTATGCAACAGGGTGGCTGCTGCTTATGGCCCAAATGAAGGAGTTGGTTTTGTTCAGATTTTTCTTGCATGGCTGAGCTGGAGCCGTGTCTAGGGCCAGGTGGGGTTTTGCAATGTGGGCCCCTAACCCCCTGTCTCTGGACATGCTGCTTCTGAAGGAGGAGAGTAGGGAGTGAAGACAATGATTAGGGAGGGTGGCCTTGGAATGTTGTAGCACCCATCAAGAATACTGCTTAGAAAAAGCTTTGGGAAGGAGATCCACATAGTGCATGAAAGGTCACTAGCTAGTGTTTGCCCCTGGTCATTGACAGCTCATCCTTTGCTGTGTGTGTGGGTTGCCCTGTGCATTGTAGGACATTGAGCAACATCTCTGTACTCTGATCACTAGATACCAATCATAGTTTCCCTTACCCTCATGTAACTACCAAAAAATGCCTCCGGATATTACCAAATGTGCTTTGGGGAGCAAATTTTCCCCTTATTTGAAGATACCTTCATAAAGCATGGTCTCAGATGAAAACAATCAATAAATGAGGCTTGGAGCAGTTTCCATTGATTGGTTCTCATTGCAAAGTAAGGTATGAAAGCCCCTGTTAAACTCTTGGTGCTCAGGCTTTGTGCATTAACAATTCCTTGGGGAACTTTAGCTTTCTAGCTCATCTTCTCTATTTGTTAGATTCATGAAATACAAACAGGTTAAATAACTTGAAAGGAGATGGATATTCTGTTTTACTCTTCTCAAATTATTACACTCCTGACAATAATTTTAACATTTGCCTTGTGTGCACTTTTGTTTATCATAATTATAAGCTTGATTAATTGAGAAGTATACCACTGTAAGTAGACTGCTTTGAAATATCTGTTTAGGAGTGCAGGTATAAACTTTCATATCACTGTCGAGCCTCTGAAGTGTGCAGGGGTTGAAGTTATAACTATGGTGTCTTTGGGTAAATTGACAGGTTTTTTAGGGGGGTGGGGTACTCGCGATTGAACCCAGGGGCACTTGATCACTGAGCCACATCCCCAGGTCTATTTTGTATTTTATTTAGAGGCAGGGTCTCACTGAGTTGCTTAGTGCCTTGCTGTTGCTGAGATTGGCTTTGAACCCACAAACCTCCTGTCTCAGCCTCCAGAGCCACTGGGATTACAGGCATGTGCCACCACGCCTGACCAAATTGTCAGTTTTGATCTCACAAATGGCCAGCCAGTTATTCTAACAGCATGCCATGTTGGATAGTTACAGGTCCCAGACTCAGCCCTACTTTTCTACTCTGGGTAATTCTCCTTGCTTTCTTGAGTGGTATAAGACATTATTGAAAGAAACTGCTACTGGTGTGAAATGTACTAATTGTAATTAGAAATTGTTAATGGGGGAATTTCCTATTTCTATGAAAGTTTTACCAACCTTAGCACTCTCAAGACACCAGATCTTTCTTTTTTGTGGGTTCTGTCCTGTGCATTATAGGATGTTTAGCAGCACTCCTAGTCTCTTCTCACTGGATAAAGGTGGCACTTTACGAAAATTATGAAAGCCCAAAATAGTATCAGACAATGCCAAGTGACTCCCTGGGGGCAAAATCATCCTCCATCAAGAAGCTTTTAGCCTAGTTCCCGAAACAGGCAAAGTTCTCCATCCTGAATGGCCTTGATAGGAAATTCCTTGATCCTTGGTCAGCTTCCTTGGGATGCTCCTGTTTCTGGAGATCCAATTTATATTCAGGAGAAATGCTCTGGACTTTGGACCCCCAAGCTTCAGTGAGGGCTCCTTCTTCCTGAGTGCTTTCTGAAACTTGTGTGTAGTTGCTCCTTGTTATGGTTTGGATATGAGGTGTCCTTCAGAAGCTCACATATGAGACAGTGCAAGAAGGTTCAGAGGAGAAGTGATTGGGTTGTAAGAGTCTTAACCCAATCGGGGATTTAATCCCCTGATAGAGATTAGCTGAGTGGTAAGTGGAGGCAGGTAGGGTGTGGCTAAAGGAGATGGGAGTTGGGGTGTGACTTTGGTTATATATTTGTACCTGGTGATTGGACTCTCTCTGCTTCCAGATCACCACATAAGCCACTTCTCTCTGCCACACTCTTCCGCCATGTCATTCCTGTCTCAACTAGAGCCCTAAGGAATGAGCCAGCTGTCTGTGGATTGAGACCTCTGAAACCCTGAGCCTTCAAATTAACTATTCCTCCTCTACAGTTGCACTAGTCAGCTCATTTAGTCACAGCAGTGAAAAAAGCTGACTATAACATTCCTTTTGTGCAAGGCTACCTCAGGTGATTTCTGATTTTTGAGTGTGTGTGTGTGTGTGTGTGCGTGTGTGCGCCACAGTCTGGCTGGGCACAAAATCACGAGCCACTCAAGCAGGAACAAACTTTATTTTCAAAACTCCCGCCAATGCCCTGCACGCAGCCTTCTTCCGGGAGACACCACACCAACAGGAAATCCCTCCTCCGGAATTCCCTCCTACCACACTTCCTCAACCAATGGGAACTCTCCGGGAGTCGTGAGAGCTCCAAAGTAGCAGGCCTAGGCAGACAGCAGGGGTCTAATCTCCAATTGAATGCACATCTTAACATAATCATTATCATCTCAAGGGCTTGATGGCATCACCTTTCCACCAAAAATGCCATGTGTCATTCCTACTTGGCTATGGCTCTCAGCGTGTGTGTGTGTGTGTGTGTGTGTGTGTGTGTGTGTGTGTGTACACCCTGTTACCCTAACTTGACTAGCATCTCTCAGTACAAGGATCCTGCTCAGTTCACCTTTGTACTGTAAGAGTCTGCCTCTTCCAGAGATGTTGACTGATGATGGCAGTCATCAGAATTCTAACCACACCACGTTAGACTTGCCACATGAATAAGACAGACTGTGACTGGAGTTTATTGTGTGCTATTTGGAGTAGGAAAGGTAAGTATGTCAGTTACTCTTATTTGAGGTATGATTAGACGCTGTCCACTGAAAGCATTATCTGTGAGGTACTATCCTCAGAAGAGGCCAAGATCTATCTGATAGGGAGATCAGGAAGCCTTCAGAGGGAACCTGGCTCTGAGCTGTGCACTGAAGAATGGGCAGTATTTTGAAGGTGGTGCTACAGCAGTTCATTCCTCAGAAGTCAACTTTGGACTGGGAGGACAGAAGATCAGAAGTATGAAAGAAGGGTAATCAAGTGAATGGAGTGAGAGCAAAAGTGTTTTTCCACATCTTATCTATTTTGGTCCTTGAATCATAATGTTAAGATAAGTGCCATTACATCCATTTGACAGATGAGGAAACTGAAAGCTCAGTGGTCAAGGGACTTGGCTGAGCTCTCACAGTTGGCTGGCAGGGGGAACTGGGATTTAAACTCAGGATTGGCCAACCCAGTCTGTAGAGCTGCCAAACAAGTTGGTAAGAGAGTATGTACACTCTAATTCTGCTAGCCTGAGGTGTGGGGCTTGTCCTAGGCCCTGAGTATGTCCTGGTCCAAACCACTTTGCTACACATCTTGTTTTCTATTCCCTTGCTTTCTACCTCAGTGATCAGTTCAACTTCTATCACCAGTACAAAGAGATTGAGGAGTTTGAATTGTGTTGCTTGTCCATGAGCTGGTCCACATCTCCCTCAGATTCAAGGAAGGGCTGGTGCACTTGAATCAAAAGAGTATATATTTCAAAAAATAAAATTTATGATGACACCCAATAGAGTCAACTTATTTAGTTAATTATGAATAGTGCTGTGTTGATTGAGAGGAGAATCCAAATCTGGAAGGAGATTGAAGGTGTGCTGCATTGCACAACTGTCCCAAGGAACCATCCTTAATCCCTAGTACTACATCCTTTTATCTCTAGTACCACAGTTGGGAACTGCTGAGTCCAGCATATTTTATCCATCCACTTGAGAGACAATGCTGATAGATTCTCCAGAATGACTGGGGAGCCAAAGTTTTTATCAACCAGTCTGTCACTTCTGTGGAATAGAATTGTCTCCCTTTACTGCTCCCTTTATAGCAAAGTTGCTTTTCAGAGTACTTTCTACTTGCAGTATTATTCTTGATTGTATCAAATTAGTTCCACAATAGTACTGCCAATTTTCTTCCATAAATAGTCCATTGCCATGTGACTTTAAAATCCATACACCTCTTTATTTTGCTGATAATTCCTCCCCTATTCATTTTCCTACTAGGATAAAGCACGGCTGGGGCAGGATTGGTAGGGAAACTGTATGGTGTGCAAGTATCATCTGTAGTCAGCAGATCAACCCTTGCTATCATCCCTCTCATTTAGAAATTTTGATGTTTACTCTTGTCCCTTTATCCCCCTTTACTGGTCCCTTTGTAGCAAAGTTACATTTCAGCGTACTTTCTACTTGTAGTATTAATTTTAGTCATATCAAATTAATTCCATAATAGTACTGCCAATTTCCCCCTGAAAATATCAATAAGACCACAGCTTTGAACTGCTTGTAATAAAGGAAAGAAAGTCAGCAAGAGTGAATGTTTTCTGAGCACTCCACCTGTATACAGGTAGCTGTATGAGATTCTGCACTGTTGTCTGCTCTGTGGTAAATCAAAGCTAACATTCCTTCAGGGACTTGCAGTGGAGGCTGTCTGTCTTAGATATTTCTTTGATTCCTGGATTGCTCAATTCAATGTCTGTCTTCCCAGAAAAGCTTCACTCTAGCTTGGTCCAAGAAGCCCACCTCCTCTGAAACTATTTCCTCCTGCTATTTACCCAGTGTCCAAAGAACCTCATGTTAGATTTCCCACCTCAGCCATGAAGTAAAGACAGCTTTGTAGTTTTGACCTTCATATTGTTTCTCTGGAGCAGATGCAGATGCACAGTCAACTGAATATAGTCTCTGTCTGTGTATGTATGTATGTGTCTGTCGTGCGTGTTGCTAGGGATTGAACTCAGGATCTCATGAAGGCTAGGGAAGCACATTACCATTGAACTAAATCCCCTTTCCTACAAAGGATGTTTCACTCAAACAGTTCAGGACACTTCCACTCTCCTGTCTCCATCACTCTTGCTTTCATGCTGTATAGCAATGCAATGACATTTGGGGACTCCAACTAAGGGAACATTAAGTTGGAGTACATTCAGTTTGGATTTGGAAAGATATATTTCAGGGACTCCCAACTAATTCTGAACATTTTCAAGTTATAGCTAGTTGCCCCAGATTGGAATAGTTCCTAGGAATACTTGCTTTGCCAACCATATCCAGTGTCAGGACAAGAGGTGCAGAGCTGGAGTACATATTGTGATGTCACTGTGTCTGACATAACTTTGTACCAAAGGTATGTTGGCAGTGGAAGAATCAAAGTTCACAAGATATAGGGCCAGAAGCTAGTCTGTGGAAAAATCTAGGCATCAATCAGTTGTGTGATGTTGGAAATGGAGAATTCAGTTTTCATTGCCAAACAAAATATATCCTCTCAGGAATATAGTGTGCTGTATATGCAACTATAAATACCCTGTACATTTACTTTAATATTTGGCTGGGGGTTGTGTGAAATGGCATTTTTCAGAATTCCTGCAGTTGTAGCTAGAAACATTGAATAGTATACAGAAAATAGTCAATCTAACAGGCCTGAGGCTATTGACCTTAGAAAAACCTGCTTATAATCTTGGCTCTCTGCTGTTTTCTGGGAACTTGGCTCTCAGAATGTCCCCAGTCAACTAAGACTGATTTTGCTTGCTTAGATGTTTGCGCAAACAACATAGTTTATGCTGAACCACCACTTTCCTTCTGAAAGTGGAATTTTGTCACATGTTAAGCTGAGGGTGCCTATGTGACTAGCCCCCAATATAAATTGTAAGCACTAAGTTTGGACTGCTCTGTGCAGAAAAATCGCATACATTACTGCATTTTTGTTGCCAAGAAAAAAGTATTATCTGGGTGGTCTCTCAGGGGAAGGAGGTAGCATAAGGAGGTCTACATGTTATTCCTCCATACTCGACCTGTGCCTTTTCCCCTTATAATCCTGCTGTGTGCCGTGACTACTTTGCTGTAATAAATAAATAAATGTAATAAGTGCTGAGTCCTCTGAGTTTCCAACTATAACAAACAAGAAGAGTAGAAATAACATTACAGTTAATTAATGAAGATATGCCATTATATGTTATTCTTTCTTGTTTTGAAATGTTGCTAACATTTGTTAACTTTTTCAAATGTGTATTCTCTTATATTTCTTTTCCTTTTTATTTTTTAAAAATTTTTATGCCATTATACATGAGCTCTCTTATTGATTTTTTTGCATTACAATTCTTAATACACCTTTATACCACAATTTTTTAGTTGTTGATGGACCTCTATTTTATTTATTTGTATGTGGTGCTGAGAATCGACCCCAGGGCCTCACACATAGCAGGTAAGTACTATAACATAGCTACAACCCCAGTCCCTTATATTTCTTTTCTCATTTTAAGTGAATATCTATTTTGTTCCCAATTTTATTTTGGTAATTTCATATTCTTAAAGAGAGTCCCAGATATTATAAGCTTCAGCCCGCATAAAACCTGTCTTTGCCTTGGTCTTGAATCCAAGATTTGCCACCTCCTTTTGGTTTTATTATTGTCACCTCATATTTCACAGGTGGGGAAATTAAAATCCTGAGAGGGGAAGTCAAGCTTACTTGGCGAAACTGGGACAGATTCTAGGCATCCCAAGTCCCAATTTAGTGTTTTCCTTCTATTCCATAAAGTATTTTTATGGTTTATCTGTTAATTACTGTCACTGTGCATTGTCCACTGGATGGCACTCAGGAGACTGAAGTTTTAGTCCTTTTTCTTTCAATAAATGGTCAATCTTGAACTAATCCCTTTTCCATCTGGGACACATTTTCCCCTTTTTTAACACAAAGGGGTTGGAATATGTGCTCTGTAGAGACCTTACTCTCTTTGATGTACCCTCATTTTTTCAATCTGGAATTGCTGGAATCACAGAATCATAGTTGAAACTGTCATCTTCTTGTCCATGGGTCTTCCTCATCTATAAAACGGAAATAAAATACCTCATCTATAAAATGGAAATAAAATGTAGGTATTTTATTTATATGGCATTATTCATGATAGTGCAGGTGATCAAAAGTTTCTTTCTGTCTAATCAAAAACAAAAGTTTCATATATAATTCACACTCTCCTCCCTGGAGTCAGTATGAGTAAACTTGAATTTTGAAAAGAAAAGAAAATTAAGTCCACATAGACCACTTTTAAAACATTTTAAAGGGAAATATGATTTGCAAACAAAAAATTCACAAGTATTAAGTGAATAGATTAATAAATATTCACAAAGTTAATACAACCAAATACCAGTACTTAATAGAACACTGCTTTGACCTCCTTCTGATCACTTCTAGTTTGCTACTTTTGCCCAAAAGTAGAGGAAAGGGACCAGGAAATGAGAGCAAGGGATAGGGAGGGAAGTGCTTGGGAGTGATATTGGCCAAATTATATTGTGTGCATGTATGAATATGTAACAAAAATATCCTACCTTCATGTATAACTATAATCTGGAAATTAAAAATTGGAAAAAATAATAAAAAGCCATTGACAAAATCCATCACCTATTCATATTAAAAATACTGAAGAAGCTAGGGATTTGTGGAACTTACCTCAATATCAGAAAGGAAATATATGCCAAACCCAAAGCCACCATCATGCTGAATGGAGAAAAACTGAAAGCATTTCTTCTAAAATCAGGAACAAGTCAGGAATGCTTACTCTTACCATATCTATTCAATATATTTGTTGAAACTCTAGCCAGAGCAATTAGGCAAGAGAAAGAAATAAAAGGGATACAAATAGGAAAATAAGATGCCAAATTATCTTTGCTGATGATATGATCCTGTATCTTGGAGACTCAAAATACTCCACCAAGAGACTTCTAGAGCTGATAAATGAGCTCAGCAAAGTAGTTAAAACATAGATTACAAGATCAACATATGAAAATTAATAGCTTTCCTGTACTCCAATTATGACTCTGCTAAGAAAGAAATCAGGCAAATGTAAATTCCATCAAAATACAAATAACATTCTTCACAGAACTAGAAAAAAATAAAATTCATATAGAAGAACAACAGACCCAACATAGCCAAAGTGAAACTGGGACAGAATCCTGAGCAATAAGAGTGATACTGGAGGCATCACAATACCTGATCTCAAACTATACTATAGGGCTATAGTACCAACAGCAGTTGGCATAAAAACAGTTACAAAGACCAATGGAATAGAATAGAAGACAGAGACAAACTCTGTGTCTTATAGTCATCTGTTACTTGAAAAAATATATGTTGGAGAACAGTCTTTTAAAAAATGTGTTGGAAAACTAGATATCCATATGTAGAAAAATAAAACTAGATTCCTTTCTTTCACTCTGCACAAAAGTCAACTCAAAGTGGCTCAAGACCAAAATTAGCAGTTAGACCAGAAATACTGCATCTGCTAGAAGAAAACATAGGGCCAACACTCCAACATATTGGCACAGGTACTGACTTCTTTAACTAGACCCATAAAGCTCAAGAACTAAAGCCAAGAATCAGAGCAATCAGGCAAGAGAAGGAAATAAAAGGGATACAAATAGGAATGGCATCAAATTAGAGAGCTTCTGCACAAAAAATTAAATAATAAGAGCATGGAGAGAGAGAGACTACAGAATGGGAGAATATTTTTGCCAGTTAATCTTCCAATAAGGGATTAATATCCAGAATATATAAATAACTCAAAAAATTAATATGAAAAAAGCAACCCAATCAATAAATGGGCAACTGAACTAAAAAAAAAAAGACATTTCTCCAAAGAAGAAATACAAATGGCCAACAAATATATGAAAAAAAAAACATGTTTATAACACCCTTAGAAATCATGGAAACACAAAATTATATCATTTCATTCCAGTTAGAATGGAAATCATCAAGGTTACAAATAATAATTGGTGGTAACAATGTGAGGCTAAAGGTACCTTTACACATTCTGGTGGGACTTCAAATTGGTACAACCACTTTGGAAAGAAGTATGGAGATTCCTCCAAATGTTAGGTAGGAAGCCAGGCATGGTGGCACATGCCTGTAATCTCAGGGACATATGAGGCTGCAGAAGGAAGATCCCAATTTGAGGCCCACCTTAGCAACTTAGGCCCTAAAATCAGAATTTACAGGGAAATGGATGGCATTAGAGCAGATTATGCTAAGTGAAGCTAGCCAATCCCTAAAAAACAAATGCCAAATGTCTTCTTTGATATAAGGAGAGTAACTAAGACCAGAGTAGGGTCGAAGAGCATGAGAAGAAGATTAACATTAAACAGGGATGAGAGGTGGGAGGGAAAGGGAGAGAGAAGGGAAATTGCATGGAAATGGAAGGAGACCCTCAGAGTTATACAAAAGTACATACAAGAGGAAGTGAGGGGAAAGGGAAAAATAATACAAGGGGGACAAATGAATGTCAGTAGAGGGGGCAGAGAGAGAAGAGGGGAGGGGAGGGGGGATAGTAGAGGATAGGAAAGGCAGCAGAACACAACAGACACTAGTATGGCAATATGTAAATCAATGGATGTGTAACTGATGTGATTCTGCAATCTGTATATGGGGTAAAAATGGGAGCTCATAACCCACTTGAATCAAAGTGTGAAATATGATATATCAAGAACTATGTAATGTTTTGAACAACCAACAATAAAAAATTTTTAAAAATCAAAATTTAAAAAGAAGGAAAGGGCAGGGGATGTGGCTCATGGCTAAGCACCTCTAGGTTCAATCCCCAGTGCCAAAAAAAAATTACCTATCTCTATCTATCTATCTATCTGTATGTGTATAGAAGTGTAGTCTCTATCTGATGCAGCTATCCTACTTCTTGGTATTTTTCCAAATTATCTTAAATCAGCATACTAAAGTGATACATGCATACCCATGTTTATAGCAGCACAATTCGCAATAGCCAAGTTATGGAACTAACCTAGTTGTCCATACACAGAAAAATGAATTAAAAATGTGTATACACAATGGATTTTTACCCAGCTATACAAAAGAATAAATTTTGTCATTTGTTGGTAAATGTTTGGGACTGGAGAACAACATGATAAGTAAAATAAGCCAGACTCAGAATGTCAATGTTTTCTCTCATCCATGGAAGCTAAAGACAGAAATAAAGAAGAAATACAAAATAGAAGAGAGACCACAAGACTAGAGGAAGGTGATTTAAAGGGAGGGAGGATGGGAGGGCATGGGCAAGTAATGAGCTACAAAATATACCAAGTTATGTCCATGTATGACCATACTTCAATGAATCCTACATATGTGTGTGTGTGTATGTATATGTATAAATAATTATGCACTAACTAAAAAAATAATGAGATCAGTAGAGTAGACCTAGAAACAGGTACTACATACTTCTTTCTGCTAGGTGTGTAGCACATAGAACAAGTGGATGGGGGAAGGGAAGAGGAGAGAGAAAGGGAAGAAACTAGGGAACAATATTGGTCAAATTGTATCATGCATGTGAAAATATGACATAATGAATCCCACTATTAAGTATAATTATAATGCACCAATTAAAATACTTTTTTAAAAGAGAATAAGGAGAGACAGTAACAAAATATACTCTTTGAAGGTATACTCCCAATGACCCACTTCCTCCAACTAGACCTTGCCTACCAAAGTTTCCACAATCTCCCAATAGCTGTTGTTATGAATTGGTAGACTATCCCATTGATGAAATTAGAGCCTCATGATCCAATCACCTCCCAAGGGCTCTATCTCTAACCATTGCTGCATTGGGAACCAACCATTCAACACATGTTCTTTGGGGGGACATTTGATACCCAATCATAACATTCTCACAAGAGTGTTGTTATAAAACACCTGAGCCTGGTCCCACTAAACTCTATAACTTCCTGTTTGTCAAGAAATTTCTTGTTTCCATACATGTACCTCCAATTACCTCCATCATACTGTAATATAGCCAGTAGGCCCCCCACCAGGACTGAGTAGATGTCAGAACTATACTCTTAAATCTCCAAACTGTGAGCTAAATAAACCTCTTTCCTTTATAAAGTTAGTCTGTCTCAGGTATTTCATTGTAGTGATGCAAAACCAACTAATATAGGCTGTGTTCAAGATTTTTTTTGTATGTTTTGTTTTCATCAGTTTGAATATAATGTGCCTAGGAATGGTTTATTGGAAGCTCTGAACTGCTTGTAGCTATGGTATAGTGTGTATGAATTAATTTTGAGACATTCTCATGCCTTCATAAATTAAAAAGCAATAAAATAAATTCTCTTCCATCCCTTCTTCTTTCTGGAATTTAATTAAACTTATATTAGTCTGGGTTATATTATAACTCTTTTCTGTTTTTTTTTTTTAATTTTCTCTTTTATGGTTCAATATTAGTAATTTATGTTGACCGATCTTCATGTTTACTGATCCTTTCTTTGGCTGTTTTTTGTTTGTTTTGTATTGGGGATTGAACCATATCCCATCCCTTTTTAGAGTTTTAATTTTTTTCTGAGATAGGGTCTTGATAAGTTACCCACACTGGTCTCAAATTTTTTATCTTTCTCCCTCAGATTCCTAAGTTGCTAGGAAAGTGCCACCATTCCTGTCTCTTCATTAGTTTTGAGACTACTTGTGACCTTGTTAAAGGTATTAGATATTTCTGCTATGTATTTTTCCCACTTGTAGCATATTCATTTAGTTCTTTCTTAGGTTTTTCATTTCACTGCTTCATTTATCTGATGATCTTGAATGATTTTAAACTTTTCTGGGAGCCTTTAACATGTTAATCATAATCATTTAAAAGCCCTTGTCTTATAGGTCTGTGTCATATCAGATTCTGGTTCTGACAATTACTTTGTTTCTTGGGATTGTGATTTTTCTTAACATTTTGTATGTCTTGATTTTTTTAAGGCAAGCATCTTATGTAGGATGTTAGAGATGGAGGTAAATAATTCTTAGACCTAGAAACAGGTACTACATACTTCTTTCTGCTAGGTGTTTAGCACAGAGTTTTGAGTCAGCCTAGTTGTGTCTACCCTCCATGTACCACAGGCTTAAATTTCCTGTAACAATTCCTTATGTTTAGGGTGAGAGTTGTTTTTTCAGAGCACTGTCTTTTAAAAAAAATATTTATTTTGTCGTAATAGGTGGAAACAACATCTTCATTTTATTGTTATGTGGTGCTGAGGATCCAACCCAGTGCCCCATGCATGGTAGGTGAGCGCTCTACCTCTGAGCCACAACCCCAGCCCCAGAGCAATGTCTTTTTGACCATGGCCTTTAGGTCTTCTCTTTATACTCTGCTTCTTAAGTATTCTCTAATGCTCTTCTTCCTTTGTTCCTTTCCAAGCATATTCTTGCTACTTGAAGTTGTTTATTTAATCTTGTGGGAATTGGGAGCATGACATTTTCTGCTTAATCTCTAGTCTTAGTTATTATGCCCTGGATGTTAGAGGTATGGAGTGATTATCTTTTGCCTCTCTCCTTATGTAGTTCTGGGCCCAGTGTATATTTCTGCACTCCTTCTAAGAGTAATATTTTTCTTGTTTCCTTCCCCCGGGTACAGTTAGTTTCCACTGGCATCCTAAGAGTGACAAAGTTTGCTTCCTTTCTCTCACAGAATAAGGCATTTTTTCCTAGAGGAGAGAGAAAAATGCATGGGAGATTCTTATCTCTTTTGCATGGCTGGTGTTCCTTTCTCTAAGGTCTGAACTTCAGTGGATTCTTTCTTAAGGCTCTTTCTGGTCTTGTTCTTCAAGAATCTAACGGGGTTCATGGAGAAAGATCCTGCAAGAGATCACAGTTCCTCCAATTTCTGAGGCCCTTGGAGGCTTCACACTGTTCTATCAGCCCACATTTTACCTTTGCTAGTTCATGAATATCTCTAACTGACCTCTTCTTACTGATTTTTGGTAAGCTTACCCAAGATAAGTGAGAGATGCTCACATCTCTCTTCCTGCAATGAGCGTATCTCCTCATATACAGGGCAAAATTGTTGTCTGCAAACTCAGATCTCCAATGTGTCAGAAATAATCCATGGATTTGAAGTTAGTTGGACCCCTTTATTGTTTTCACTATGGTTATGATTCGTCTTGCTTTCCCACAGTGGAAGCTAGCTCCTAATTGATGAAGTTTTGAATCTTCTTGAATCCACACCTCTCTTGCCCTCTAGACAACTGTGGTTATTCTCATACTGGAGTGTGTAGAAGTCTTTCTTCTGTTAATGTTAATGTTGACTGTTAACTGTTAGAATGTTCTGCTGTTCTTTGCAAGCAAGTGCATGTTGACTATTTGGGGGTACTCCTATTTTCAAGAATTCAGATGCAATCACTTATTCCTTTGGCTTCCACTTAGTAGAATTAGGTACCATATTATCCCATACCTCTTAGTGAATTGTCTCTATCTGTTCATATTTTGGCTTTATTGAGATATCTACTCACACCCTTTTGTTGTAAACGCTGTTTATGCTTTTAAAAATATTCTAGCTCTCTGTTCATTTTAAAAATAGGTGATTCAGAGAGATTCAAAAACCTTGATGGCATTGCTGCCACTTCCCATTCCCAAATCTTCCCTTCATTTTTTTTTCTGTTTTGGTTATTGGGGATTGAACCCAGGGGCACTTGACCACTGAGCCACATCCCCAGCCCTATTTTGTATTTTATTTAGAGACAGGGTCTCACTGAGTTGCTTAGTGCCTTGCTTTTGCTGAGGCCGGCTTTGAACTTGCAATCCTCCTGCCTCCACATCCCAAGCTGCTGGGATTACAGGTGTGTGCCATCATGCCTGGCTTCCATTCATTTTTTGAAAGATATTTTTGCTAGGCATAAAAATTCAGTTTGACAGTTACTTTCTTGATTTGGTTGATGTAGTTTGAGAATTCTGTAACTATATTGAGGGGGAAATTTGCTGAATATTGAGCTCAGTTCTCTTCCCCCTCACTCTTTACCAGAATCCTGATTCCTGAAATCTCTAATGTCTCCATCTCTAAGAGACTACCCAAGGCTCTGTTGGCTTCTCTGCTGTTAGTAGAGGCCCTCAATCCAGTCCCTCTCTCATATCCCTACCCACTCGCCTGATGGCTAGAATAAGCAAACATCCCAAAGGCAAAAGTTGCTGCAGAATATCCTCTTTTTCCTGGTTGCCTCATCATTGCTCTAATGCCTTCAATCAGATGTTTTAAAATTTTTACCTGGCTTTCCTGGTTATTTTTAGTGGAAGGATTAGTCTTATATAAAAGTACTCCATCATATTCATAATTAAAAATCTACCTATATACTAGGTATTTGATAATTAAATCTATTTTTAAGGAGCTTTAGAAACTGCTGAACTAAGGAAACTTTTTATGTAAAAAAAATTAGTTGTAGATAGCCAAAATACCTTTATTTTATCTATCCATTTTTATGTGGTGCTGAGGATCAAACCCAGTGTCTCACAAGTGCTAGGCAAGCGCTCCACCACTGAGCCACAACCCCAGCCCCAGTAAGGAGACATTTCAAGAACTTCTTTTTCAGAAAAATTCATCACTGTTCTTTCAGAAAAAAATATTCTCAAAGGTCAACAAATATGACTTAGACTGAGGGAGGTTTATATCACTGCATAATTTCCCTGAACTCTGTTTTAGTATGGAAGGTTAAAAAAATATATAAGTTAATATTAGATTCATTAGGCTTAAAAACTAGTTCCTCCTAGATACAGCAAAGACGGAAATGAGTCATCATTTATGTAGTTTTAGAGTTGGAGTTAATGAGGCACCACCAACCTATGGTCATTTTGAAGTCTACAATAGGGTTGCTGTTTACATTACTTCCTCTTCGTAGGTTAATTGTTCTAGAAAACACAAATAATCATCTGTTTGTTTTTCAGAGACTCATACATGTGCACTGGCAATAAATCACAGGAGAAATGTCCCTCTTTGTATACGATAAATTCTATAATGGAGAAATTTACCAGGGAAGAGGAAGTCCCTCAAGAGCAGAATTGGCTCTACTGATTATCGTGCCTTCTACTACAGTGCCAAAGACACCCTTAATTGTATATTCAAAATTGGGTAGAAAATTTTCAAGAGAAGATTACATTGTGATTTCTGCAAGGTCTGTATCCTGGAGGCTGTCCAGATAGGGTGATAGGGTTGTAGACAAAACTGAGAACTATCTTCTGTTCACAAGCCCTGTATTGTCATGAAAGGGAGTGCTTGGCTCGAAGCTCTACTACTAACCAGCTGCATGATGTGACTGCTCACTCACCTCTTTGCACATAAATTGTCTCAACTCTAAAATCACCCCAATGACAATGGCTTTTTAAGGCAGTTGGGAGGATCAATTGTAATGGGGTGGGGGAAAGTCAATGAAAAATTTCAAAGTGCAGAATACTGATTAGGGATCAATATGATCACTGTTTCATTCCATCTCATGCACCTGGGTCCCAGGGTTGCAAGAGGCCTAATCTCACATATCATACAATGCAGTTACCTTCTTTTCAATATCTCATACAGGTTTTTAACTACTACATGAAGAGTTCTTTCAGAAAAGAAGTTTATTTGGCTCACAGTTCTGGAGGCTGGGAAATCTAAGGGCATGGTGCTGGCATATAAAATGACAAATGGTGAAAAGGTGAGAACAAGCCATAGAGAGAGCTGAGGAAGTCAAATTTCACTTTTATAACAGACCACTTTTGTGAAAGATAATCCACTCCTGTGATGATGGCATTGATCCATTTACAAACGTGGAGCCCTCATGACCTATACACCTCCCATTACAGCCCAGCTCCCAACATGGGGGGCATTGATGAATGAAGTTTCAGACATGTGAACTTTTGAGGCACACATTCAAATAGTAGCACTTATAAACAATGGAAGTTTATTTCTTAGAGCTCTAGAGGCTGAACGTCTGAAATCTGGGTGCCAGCATGGTCATAGCCCGATTAGGGTCCTTTTTGAGTTTGCAGATTTCTGTCTTCTTGCTGTGATCTCACATGGCAGAAAGAGAATGAGGTAAGTCTCTGGCTCCTAGATATAAGGGCACTAAATCCCATTCAAGAGAATTCCACCCTTATGACCAAATTATCTCCTAAAGTTTCTACCTCCTAATACTGTCACATTGGAGGTTAGGATTCAATGTATGAATTTGAGGGAGAACAGTCTCATTCAGTTCATAACAGATCATTTCATGGGTTTCTTTTAGAATGACTTAGACTCTATTTTGATATATTTATACAAGCACAGAATATATCTTATTCTCTAACTAAAAAGAACAAATAAAAATAAAATAAAAGAATGACTTAGAATCTTTCTCAATCTACTTGGGATGGGCCTGGAGGTGAAGCAGTAGCCTGGATGGTCTCTCACCTTCCTTTTGGTTTATGACTCTGGCAACATGTTGAACTCTTATTTCTAGTTAGAGTTTCTGTCAAATGTTAGAATTCTCCATAGACTCCTGCTTGAAGAAGTTTGACATTTTAGAGACTGTTGAAATAAAAGAATTTTATCAAAAAATTGCTGAATTATGATTACAGATAATATTGTCCTGATAAGAGAACCTTATGTTTCTTTTCCAGCCTCATCTCCCAGCACTTTCCTTCTAATCTCTCTGTAGAAAGCAACATTTCAACCAAGAAGCAAGTAGGAATTGTGACATTTTCTCAACATCCTGAGCTCCCTTTCCTACCTCAGAAGCTAAAGGAAATCCCAAAATCCAGTTACTTCCCAAGGTCAATTCTATTTGGATATTGAATGTATACCTTCCCAAGCATTGTGATCTCCAAATGTAAGTTAAATAACAAAACAGTCTTTGTGTGTCCTGAAAACGTTTATGTCTCTCTTTATCAAGTAATGTGATTGTGTCTCATATCTTTTTGGTAATATTTAGGATGTTTACTAACTTGAGGTTTTAGAGTTACAGTTAAATTGCTTTATGTGGGTTATATATATTTCCTTTATTTTGGGGAAAGCAAAGATATATATATATCATGTGCTCCCCCAGGCTGGGAAACTTGGGAGAAAGTAGGCACATCTTTAGTTTCCATTTTTGTAGGTGGAAACAATCAAGTGCGGAGAGATGAATACACTAGCCAAGACTGATTCTCAACTTCATCTTTGGGACATTCCAGGGTATTTCACAGGATTTCAAAATGCCTAATAAAATTGTTCTAAAATTCTCATGGCAAATTTCATTTTAATTAAATTTAATTTATTTTGAAAAGTTGCAGCATTTGGGGGATAGAGTGGGTGAATTTTATAAGTGCAGACAAAACATTGTTTTGAATAGAACTGATGAAATGTCAAAACTCCAGGCTGAGAAGGCAGTGGACTAGTCAGTATCAGAACAAGTATTGAAGTACCCAGGTCAGGTGCTGAGAAGAATGAGCGTCTGACTCATCCTCCATGGATATGTTTTTCTATAGCCAGCATCTTGTATGAAAGCATGTTTGAGGATAATTTTCTTCTGGGAAGGGGTATAAAGCACTTGAGAATGATCCTAACAACCTTTTGGGGTGACTCAATTTTTTTTTCACTACTGGAGATGAAAATATTTTAACACTTGAACAATGAGAAGTTTAGTTTGGCTGGAGCACACATCATAATTGTAGGTTTATATTAAATATATTTGGAAAAGTAGTTTGGGGGCCATGTTTTTGAGGACTTTTTTATGATATACTGAGGTGTTCAACTTTATTCAATAGAAAATATGGAGACATTGAAGAGTTTTGAGTAGGGGTTATAGGAGAAATATAAGATGACCAGAGTTAGGAACAAGCAAAGACAGAGAAGTCAGTCAGAACTTGCATCAGTTAGATGAAAGGTGCTATGGAAGTAAAAAAACTTCTTTATGAACTCTCTTATGCACTAGTGTTTAAAAGTAGGCCAAGTGTTACCTCTTTAATCTTACAGACTATCTAGTTATGTTGACTACTAACTCTCCTAGCTCAACTAAATAAAAGGGAAGGGAGGGATGGATGGAGGATAAAAGGGAGGAGAAATTCTTTGCCTTGCCTTTAAAAGGCAATGGTTCAGAGTGGACTTCTCAAGCTGTGTGTCAAACTTTTGGCATCACCAAGTGTGTGTAGTCCCATGAAATTCTAGGTCCAGACTATCTTTAATATATTACATGGACTACAAACATCTTTTCAACTAGACCAAGTCAGAGGCCTGTAACCCACATATGCATTCAGATCCACTACATGTGAGCTAAGCAGTGGGGCCTTATTTCATTCTGTTAGAGAAATGGAGGAAGTTTGCTATACTCAGTTCAACAACCACTATATAACATATATTTGAAGGAAAAACACAAGGGTTGTGTCATTTGGACCTGTGTGTTGTTTTTTTTTTTTTTTTCTGCCATTAAAAACTTCTTTTTTTCCTAGCTGGGCACAGTGGTGCTTGCTTATGATCCCAGTGACTTAGGAGGCTGAGGCAGAAGTATTGTAGGTTCAAGGCCAATCTGGGAAACTTAGTGATCCACTGTCTCAAAAATAAAAAAAAAATAAACAAAAATAAAAAGAGGGGATAGGGGTATAACTCAGTGGCAAATTCCCCTGGGTTCAATCTCTAGTATCAAAAGAAAAAAATTAAAAAAAGACTTGCCAGTGCCTTGGGATCCCCAAGAAAATACTTAAATAATTATTTTTCCTTATTAAAAAGTTGTTTTACATACATTTCATTATGAATTTTAGTAAAGGAGATTTCTTCCACATTTTTCTTGTAATAGACAAATGTAATCATCTTCACACGAAATAAGAGAAATAATGTTGAAAAAATGGTAAAATAATTTTAAAATTAATGGTAATACCACAATATTAATGGGAACTTGGAGTAAGTACCACGAAGGCTGACTCTCAGGGTTCATCTGTAAGTCCTTCACAATGAGATGAAATGTGGTCCTTTAGTCTGAAACATGCAAACCTGTTGCATCACAGGTAAGTTTATATATTTATGCCATATTGACCGTGTTTGTGTCACATCCTTACACAGACAATTTGCGAGATCCCGGTCATTCCATTTGTTGTAATGGCTGTGTATTCTTTTTCCAATGATCTGCTTGAACCAGATTTTATTGCTTTGACCTCTTTACATCACTGACTATCCATCCCCATTCCACTAGATGGCACTCTTATCCATGAGATTTACTACCACCATACATACTTAAAGAAGTGGCCAAGCCATGGAATGGGTTGTGTATTCCTGAGAGGATGAAATGCTTCTGAGTTGCTGGTATCCATGTTCATCTATTCCCAAGTCAGGCATGAAGATACCATTTCACTACCTGCCTGTTTTTTAAAGTCTCATAAATGTTCATTGAATATGTATTCTATGTAAGGTACTAGGGTAGGCATGGAAGCAAGATTTGAGCTAAACCACAGCCCTGACCCTTCATGAGATAACAGTTTAGATGGCATAAGAGCTAGAGGAGCTATCTGTGTCAAAGAGAATACTTCTAATTAGAGGCTTCACATGACTTGAGGCTCTGAAGGTTTAGGGGCCGGTCCATGATCCTAATTTGTGAGGTTGTTGTCACAGGGTGAGGGGCCACCTGGCATGCTGTGAATGAAGAAACCAAAATCATTGCACTGTTTCATTGGCAGACCCCCGATGCGTAGCCCTGGAGACCAAGAGAAAAAAGCAGTGACCGTGAATGCTTCTTCATATTGCAGGAACTGACTGGGTTCTCCCATAGTTGATAGAGACAGATCAAATGTGCCTGCCCCACTGTAACAACAAGGAGTGGGAATATATATAGCTCCTTCATTTTTTTTTTACATTTTTGGAAAATAGCAAATTATATTTAAAAATAACACCCATTAAAGTAATCATTACCTGTTTTCCTGTCAATAGGAGTTTATATTTCTTAACCTCTGGATTTTCCTGTTTAAATTTTAAACAAAATTACACAGATTTATTATATCATTATATTTATTATATACATATTTATGTGTATTTATTACATTGTTATATTGTTCCTTTTTGGATTGGTTTTAGTCTGTGTTCCATCATTCATCCAAAACCAATTCTTTTTAAAATTGTAGATAGACACAATATCTTCATTTAATTAATTAATTAATTAATTAATTATGTGGTGCTGAGGATCGAACCCAGTGCCTCACACATGCAAGGCAAGTGCTCAACCACTAAGCTACAACTCCAGCCCCAAAACCAAATCTTGGATTTAGTTTTTGGTTGCTAGAATGCTCTGATATAAATGCCTTATAGCACAACTGTAGCAGAAATAATTGTTATGTTTTTCTATATTTTCTCCTTGCTCCTTAAATGCACACTTAAGTTTTACTTTTTCTTGAGTTTAAAATTACATTGTAGAAAATGTGTAATAATTGGGAAGATGAAAATAATCAAATCACCTGTGGTCCTACTGCTTGGAGAGAACAACAATTGATGTTCATTTTGGTATATTTCCCTCTAGTGTTTTTGAACATATTTAAAAAGTTATCTTTGTATTGAACTTATTATTTTATAATCTGTATTTTCACTTACTTTTCTAGCTCTTTATATGTTTTGCTATTTCAGGATTGTTAGAGTATAAATTTCAAAAAAATTTTTAGTTGTAGATGGACATAATACCTTTATTTTGTATATTTATTTTTATGTGGTGCCAAGAATCAAACCCAGTACCTCACACATGCTAGGCAAGTGCTCTGCCACTGAACCACAACCCCATCCCAAGAATATAAATATTAAAAGACATTCTTTATTGTATTTTTCTTTAACATGTAATACATGCTTATTATAGAACATGTAGAAAACACAGATATACCAAAAAGAGAGCATCAAAGTCACTCATACTCTTTCTATTCAGAGATAACCTCTATTAACATTTTATCATAACCCCGCCAGTCTTCTTTTCTCTATCCTCTGCATACTCTTCCATAAGCTTTTTACTTAATGAACTTCCTTTTGTCATTCAATTACACCTTCAGTGGTTGCATTCATTTCATTGTATGAAAGTATCACTTTTTTTAAAAAACAATCTTCTACTATTTGACATTTAGGTTATTTTCTTCTTTTCCTCTAATATTAACAACACAGATGAGTATTCTGTGGCTAAGTCCCTGAAGAAATCCTTGTTGTTTCCTTTGAATAATTTTCTATATATGTAGTTGTTGCCTCACCACATATCACATTTTAAGGCTTTTGATGGGTATTGCTAAAAGACCCTATAATAATTCTTATCTTAGAGGTAGTGCATGGACATACCTTTTTTTCCCGAATTTTTTGTTTTACTATTTTGTCAATACGACTACAACAAATCTGTATCTTATTTTAAATTTTATATTAATTCAATTACTAATGAAGCTGAATGTTCTTTTCTTTGACCAATTTTATCTTTAAACATAGGGTTTCCCCCTTAATTTTGTAAGAAATTATTAAATAATTAAAAATTCCTTGACATTCTTAGATTTGGTTTGCTAGCATTTCAATTAGGATTTTTACATCCATATTTGTGACATTCATCTTCAGTTTTCTTTCTGTGTTTGTTTATGTGTGTGTTCATCAGGATAGCTTTAGTTTTACAAAATGAATGGAGCTTATTTCCTTCTTTTACTCTATACTGGAAACCACTTTTATAGCATGAAAATCATCTGTTACTTATAAGTTAGAAAGAACTTGCTCATAAAGCTGTCTAGGCATTCTAACAATCATTGGAGGAAATGTTCTTTAACAGAGTACTTTTTCAATGTTTTCTACTTTGTGATTCTAGTTTGCTGATTTTCCTATGAAGTTGTCCATTTTTTGACATTTTCAAATTTGTTAGCATTTTACTGTTATTTAGGTATGATATACGTCATACCAATCACCCATTCAAGATGATTTTTAGTATATGCACAGAGCTCTGCAACCATCACCACAATAAATTTTACTATGTTTTCAAAACCTCAGAAAGAAATCCCAGACCCATTAGCAATCACCCTCTATTTCCCTTTAATTCCCTCCAGTCCTCAACAACCATTAATCTACTTTCTGTCTTCATAAATTTGCCTATTCTTGATATTTCATATAAATGGAATTACATACTGTGGGCTTTTGTGGCTGGTTTATTTCATTTAGCATAATGTTTTGGGGTTCATCAATGTTGTAGTGTGTATTGGTACTTCATTCTCTCTTCTTTAAAAGTTTTTGTTTTTAATTGGTAGACTATTTTTAGAAGAGTATCAGGAGTATAATTACTTGAGCAGATAGTACAGAGAGTTCCCATATCCTCCTTCTCACTCCTGACCATCCTTTTTCCCATTGACATCCTGCATTGGTGTGGTGAATTTGTTTCAATTAATGAACCAATACTGATACATTATTATTAACTAAAGTTCATGGTTTATAGTAGGGTTCACTGTTTGTGTTGTACAGTTTTATGGGTTTGATAAATGTCTAATGCCATGTATCCATCAGTACAGTATCATACAGAACAGGGTTTTAAAAAAAAATATATTTACTTTTTATTTATTTATTTTTTAATGTGGTATTGAGGATTGAACCCAGTGCCTCACATGTGTGAGGCAAGTGCTCTACTGCTGAGTTATTACTCCAGCCCCCAGAATAGTTTTTTATTAGTAGGTAAAGCACAGGGGATTTTTTTAGAGCAGTCTTTCTCTCCTCCTCTCAAGCCTTAGCAACTGTGAATCAATCAATCTCTCTCTCTCTCTCTCTCTCTCTCTCTCTCGTCCCTATAGCTTTTCCTTTTTCCAGAATTTTATGTAATTGGAATCATACAATATGTAGTTATTTTAGAGAGTTTTTTTTCCCTAAGCAATATGTACACAAGCTTCCTCCATGTCTCATAGTTATTTCTTTTTTTTCCTCCTCCTCCTCCTCTTCTCTTTTTCCTTCCTTTTTTATTTGCAGTACTGAGGATTGAACCCAGGGGTACTTTTCCACTGAGATACATCCTCAGCCTTTTTATTTGTTTTATTTTGAGACAGGATCCCATTGAGTTGCTGAGACTGACTTTGAACTTGCAATCTTCTTGGTTAAGCCTCCTGAGTCACTGGGATTATAGACCTGTGCCACTGTGCTCAGTGTTCATTTCTTTTTAGAAATGAATAATATTCAATGGTGTGGATGTATACATTTCTTTGAATATATTAGATGCTTTCAAATTAGGGAAATTATACATAAAGTTGCCATAAATATTTGTGAGCAGATTTTTGTATACACATAACTTTTCAAGTGATTAGGTAAATACCAATGAGCACAATATGGGGTTGTATGTCAAGAGTATGTTTAACTTTGTAAGAAACTGCCAAAATGTGTCCTAAAGTGTATGTACTATCTTGTATTCCCAGCAGCAATGACCAAGAGTTCCTTTTGCTCCACATCTTCTCCAGCATTTGATGTTGTCAGTTGTCTGGGTTTTCCCTTTCCCCTTTCTAATAAGGGAAAGTATAGTGCCATTTCATTATTGTTTCAATTTGTAATTCCCTAATGTCATATGATGTTGAGCATCTCTTTTTATGCTTATTTTCCATCTGCTTATCTTATTTGAAGTGATACCTACATAGATATTTGGCCCGTTTTTAAAAATTGGGTTGCCTGTTTTATTATTCTTGAAATTAAGTTATTTGTATGTTTTAGATTCAAGACCTTTATCAAACAATGTTTTGAAAATTTCTCTCAGCCTACGGCTTCTGCTTTCATTCTCTTAACAGTGCCTTTTGTGGAATGTGAGTGTTTTCCTGCTAAATTCCAATTCTTTTTATGTTTAATATTCCATTATATAGATATACCATGTTTTCTTTACACTTTTATCACTTGTTGAACACTTGGGTTGCTTCTTCTTGGGCTTTCCAACTAATGTTGTTATAAGCATTTGTGTATAAGATTTGTTTGGAAATAAGTTTTCATTTCTCTTGATTAGATACTTTTTTAGAGGGATTGCAGAATCATATTATAACTTAAAGTCTAATGCTCAACTTTTCCAAAGTGGCTTACCATTTTACATTCACATGAGGTAGGAGGAGGGTTTCATTTTCTCCATATCCTCACTAACACTTGTTATTATCAGTATTTTTAAAATTAAATCCATTGTAGTGGGTATGAAGTAGTATCTTTTGTGGTTTGAATTGCATTTCCCTAATGACTCATGATGTTGAACATATTTTATTGTGATTATTGACCATTTGTATATCTTCTTTGTCTTTTCACTTCTAATATTTTCATCTATGGCAATATCATGGATGCCAAAATACCGTTGTACAGATGCTTTGCAATATTTACTTCCAAAAACTCTGACTTTTCTCCTGAGATGGTATAAGTTTCTCATCTGTTTATTAGACATTGACAACCTGATTGCACCTGAATTGTTTATTGTAACTGAAACTCATATATGCTTTCCTCCTGAGGTAATTAATCTTCCTCTACATGCTCTATATATGTTCATTATACTGCTATTCTTCTAATCAACCAAACTTAAAATTTGGCATCATATTTGGGCATAAGAGAAATGAAATAGGGAAGGGTTTATTTGTTGCCAAGTTCGACATTACTTCATGCCCAGGGATGCTTTATCACTGAGCCACATCCCCAGCCCTTTTAATTGTTTCAATTTTTATTTGCTAGGGCTGGCCTTGAACTTGTGATCCTCCTGCCTCAGCCTCCTGATTTGTTAGGATGACAGGTCTGTGCCATGGTGCCCAGCCCAGCATGACATTCTTGATTTCTTACTGTCTTGGTTCTCCTACCTCTGATCATCTTATAGCAAGTTATTTTTACTAAACCTCAAATGACCTACCACTTTTTTTCATTCTCTTTTACAATAAATATATCTTCTTCCTTGGTTATTTTTCTGTAATCACAAGATTTGAACTATTACACATTTATTAACATATATATATATATTTTAATTTTAGCCCTGAAAATCCTGAGAATTTCAGGCATATCTATCCAACTATCTGTAGGGCATCTTTATTTCACAGACTTGCTAAATTCAGTCTGTTCAACCTGAAATCTTTCCTCCCAACTACCTGCAAGCTTGCTTCTCCTCCTATAGTTCCAGGTGATAGCAACAGCATCTATCTAAAGTTCTCAATATAGAAATCTGACCATCATTCCTTCTCCTTTCCTCTGCCCAAAGTCAAACACTCATAAAATCAGTTCTACATTTGCCCCATGCTATTTCTTTGTCCAGACTTTCACCTATCATTTAGACTATTTTAATGACCAACAATCTTGTCTTCCTATGTCTTATCTCTTACCATGATCATTCAAGCCCCTTCAATGCAATCCACTGACAAAAAGTTATTTTCCAAACTAAAAATGTGTTATGCTATGTCTTTGTAGTATGTTGTTTTTAAGTCCTTTGGGTATAAGCCAAGGAGCAGGATAGCTGGGTCAAATGGTGGTTCCATTCCAAGTTTTCCAAGGAATCTCCATGCTGCTTTCCATATTGGCTACACCAATTTGCAGTCCCACCAGCAATTTATGAGTGTACCTTTTCTCCTACATCCTCACCAACAGTTATTGTTGTTTGTATTCTTGATAGCTGCCATTTTGACTGGAGTGAGATGAAATCGTAGAGTAGTTTTGATCTGCATTTCTCTAATTGCTAGAGATGTTAAACATTTTTTTCATATGTTTGTTGATTGATTCTATATGTTCTTCTGAGAAGGGTCTATTCAGTTCCTTGGCCCATTTATTGATTGGGCTATTTTTTTTTTTGGTGTTAAGGTTTTTGAGTGCTTTGTATATCTTGGAGATTAGTGCTCTATCTGATGTGCTTGTGGTAAAGATTTGCTCCCATTCTGTAGGCTCTCTATTCACCTCACTGATTGTTCCTTTTGCTGAGAAGAATCTTTTGGGTTTGGATCCATCCCATTTATTGATTCTTGGTTTTAATTCTTGCACTATAGGAGTCTTATTAAGGAAGTTGGGGCCTAAACCAACATGTTGGAGATTTGGGCCTACTTTTTCTTCCATTAGGCACAAGGTCTTTTGTTTAATTCCTAGGTCCTTGATCTACTTTGAGTTGAGTTTTGTGCATGATGAGAAATAGAGGTTTAATTTCATTTTATTACATATGGATTTCTACTTTTCCCAACACCATTTGTTGAAGTGGCTATCTTTTCTCCAATGTACATTTTTGTTTTTGTCTAATATAAGATAACTGTAGATATGTGAGTTAGTCTCTGTGTCCTCTATTCTGTACCATTGGTCTACAGGTCTATTTTGATGCCAATAGCATGCTGCTTTTGTTTATTAGAAACACAATTCACAATAGCTAAATTGTGGAACCAACACACATGTCCTTCAATAGATGAATGGATGGGGAAACTTTGGTATATATACACAATGGAACATTACTAAGCATTAAAAGAGAATAAAAACATGGCATTTGCAGGTAAATGGATGGATAGTATAATGCTAATAAGTGAAGTAAGCCAATCCCAAAAAACCAAAGACCAAATGTTTTCTCTGTTAAGTGGATGCTGAACCATAAAGGGAGAGATGGGAGCATGGGAGGAATGGAGGAACTTTGGATAGGGCAAAGGGGAGGGAGGAGAAGAGAGGGGGCAATGGGGTAGGAATGATGGTGGAATGAGTTCAACATCATTACCCTAAGTCATGTATGAAGACACGAATGGTGTGAAAATACTTTGTGTACAATCAGTGACATGAAAAATTGTATTCTATATGTGTAATATGAAATGAATTATATTCTGCCATGTGTATAACTAATTAAAATAAATGAATAATTTAATTTAAAAAAATTAAAAAGAAGACCTTGGGGGGAGGCCAATGCCTCCTGCTAAGCTGATCTCTGCTGCCTTGAGGAGGAGACAGTGTCCCATGAAGGGTGTTCTTTCCATGATATTTGTCATGGTCCTGTTATTACTAGCACTTTTCTACAACCTGGATTCTTAAAAAAATTTATAGCATGAAAAAATTTTAAAGGAGGGACACTTGCTATGTATTGTTTGAACCATGAACTATGAATCATGCTTTAATTATTTTACACCATAGATACTTAGGTACTTTAAAACAATATAATAATGTAACATATTCAATTTTAATACATATGCTTACATTCATAATTATATATTTAATGTATCTTTGAAATATACATGGTGTCAAAATTCAATTCCTCTTCTCAAAAATATGTACTGGTTCCCACTAAATGAATAAACTTAAGTTTTTTGTTTGCTTAAAAAATTAGTTATGCCATTTCACTGCAAAGAACAAACAACAAAAACAACAATATAAAATAGAAAAATATTTATTATCTCTCTGGTGTGTATTTATTTTCTAAATGATATATTATAATCTTCTTAGGATGGCATATTGATCTGTTTTCTTCATACTTATTCAGCTTGTTCTCACATCACTCCCCTATCCCCACATTTTATCAGCCTTCAGCAATATTCTTCTGTGTCTTTTAACATGTTCCCTCTACTGAGACATTGCTTCCTGTCTGACTAGTGAACCACTCTTTATCCTTCAAAACATTGTCCTCTTTTCTAGAAAGCCATTTTGAGTGTTCTAGGCACAATGTCTTACATCCACCTCTGGGATCCTTACGTATTTTATACAATAACATGTTGCAACTCTTTTGTTTTTATGTCCATGTTCTATACTAGTCTCTGAGCCCTTCAATGACACTGGTAGTTTTTCAGCAATAACTATTAGTAGGTGCTCAGTAAGTATTTACAGAATTAATGATTTGGATGTCCCATACACTGAATTGTGATCCCTGAAAATTTAGCTATGTGGCATTGAGGGTGGAAAGAACTTGATAATACCATTTTCATCTGTTGTTTTCTACTCTAATAAAAGAACTGCAAAATTTGAGATTTCAAGGAGATAGATATGATCACTCAGCTTGAATCCAGAGGGGACGATTTATAGGAACCTGCTTCAGTGAATGTGGATCTGCATATATTCTGGGAGCTGTAAAGGACATGCTTTTACCCCTCCTTGACTGGTTCTTGTCAAGAATTCTAGTAGTTCTTCTGCTCTAGGAGTCACTTTTGGGTCAATCAGAGATTATATTCCTGGGGCTTGGGTTGTGGCTCAACTAGTAGAGTGCTCGCCTAGGCACTGGGTTCAATCCTCAGCACCACAAAAAAATAAAATAAAGATATTGTATCCACCTACAACTAAATTTTTTTAAAAAAGAGATTGTATTCCTTTAGGAGGATGAGTGTGATGTTAATGGAAGCATTTCTAGATGTCTACAGAGCTTGAAATTCTGAGAACCATCTGTGAACTAGATTTACCCAATAGGATGAGTAACTCTGTGGTAGAGTGGGGGACTAAAGAAGGCTCAAGAACCTCTAGCCTAAGGACATTGAACAGTGTATGGTCCCTATAGGCCTATAGGGCATGAGCTCTCAGAGACCAGAGTAGTTTGGTAGAGAATGGCTTATAGCTATGCTAGGTCTAAATTCCACAGGCATAGCAAATCTACTTGGTTTCCTTGGCTCTGAGGGACTGACCTTTCAAATGGCTTGTTGCTCTTGGGAGTTACCTCTTCAGGGAAAGCTCAGGAGACTCTGTACTTACCTGAGTAAAAATGCTCAGGATGATCTGGATGAGCATTTGGAAGTCAGGTTGTTTCTATCAGTTTATCCTGCTCCACTAGGCTCCATGCCTTTTACCAGGCATGAGAGAGTAGGTTAGGGAAGAAGTAAGTTGACAGAAAAACTGGGGTTCATTGACCTTTCCTCAGTGGTGAAACCTTCAGGAATCTTGAACTGCCACCCTCAGACTTGGTTTTTCACTATGTTATTCTTTCCCAGAATGCACTTCTAATATCAGCTAGGCCAATGCACTTCCTATTGAACCAAGTTGCTTTATTACTCTGATACCTTGGTGAGCCTAATAGAGACTAAAGATTAGTAGACTTTGGTTTTATGGAATTAAATTGTTATTTATGGCTCAGAGAGACTAAGAAGAAGCTAAAATGGCAGAAATATCTTTGCATTACAGTATAGCAGTTTGCAAAAGCCCTTACATGCATTAATTAATTGATTGTTCAATCTTCAATCCACCAGTGTCTATCCTTTAGTAGACATTCATATGTTTGTTTTATGAATGAACATGGGGGTTTATTGTACCTCTTTTACAGATTGGGCTACTGAGGACCAAGCAAGTGAATTGAGTTTCTTGAAATTCAAGTCTATATTTTATCAAATGTAGAGCCTTGACATCTGGGTCATTTCAGGTCAACATTTACTGAGTACCTATTAAGTGACATGTACTTGCCTATGCTTAACAATGTATTCCTTGGTTTTGAGAGATTGTAGGCTTTTGGGGGAGTCACACACATAAACACATAATTTCAACAAAATATGCTAAATGATGGTGCAGCCTGCTGCCTATGGATTGAGAACTCTGAAACCATGAGCCCCCAAATAAACTTTTCCTTCTCTACAGTTGTGCTGATCAGGTCATTTAGTCATAGCTTTGAAAAAGATGACTAAAAAGAAATTGGTACCAAGAAGTAGGTTTGCTGATGTGGCTAACTTTACCATGTGGTTCAAAAGCTATTGGAGCTTTTTGGAATTGGTTGGAGAAATTTTGAGATGTGTAGCAGTACAACCTGGAAATGCTTTATATTGTTGTAAGCAAAGTTTAATGGCTGATTCTGGTGGGAGCTCAGAATACCAGAATGACAATAGGACCGTGGCCAGTGAAGACAAGGCTCAAGAGCGTTTAGAAGAAAAGGAGGACACTATTGGTAATTGGACTAGAGGCCATTCATGTTATGTTCTGGCTGAGAAGTTGTCTTCATTTTGTCCATGTCCTGAGACTTTCTGTGAGGCTGATTTGAAAAGCGACAAACTTCTTAATGCAGCAGAAGAAATTTCTAAGCACCATAGCATTCAAGGAGTGGCATAAATATTGCTGGTGGCTTTTAGCCAAATTTATTATGATGTTCTGGAACAGAAAGCAGAGCAGAAAGATTTCAAAAACTTGGACTTGAAAGGCGGGAGTAAAATTGGGGCTAAGGAAGTTGCAGTTGTTAAAGACATTACAAAGAAATGTTAATGACTTTGCCCAGAGACAATAAAAAAAGATGGCTTGAGGGCATCTCAGGAATTGGTAAGATCATATCCATATCAGACTCGAGGAAGTAAAAGTAAAGATTCTCTTGAGAAGAGACCAGTGGGATACCCTTCTTGCACAAGGGGGCCTAGGAAGTTTTGTCAACATGCCTAGCTACCCAGACACTTAGAGGCTTCCATACCCAGGGTCCCTGGAATCCTGGCTATAGCTCCAGATGGCGGCCAATCTTGGCATCATGCTGGTTCTGCAGGAATGCAAGATACTGGAATTAGGCATCATGGAGGCTTCCACCAAGATTTCAAAGGAAGGCCAGGGACACCAGGAAAAGTGTAGCAGGATCAGAGTCCCTGTGGGCACCCACTGAGAGGATGATGCATGGAGATGTGAGGAGGAAGCTGAAGCTGAGTTGGAGACCCCAAAGATTAAGAAATGCTAGTACTGTGGAAAGTCTGCTGAGGAAGGCTGCAGAAATTGAGCTGAGACAAGGCAACAAAAAGTCCATTTGTGCTGCAACCAACAAGACCACAGGGGCAGAGCTACACAAACCCTTTGGACAGAACATCATCATGCCATGTGCCCCAGATGCGGGAAGTGGAGCTACAGGACTTGTTTGCCCAGCTGGATTTCAGTCTTACATTGGTTCTATCCCTTATTTCTATACCCTATTTTTTTGAGTGGAAATGTTTACTCTGTACCATTATATATTGGATACTTATAATCACTTTTGATTTTTATAAGCTCTGACAACTTGAGCTTGCCCTAAGTCTCAGAGAAGTCTTTGAACTTAAACTTTTGGGCAATCTTGAACTGTTGAGATTATGGGGACTCTTGGAAATGGACAAAATGTATTTAGCATTGTGAGATGAGTGTGAGCTTTTGGGGGCGAGGGACAGAATGTTATGGATGTGAGTTATCCCCCAAAGCTCACATGTAAGACAATGCAAAAAGATTCAGAGAGGAAATGATTGGGTTTTGAGAGTCTTAACACAATCAGCGAATCAATCACCTGATGGGATTAATTAAGTAGTAACTGAAGGCAGGTAGGGTATGGCTGGAGGAGGTGGAGTATTGGCGGTATGGCTTTTGGGTATATATTTTGTATCTGGAGGGTGGAGTCAGTCTCTCTCTCTCTCTCTCTCTCTCTCTCTCTCTCTCTCTCACCCTCCCTCCCCTCCCTCTCCCTCTCCCTCTCCCTCTCCCTCCCTTCCTCCCTCCCTCCTTCCCTCTCCCTCTCCATTTTCTTCCCTCCCTCCCTCTTTCTCCCTGTCTCTCCCTGCTGCCTGATCTTCATGTGAGCTGCTTCCCTCCAGCACACTCTTCTGCCATGATGTTCAGCCTCACCTCCAGCCCTGAGGAATGGAGCCTGCTGTTGATGGATTGAGACCTCTGAAACCGTGAGCCCAAATAAATTTTCCTTCTCTATGATTGTTCGTGTCAAGTCTTTTAATCCCAGCAATGAAAAGGCTGAATAAAATATATGGCAGGTTAAAGAACTCTATACAGTGATATGGGATCACAGAGGAGGGGTGCCTGATGTAGTCTAATGAGGTCACAAATGGCTTCCTGAAGAAATAACAACTCAGTTAAGTTTTGAAGTTTCAGTGAAGGTTGGTCATGGGTAGAGAAAATATTCTAGGCTAAGAGGTCAGCATTAGTGGAGGAATAGAAGTGTGAGTCAACATGGTATATTTCTAGAATTGCTAAAGCATTATTTGCCAAGGTGAAAATATCATGAATGATGACTGGAGACAATTCAGATCACTGAGGATATAAACTTTGCCTTATATATCCTTAGTTCCAGAACATTACTGAATCATTCAAATCACACAAGGACCTTCAACATTTTCTTAATCAGCTAAGCCTGATAATCACATCTGGAGGCAATAGGAAGCCATTGGAAGATTGATAACAAAGGTTGGAAATAGGTTGCCATATTGGATTATTCTGATGGTAATCTACATAGAGGTGGGTATGTTTGAGAGGAATGCTACTGAAGGTAGAGAAACCATTTAGGAAGTTGTTCAATATATCTTGAGATGCAGTTAGACTAAATAAGGCAATAAATCAGTGAGGATGGAAAGTAAGAGGTGGATGCAAAGATATTGCAAAGCAATGAAATCCTTATGATGCTGTGGGTAAGGTCAGTAAATGAGATAAGTGTCTACAATAATTCTCAAGGTTTCTGGTATGGCTACCTGAATAGAGGGTAGTACTTCTAACCAAGATCAGGATAATGGCAAACAAGAGATAAATTATCTTGGAGCCTTCAGAATTTAAGGTGTTGTGGGACATACAGGTGGGACAGTGCCTCTTTTCTTTCAGAAGTCTAGAAAGTGTGTGGGCTGGAAACACAGGTGTGAGTTCCTCTGTATGGCAGTTTAAACCCACAGAATAACAGAGATCTCTCAGGTAGGGTAAGTAGAGAAAGAAACTTCAGTTATTTTACCCTTTTCCACCTTCAAGGACTGTTCTCCAGGAGAAGAAGCAACATTTTTTCTTCCTCCTTCCTCCCTCCCTCCCTTCCCCCCCCTCTGAGGCAAGGTGGGGTAGTGAAAATAGCATAAAAGGTAGAGTTAGAGAACTTGGCTCCAGCTTTACCCTTGCCACTTACTACTAACCAACTCTAAGCAGTTTCTGTGCCTCTCTCAGCCTCTGTGTTTTCATCCATAAAGCAAACATAGCAAAAATAACTGCTTCATAGGATTAGTGAGATGGTCCAATGAGAACATGTATGTGAAAAGTGCCACATAAATAACCATAGAAACACTGTAGGTTTTTTCCTCAAGAAACTTGGACCAATCTGTAAGAATTACAGGGAGACAGAATTTGGCCCAATGAAGAAAAGACTATCTAATGCTCGGTTGTTGGATGATCAGGAAGAGGATTTAGATATGGGATGATCTGAGGCTCTGCAGGTCTCTAACCAGAAGCTGGGTTACTGGGGGTTTTCTGCTAGGGGTTGATTCACACTGCATGACCTCCAAGCTCCCATTCATGGCTCAGATAGCATTTGAGTTACTAGGATACTTCTTTACCCATTTTCTGAAATTGTTTACTTCAATAAGATTTTTATTAATTGTAGAAGTAATAGAGATACATGTAGTTTTTCTTTTAAATTTCTTAAAACACTGGACATTTTAGTTCCTAATTAGAGAGTTGATTTTTAAACCCACAATAATGGGGCAAATGCTTCAAGTCTTACTACATCAAGTATTTATAGACATTTTCTAAAGGCTCTTAAATGAAGATGCAGTGGATGTGCAAATGGGAGAGTCTGTGGAATGCAGTTAGGCCTCTAACAGACAAATGGAAGAGATGGTCATTCTGTTGTTATAACAATGCTGAATTATAGATTATTTTAACATAATCATTTTTATTATTTTAAGCAGAAATGATATTATAAGCAGCTAACAAAATATTGCCAAGCAGAGATTTTGATTGATGTTTCAAATGAGTAGGAGAAGACCATTTGAAATCAGCACTCTAATTATTTATATGCAAATGAATGTTAGCTTGGAAAGTTTGTTCTCTGAACTGGGTTAAACATCCCCTAGGAGCTCATGTTTATACTCTTAATTTACTCAAAAAAATATTGTTGCTGTTGTTTTAACAGACTGAAGAAAAGTAAAATTCGCCAGCCCATGATTGAATTATCACAAATTTTAAAATGGTATGGATTGAATTATATTTTTCTCTATTTATTTAAATGCCAGTTATTGTCTATACTCCTTTGCTAAATGAGGCTGAATTTTCTTACTTCTCTATTCAGAGATTATTTCTCTAAATGAAATATCTCCACTCATGCCATTGATGAGGAATTATCTTTAAGATTATTGAGGTGACTTATTGGCTCTTTTTAAAAATCATAACAATTTCCCCTATTAATAGTAATTTCATTCCTTGAAAATATTCTACTGGGGAAAATTTACTGTAAACAATATAGAGGTGAACAATTTTGAAAAGGTAAGATAAGAAAATGCATTTCATTCCTGATTTTGGGTGGAACCTAATTTCATTTTTCTGATGATTTAGTAGGCCCTTCAAGACCTTTGCAAGACCTGTTCAATATTTGATTATCTTTTCCCACTGAACTGTATCTCTGACAAGGAGTAGTTGATAGAAACTTCTAGTTGATATTTTTCTTTTAATACACTCTACTCTCATGTATATGTTTTTATTTTTTTAATTTTATTTATTTATTAGGTGTAGATGGACACAACACCTTTATTTATTTTAGAGAGAGAGAGAGAATTTTAATATTTATTTTTTAGTTTTTTGGCGATACAACATCTTTGTTTGTATGTGGTGCTGAGGATCGAACCCGGGCCACACGCATGCCAGGCAAGCGTGCTACCGCTTGAGCCACATTCCCAGCCCTCTAGTTGATATTTTGAAAGAGTAAAAATATCAGCCTGCTCTTACTTCCCCCACCTCACTTGTTATCCCTGGTCCTTATCCACAGGAACTGATGTACCAAGAGAGAGGGGATATTCTGGCTGCAGCCTGGATTTTGAATCCTGGAATTATTGAGCAAAGTGGGGCAGAAGTAGCATGGAAGATTCAAGGACAGGAACTATTGAGAGAAAAAGTTGGGAGGGAGTAAGAAAGAGCAAGAATCTATGAAGAAACCAAAGGGAGAAGCTTAGGAGTGTTAGATCTTGACCCAAATCACAGGAAATTGTGTCAGGGTTAGGGATAACAGATACAAGGAACAATGGGGCATAGTTCAAGTTTAAGGCTACCCAACCCTGCTTAGATCATGAAATACAACCTCTTTCTGGGCTTCTCAGTGTCTCTGTTAATGCAGCAAGTGGCTAAGCTTTGATCTGGCCCACAGGGAGGTTGAGAAACTCAGTCTGTCCCATAAAAGCCTTGAAGTGTTTGTTAACTTATAACCTCACACATCTTCTTATATTAGCAAATTACTCTATAAAACTCATTGCCTGGACTTTTTCTAGCAGCATGACTCTTGGGGTGATAGAGTATGCTAGAAAAGAGCCCTGCCTGGGAGTGGGGTGAGTAAGAAGCTTGGGTGTTAGTAAGTGCCCTGCCACATATTGGCATTGAAATATTAGAACCTCCATTTCTTTACATATAAGATATCCTAGAGGCACCAATATATAGTACACTCATCAGTTGTGAGTTCTAAGCATAAAAATAATTCTGTGACTTTGGATATTTGATTTGTTTATCCTGAGACAAATAAATATACCCTAAGCAATATATTTGAGTGGAACCTAAAAGAACTCTGAGAGTCAAAATCAAATATTTCCCTAGCTTGTTTATCAGAGCCAAGGGTGTTGGAGATGCTCAAATTTTTAGCATTTGAGGAAATGGCAGGAAGCAAACTGAACAGGTTTGAACAGTTGTGCTCCTGAGCCTCTGCAGATGTGATAGCTTGCACGCTGGTATTAGACCAGAGGTTTGCTATGTTCCTGGGACTCTGATGAAGCAAATAGACCCCTTGTGATGCATGCACCACCAACAAGCAGGAAACCTTTTGTCTTTTGCCAAAATCACATATGGCTCATTTGCTGAGGGCTCCAATAAGATTAAATACCTCTTCTGAACAGCCCATCCTGTTGGTTCTGTCAATGTGGGACAAAAGACATAAGGGCTTCAATTGGACTTTAAAATGTTCATTTTAAAAAAGCTTTTAATTATAAACATATAACCTTAATATAAAAATTACTATAAGTAGGCTACTCATTTCTAAATAGTTTAATAAACAAGAAACTAAAAAAAAATAGCTGATAAGGGCTGGTGAGTTCATTTGCATGGTGTCCAACACTCAAGTTGTAATACTACAACACTACAGTTTTCAGCCAAGTTACAAGCACAACAAATTAACACAATTTGTTAATTTCCTTTTTAATTGCACTACAAACAGTAGTACTTCTGTCTTTTGGCTTCTTGACACCAGGATTCATCTTAAAAGCAGAAAGACTATAATATAGCTCAATTTATGTCTATAACAAATAAAGCTTGTTTTAATTTTCCTCACCCAGTTAGCCAAGATTTGGACATTAATTATTCAACTGATACAACTTAAACATCTCAGTTAAAATACACACTGCTGGTCAGAAATTGTTCAACTCCTAGCACACATTTGTTTGCCTATAAGGGATAAATACTTAGAACTGTTAATGGGTAAACTTGATCTTTCCATGCAGTGAAATCAAAAGAACTCATGGTGAACATACAAAGGATGGGGGACTAATTATTACTGAGATGCAGGTAAGTGTTTCTTAGGCATTTTAGCTATCATGCTGTGGAATAATTGTGAACCCACCAGGAAGGAATTGCAAAACACAACCTACTTATCCTTTCCCCAATGGCTATATAGATTTTTTTTTCTATCCTGCAGTTTGTGCTAACTCTCTATTTAATCATTAGACAAAATGTTATTTTAAGTATTGCTTCCTCAATAACAGTGTTGCTGAAACCCTATAGATTGGTGATTTTGCCCAGAGTGAGGCTTCAATATGCTAGCATTATTTGAGGTAATCAGAATTTTAGTAATGGAATACAGAGCTCTAGCAATTTTATTTAAAGTTTTGCTTAAGTTAATATTACATCTGACTAATGTAACCATCTGTATCCAGCCCAATCAGTGACAACATAAAATTGTTAAACACCATTTCACAGGCATCGAGTGCTTTGACTTTGGTATAATTGTATTATCATGCCTTATTGTAGTACTTTATTACTATCATTTAAATATAAGCAACTGTAGCAGCAAATATTCTAGGCATATCACAGAAATCAAGGTAGTGTGTTTTCCAGCTTTGTGAAGAAATTCTTCCTGCTTATAAGGCCTTACATGGTATGTTCCCTTGTTCAGGAATGTCCTTCAAATATGGGCTTACAAGCCTTTTCATAGATAAGTATAAGTAAAGGAAAGGGGACAGGAGTTGGGAGGAGGAGAGGGAAAAGGGAAGTGCTGGGAATTAAATTAGAGTAAATTATATGTCATGCTTTTAAAATTATGTCAAAATGAGCCCCAATATTATGTATAGCTAAAAAGAACTAATACAAAAAATAAAGTCAAATATGCACTAAAATAAATAAATAAATAAATAAAGGTGAAAAGCCTTTTCATAGAAGTTCCCCTTTCAGCCTCTAGCATAACCAAATATTTGCTGAACATTTCTACCTGGTAACCCTCCAGACATTTCACAGTTGACATTCCAATTTAAAACATATCCTCTTACCTCTCAGAGTCATAGTTTGGATAATGACACCATCATGCTTGCTATCACCCAACTAAGAGACTTGGCATTCAATCTCCCCTTCCCTTCTACTGGAATTCAACATAAGGTTTTGACAATGTGTCCTGAATGTCTCTTGGATTTGTCCTTTCCTTTCTGTCTCCATGGACATGGCCTTGGGTCAGCTACTCATAATCTCTTATCTAGACTACTGTGAGTACTTCCTCCTCTTCTCTGCCTCCCTGAACTTATTCTCTAAAGACCACTTGCCTCCCCTTAAACAAGAAAATATTATTCTCTTTCCCTTGGACCAGAAGTCAGTAAGGGCTGGCATTGTGCAGAAGTAGCTGGAACCTTACTGAGTAAGAGATATTCAAAGATTGCAGGCTTATGATTTCTTCAAGATTTATTTCCTTTTTGTTTTTCTGCAGTGATTCCAACAGAATAAGTTATTAAGATGCTTTGAGCTTCTGAACGAAAGCACAGAATCATGCCAGCAGGAACAACATAAAGGTTTCCTTTCTTTATTTTCCTCTAGCATCTATCTGTGATGGATGATGTGACCATGAATCTTCACTTAAATATGGAATCCTAAAATATCATAAAAATCCCAGAGCGTCAAAGCTGGACAAAGGCTGTCTGGATATTATGTCTGGGGCTGAGAGAAGGGAAGGGCTTTATTTAACATCAGAGTGAGTTAGCTACAGAATTAGGACTCGGACCCTGTTCTTTGTACTCCTTAATTTATCATGGGGCTTCATTTGGATGTATTATCAAAACATTTGGCAGCTCTGTGACCCACTCCCCATGTCACTGTGGCATGACTTACTTCCCTCATCAGATCAGTTTTTGCTTCTCTTGTGTCTGAGTGCTAATCAGAGAGATTAGGGAGAAGTCTGACCTTAATAAAGCAATATATGCTCAAGTGGTGATTTTTCAAATGAGGCACCTAGAAGCACCAGGGATTTCTTGGAATCGCCTTGGGGACCTCTTGTATGTATTTTCAAGCTCCAGTACCACCAAATTGCATTCCTTCTCTTCAACCTCCTAGCTCTGTCCCATTGGGATTCTAAGTGACTAGGATCCTGAGCTGCCAACCTTATTTCAACCAGACAACCATGATTTTATGTTCTATGTGGGCTTGTACTATCACTGGATTTAAAAAAAGTGATTACATGAGATAAAAGTTTTGAAAACTATTGTGCCTCAAGAATGAATTTTATGGTTGGTTACCTAGATGAATATTCCAATTAAACAATATTTTTTGGTTTTTTGTTTTTTACCTTTTCCTTACAATAATAAAAAGACTGGAGAAATCCAGGTTTGGTAATTAGACTATATAGAATGTCTGTGACTAGCCTAAGGCTGGAGTTTTATGGATTTTTGTCTATGTATTAGTATGGGTAGGCCAGGTCCACATAAAGGGTCCTACACTCACATGCAGATCAGGAAGTACAAGAGATGGCTTGATGGAAGGTGTATTGTCATTAAGAATCTAGATCTTCTTTCCAGCCTACTTGAATTTTAAATCTTCAGTCTTTGATGCTGACAGATGCTAAACAAGATGGAATGTATTTCTGAGGTCCAGACTTTGTTGCAGATAGTATACAGCATGTGACAGTCCATAGAAAGGAACAATCAATATTCAAAATTGATGATATATAGCATTGTAAAGAGTTTGAGGGGGGGTGTAATCTTCTAGTTTCAGGTATAAAGGGTGATGATGGGTGAGAGGAAGGGGTTAGAAACAGGAACAAATGATTATACTCCACTTGATTGTTTTCCTTTGTTGCCCACTGCTGGTTGGCAAACCTCTGATACTCCTCCTTGGCAAGAAGAAAGGCCCTTCCTAACTTTGGTGGCCTGGGTCAAGGGTGCAAAATACAAGCTCACTACAAATTGCATCCCTTCTCTTCAACCTCTTAGCTCTGTCCCTTACCCTAAGGGCTCGAAGACACTAGTCTTGTTTCTAAAAATGTAGACCTGGGCCCAGAAAATCCAGCATTACCTATGAGCATGTTAGAACTGCAGACTCCGAAACACACCTCTAGGTCTGCTGAATCAGGACTTGGATTCTAACATTATGCTAGGTAATTCATATGCTTTTTAAATTATCAGAAGCACCATCATAGCCCACATATTCAAGCTCCAGTACCATCAGCTGGAAGAGCAGTAGCTGCCCTGTGGCCATCCCTTTGTTACTCCTTAGGGTAAGATGGTTAGTCCATCCTTAGTAAGGCAGAAATAGAGAAGAGGATCACACAGTCTGAATGCAGAATTGGGGCACATGAGCAGGGAATTTCAAGTCCTAGGTATTCTGAGAATAAACCAGAAGAGGGGAGTATGGATTTTGCTCAGTGATTTTCCTTGATCCTGTGAACTCCTTGCTTGTTGAGAAGCCTTATGGCTGAAGCAGGGCCAGAGCAAGCCCTATAAACTGTGAGGCTTAAGACATGGATTTGGATGTTGTGGTCTATGAGTGACACTCTTAAAAAGTATCCTAAATGTCCATGGGGCTGGGGGGTTTGTTGGGAGTTGTTCTTAGCTCCTCGAGGTACAGGCTGGCTGCCAGTGCCTTGGTGGCTCTTTGGAATGTGGGGAAGTTGTGGTGGTGGGACAATTACTGCTTTAAGAGGGAATTAAATTTGGATGTTATAGGCAAACTCTTTAGTAACTAGAGAGGAACATTTATTATTGACTTACTTGTAGAAGGTGTACTCTGAAGGCATTTCCTTCAGAAATGGATTAGCCTAGCTATTAGCCTCCATCAGGAAATAGGTAAATGTTGGTGTGGACACTTTGAACAACTTTCTCCAAATCTAGGATACAAGTAGTTTTTCCTTTGTAAATTAAAAGCAATGCCTGGTGTTGTTGGAGTGGGTGGCTGTTGGAAGGGCAAAGTATGCCATTTTGTGTCCACCACTTACCACCTGGATCATCAATGCCATGTCTGTGGGACAGAAGCAGGTCTGAAATGATGCCCAATAGATTGTTGTCTCAGCTGTCACATATCAGCTTCTTCACTTTTAAATGTGTCTAACAGTTCTTGTCCTGTGTACCTGGCAAAGGTGTTATATGACTTTGGTGCAATAATGGATATAAGATGCTTTATAGGAGCTGGGGCTGTGGCTCAGTGGTAGAGAGCTTGCCTAGCATGTGTGAAGCACTGGGTTCAATCCTAAGCACCACATAAAAAATAAATAAAATAAAGATATTGTGTCCATATACAACTGAAAAAATATTTAAAAAGAGGCTTTATTACTTAAATCAATGACAGCCTAGATAAAAATTAATAAACTTTCTTATGTTTTAAAAAAAGATGCTTTACAACCTGTCAAGTGAGACTCACATGAGGAAATGATGATCATTCTACCATTTGTTGTCTTTATTTTGTGAGTATACCTTCTTCTGTGCTTTAGTTTTACATTTAGGTTGTCCTCTCCTCAGCATTGCAGCTTTTGGGTCTCAGCAAAACCCAAGAGTCTGTGTAAAGCCATCCCTTCCCCACTGTCTGACACCTTCCAGCCCCTCCCATGCAGATACACTGCTGTGATTCTCGTTTTTGAGTTCCACAGGCAAGGGGAGGATGTGGGATTTTATATTGGGAAACATTTCTAAAGAGACAAATAATCGCCTCTGGAAAGAAACTTCCTTTCTGTTCCAAAAATTCGTATTTGCTGGTTTAAATTGATGTGACTTTATTTTTTGGCTACAATTCTACAGTGTTCCACTGAGCAGTAATTATTCCTTTGGTGTTACAGGAGTTTACTGAGAGAAAGGAAGTAAATCTAAGAGAGTGAATCCATCTGGTACATATGTTGAGGCTCTCTCTGAGGCCACTGACACTGAAATATTAATGCTAGATTCTTATCTGCTGGTATCATTGAGATATTGATATAATGTGAGCTAGTGCCATGGGTTGCTGAACCAAAAGCTGAATTCCATTTCCTTACATGGCACTGGATGCCCCACACAATGGATTGATGACCTTCTAGGCAAAACACAATGGTTAGATCCTATATTTTAGTCTTGCCACTTAATTGTTAGACCCTTACTGATCAAATGTATATAATAGAGGTCAGCAGCTGAAAGATCCAGTACCTCCTTGTACCTGAAGTATCAGGAACTAAGCTGGTAGGACAGAAGTTCACCACTCCATCCAGTAGGTGACTAATTCTATGTCTGAGACTTCAGGTATTAAGTACCCCTGAAGAGCCTCTCAGGGAAGCTCACTAATTTGTAACCTTCCTTTTTACATTATGATGAAGACAGGATGTGCTCTAGGACCCTACTGATAACTACCCTATTTGGTTGGGGCTCTGGCATCCAGCCTAGCATTTACTAGGCCTTTCCCTGGGTTGTGAACTTTGTCTATATCACTGCCACCTAGCTTTCAGTCCAACTAAAATCTTTTGGAAACAGTGCTGCCACCTGCCTTATAATTAGTATTACCACTGCACCAGGTCTTAACCTTGTTACCTGAAATAACTTGTATTTGTCATGGTTTTTTGATCTTTGATATTTGGATGCTCTATCAGCCCCTTTAGGAACAACTCTGAAGGTATTGGATTTCTGACTCTGCTTTGAGATGTGCTCATTCTCCTTTAATTGCTTTCCTGGCATTGAAGTCTTGAGAGTCCCCATTATTACTATACAAATTTGCCTGCAAAGTACAGAAAATTACCTACTTTATGCTGTAGTCCAGTTACACAGTCATGATAACCTGTGGATATTTCACTGTTCACTTGTGGTTGAACTCAAGAGTTCCTGCCTCACTTCTATAGAAAGTATTAACCAAAGAGGCCACAAGGGATTTGCCAGTCTCCTATGAAATAAATACTATGAGATACCAAACAGTTTACTGTCCAGATTTATTAGCAAAATCTGACTGCTTTTAGCTTTTAGGCATTTTTTTTCTTTTTCCTCTGTAGTCCAGTATAAAAGAGACTCTCCAGGGAAAATTGTCATTAGGAGGAATTCAGAGCTGCCGTATGTCATTGGTACATGGCAAAGGAGAAGCCACCAAAGGATTACTACAATTTTCAAAAAAAAAAAAAAAAAGCTATTAGAGAAGGTCATTGATTATTTTCTAAATAACTTCTACCTTTCTCACAGGATATTGTGATCACTAAAGGGATACTGTCATATATCTTTTTAAAAATAGTTTTCTCCTTTTTGTTTTGTTAATATTCAATTTGCCCAGATTACTCTTAAATTTTTTCCATATTTTATTGGTACATTATAATTGTACATAATTTTGGGATTTGTTGTCAAATATTTCTACATGCACATAATGTAACAATATAATTTGACCAATATTATTCCCTAGTATTTCCCCTTTCCCTTACCTACTCCTTCCCCTTGATCCCTTTCCTGTACTTTACTGATCTTTTGATTTTCATGAAAGCCCTCCATCAACTTTCTTCCCCACCACCAGGTCTCTCTTTAGAGAGCGAAAGTGATATTTCTTTCCTTACCTCTAAGATTCATCCTTGTCCTTCTGGCAAAGGGATTTGAACGGCTACAGCTGCTGCCAGCTGGAAGCTAGGTTTATTTCAAAGTCTTTGGGTAGGCCAGACAAATCCAAGTATACACATCATCAATGCCCATTACCAACTTGTTGTCCCTCCCTCCTATACTTCTTATTCTACCCCTACAGCCCACTGCTTTCTATATAGGAGTGGAGGTGTTGTTTTTTCTTTCTGAACTCCAGGAGTGTTTAAAGGGATGTCAGAAGACTTTTTGATGCCATTTAAAGTAGAGCAACATTTAATCTATCTATTAACCAGTCCTCCATATATAGATTACCCACAGCATACCTAATTTTAAAATTCTTAATGGTATCCATTTTGTTTAAGCCCTCAAACCAATTAATGGGGGGGGGAGTAATATAACATTACTGCCTTATGAGTGTAGTAATTGATTGTTTAGTAGGCTCCAGCACCATCCTTTAGTGGCGCTTCACTCCACTTGTGTTAATGGATAAAGGTATTTTTCATTTTCTCTTACTCTGTATTCATTTCAACACAGTGACTCATTAATTAAGAACAATTGGCTATGTTCTCTTGCCACATTTCTAATTTTTCAATGCTCATCTGAGAAACAGAATCCTATCTAGAGCAAAGCAATTTGCTTCAGGCTCAGAACACATGGAATGCCTAGAACCATACAATGTAATTTTGCTTCAGAGATGGAAAACTTCCATGGGCTCTTGAAGACTTCTGAACATGTAAAAGAAATGTTTTGAGAAGTGAGGTTTCTTCCTTTTTTAAGGATGGGATGTAAGATCATCTCAGTCTAATTCTTTGCTTTTTTTCGTTTTTTAGCTCATAGTAGGGAATGTAATCCTTGGCATTGGCCATTTGAAGCATCATGTGGAGTGGCATTCTTCAATTGGTGCGTTTGTTACTTTAGAAATCAGAAAATGTTTTAGTGGCTATGAAAATTTATTCAGTATATATTTATTAAGTACCTCATATGAGCTAGGTGCTTTGCTGGATGCTAGGGGAGGCACAAATGAGACAGACACATTCCCAGCTCTTGGGTTGTCTCACAGTATATTGGGAGAGATACTGTTATGATTTGGATCTGGAATGTCCCCCCATAGTTCATGTGTTGAAGACTTGGTCCCCAGCTGATGGTACTATTGGGAGGTGGTTGAAACTTTAAAAATTGGAGCTTAGTTGGAGGAATTAGGTCATAGGAGCATAACTTTGAAGGGTATATGGGGACCTACTTCTTCTTTCTTCTTTGCTTCCCTGATACCATGAAATGACCAACTTTTCTTTACTATATACTTCCATCATGCTGGACTGACTCACTCTAGGCCCAAAGCCACTAGGCTAAACTATCATGGACTGAAACCTCTGAAAAAAAATGAACAGAATAAACCTTTCTTATAGAAAGTTGACTAATAACACACACAGAGAGAGATTAATAACTACCTCTTTGCAAGGAGCTAGATTAAAAAACTCCAGGTCAAGGCATTTGCATGAGCAATGGTTGAGAACAGGTAAATACATGGTTTATTCAAATGATTACAAGTAATGAGATAATGTGGATATTGTCAGGAAGTGATCAGATGCAGAACTGGAAAGTAGATTCAGGCCAGATTTTGAAGAGTTGGGGCAGAAGAGAAAGTTTCTGAAGCTAAAACAGTGATCCTTAGCCTTAGAGATGGTGTGAGTCAGAAATAAGAGTATTCAGCATGGATTGAGGCCAGAGGTCTGAATTGTTCTGAGATTTATGTAATATATATTCAGCATAGGGAAGGGAGAGATTACCTGGTTTGGAGGAGGATTGGAAAGGAGAGCAGAGCTGGAGAGTTTTACAGCAGCTCTTGTGTCAAAATAATATAATTTGATTTCATTATTCTCTTGAAATATTGTAATATCCCAGAACATACAAAGATCCATTTTCAAGAGTAAATATGAACAACTCAAGTCCAATTTAGATATAAAGGACAAATTTGGTTTATTTTTGTGATTCAGTTTTATTAGCAGAGATGATCAAATGATGATTAAGATCATAAGAGCAGTCAGAGGTCAAGCCATTTAAGAGTATACTGAGCAATGTAGCCAGGAGAGTTTTATTGCAGTATACCTTCATCCTAACATATATATCAATGCCCTCTGGTCCATAGCCACTCTGCTATCCTTGTCCCCAATCCACCATATTCCAAATGGGTGTCATGGTTATAACAGGGCATGAATGGATTGGTATAGTAGTCCATGTGGAAACAAAGTTTTTACTAGAGGTCCTTTCTCCTGGTGGTGTTTCTGTAGTGCTTTTATGATTGACAAAATGGGCTGCACCATGAGTCATCATTCATTTTGTAGCATCTGTATGTGAATCTGCTATGAGATGATTGAGTTCTTCTTAGACTACACTTCCTCATTTGTTATTGTACTACAGGAGATATTACTCTTCTCAAGAAAGACAACACACTTCCTTCCAACCATGAAAAGATAAACTGTCTAAGTAAGAAAAAATTCTGGAATGAGTTATCAATGGACTGTTATCCTATTGTAAACAAGCTACTATTGAAAGATTCTTTTTTGCTCAACCCTTGAACAAATGTGTTTTCTTGGATTTAAGGTGATTTTTTATATTACAATCTCCAAATCCTTCTCATATACTGGTGCAAAGTATTCAAGATTTCTTTATATAAAAACTCTTCATTCATCCATTCACACTGTGTTTTATCATTGTTCTTTTCAGATTATTGTACTGAAGGTAAAAGTCCCACAAAATAACGAGAGTTAGCCTTTAATCTGGAGGGACATATTTCAAGGGTCTGGTGGTAAAACAAAACAAAACAAAATGAAAAAGGCTCTGCTTCTTCATTATGAATCCTGAGCATTTATGAAGAAATTCATATGAAAACCCTGTTGCTACCAATGTCTTGTTCCTAGAATATGCATATATAGAATGGTTTGAATTATTTTTAACAAAGTAGTAGTCTAAATACTGTTTTAATTGAACTTATAAGAACACCAAAAACAATAACAATCAGGTCAGTAGTGCTTTCTCCTAATCCTGTTCTTGTGGAGTAACTGCTTTTTAACTGTTTTTTTTTTTTTTAAAGGATCCAATCTTAGCTATTTTAAACCAGTTATCCCTTTTCACTTAGCTCTTCTCTGAAGACATTCAAATTCTGCAACCAACTTTCACTAGCCTAAATCATTAATGATCACAAAGTATTAAGTGATTCTTCACATTAAGTAAATTTGAGAAACACCTCCATAGGCTGATACATTCATTATTTTGTTATTAATGTCATAATCATGCTCAGCAAATATCTAATATAATACAGAGACAGTTGACTATACTTGGTCAGTAGGTATGGTCTTTTTCTTTTCTAATTTTATTTTCTTTTAATTTTTTTGTTTTTTAAATTAAAAGAAATTCCACAATCTTTATAATTTGATAGCAATATTTAGAATACACACCATTGTCTAGAAAACCTTAAAGGTATAATTTTTTTTTATTTTACCTGAGTAGATGAAATGACTTTAAATATTGCTTAACAGGCTCAAATGAAAAACACATCATGATTTAGAAGAGGTGGAAATGCTTTTATCATTAATTTTACTTGGTAACCAGAAACTGACATGTAGATGGATTCTTTAAGAAAAAAAATATTTTTTTCCCATTCTGTGGGTTCTCTCTTCATGATCCTGATTGTTTCTTTGGGTGTGAAGAAACTTTTTAGTTTGATGCCATCCCATTAATTGATTTTTTTAAATTTTATTACTTGTGCTTTAGGAGTCTTGTTCAGGAAGTCAGTTCCTGTATCAATATGTTGAAGTGTTGGGGCTCCCTTTTCTTCTGGTAGGTGCAGACTTAGAAAATCTTTGCCACCTGCACCTCAGATAGGGTGTTAATTTCCAGGATACACAAAGAACTCTCAAAGAATTCAAAAAGCTTAACACCAAAAAACTGAATAAATGTGCAAAGGAACTGAACAGGTACTTCACAGAAGAAATATGAATGGTCAACAGATATATGAAAAAGGGGTTCAACATCTCTAGTGATTAGAGAAATGCAAATTAAAACTACACTGAAATTCCATCTCATTGCAGTCAGAATGGCAACTATCAAGAATACAAGTAACAATAAATGTTGGTGAGGATGATCAGGAAAAAGGTTCACTCATATAATGCTGATGGGAGTGCAAATTGGAGAAACCATTCTCCAAAGCAGTGTGGAGAATCCTAAAGCAAAAATTAGGAATGGAACCAACATTTGACCCAATTATCCCACTCCTCAGTTTATACTCAAAGGACTTAAAATCAGCATACTACAGTGACACAGCTACATTAACGTTTATAGCAGCTCAATTCACGATAGTTAAGCTGTAGAATCAATCTTGGTGCCCTTCAACAGATGAACGGATAAAGAAAATGTGGTATATACACAATGGAATATTACTCAGCCATGAAGGAGAATAAAATTAGGGCATTTGCAGGTAAATGCGTGGAACTGGACAACATTACACTACGTGAAATAAGCCAGTCCCAAGAAAAAAAAGGCCAAATATTTTCACTGATATGGGGAAACTAAACCACAATAAAGGGTTGGGGGACAGGAAGAAGAGAAGTTCAGAAGATTAGACAAAGGGAAAGAAAAGAAAGGGAGGGGAATAGGAAAAGGAAAGACAGATTAAATCTAACATAATTTCCCTATATACACATATGAAAATGCCTAAGTGAATCCCACCACTGTGCTTACCCACAAGAGTGGGGTTCTAATTAGAATAAGATATATCCCATGCTTGTATAATTTTATCAAAATAGATTTTGTTGTCATGTATAACTAGGAAGCATCAAAAAAAGAGACAAGAGCAACAAATTTCAAAGCAAAGAGAAGATGAACCCTTCATGTCACAGAAAATATTTGCTTATTCAACTAGATGTTCAACTGATGTTAAATATTAACATATTTAGATATGAGGGTCCCCCAAAAGCTCATGTGAGAGACACTGCAAGAGACAGCGTTAAATATTAACATCAGTGCCTGGAAAACACTTCAATTAACTTTTTTGTAAATTTTATGTTTGTTTCTATTAATGCGTTATAGTTATGCACATTAGTTGGATGCATTTTGATATATTCACGCATGCATGGAATATAATTTGTTCCATTTTAATCCTTAGTACTTCCACTTTCCCTCCCCTCTTCCCACTCCTTTTTTCCACTTCCTCTACTTTATTCTCCCTACTATTTATTTGTTGTTTTTTAATCAGTGCTTTATAGATACAATAAAGGTGGAATTCACTCTGGTATATTCATATATGTACATAGAGCAATTTGGTCAATTTTATCCCAAAGTTCCTCACTTTTCCCTTTCCTCCTCCCTCCCCCTTAATACCTCTTCTCTTTCACTAAATTGCCTTTTATATTCATGGGACCTCCCCACTTTTTAAAATTCCTTTATTTATCTGCAGCTTCCACATATGAGATAAAACATTCAACATTTGAATTTCTCAGTCTGGCTTATTTCACTTAGCATGATTTTCTCCAGTTCCAAACGTTTACAAACAAATGCCATAATTTTATTCTTTATGGCTGAGTAAACTTCTATTGTGTATATATAACACATGTCAATTATCAGTTTATCTGTTGATGGGCATATGGACTGGTTCCATAACTTGGCTATTGTGAATTGAGCTGCTGTAAACATCAAGATATATTGTGGTTTAGATATGAGGGTCTCCCAAAAGCTCATGTGAGAGACAATACAAGAAAGTGTAGAGGTGAAATGATTAGGTTTGAGAGCCTTAACTTAATCAGTTAATTGATCCACTTGAGTGGATTAGCTAGGTTGCAATTATGGGCATTAATCCATTTGAAAGGATTAACCAGTAGTAACTGCAGGCAAAGTAGGGTGTGGCTGAAGGAGTTTGAGTCTTTCATTTTCAGGATTTCTGTTTGGTTCACTTTTAAAATCTTTATCTCTTTGCTGAAATATTCTTTCAATTCCTGTATTTTCTCTTTAAGTTTATTCCTTACATCCTCTTTTAGTTAATTTAACTGTGAACTTTCTAAATTCTTTATCTCACATTTCCTTCATTGTGGTGTTGATGGGATCAGTTGTTTAAGTGTTGTGGGATTTTTGAGATATTTTTTCATGTTATTTGTATTTCTGTGTATGTGTTGGGATAATTGTCTCTTCTTTTATGCAAGGGACTATTTAGTGAGCTTCTCTCAGATGCCTTTGGCTGGGTAAATATCTACATATTGATTGTCCTACTCAACATGTACTCATTGCTATGGCAAGTATCCAGCACCACTTTGAGATAAGATACTAAACCCTATTAACTGAAATCATTTGAGAGCAATGCCATATGCTAATGCACAATAAAAGAAAAGCTTATTGAAAATGTTCTCTAAATTCGTCTACCCAAGTGTAGAATTGAAGTAATGTCTTGAATAGGTTAAGAAATTATTTATTAAAGATAGTAGAATTACTATTAAACTATATGTGGGTTGAAAAGGGGGGAAGAGAAAATTGGATAAAGAAAAAATGAAAGAGAAAAGTGAAAATAATAATATAAAGATAAAAAGAAGAAAATGTGGGAATTTTCTGAAGGAAGCAGGTTTAGAGACAGTACAAGGAGCAAGTATAAACCTGAGGTAGGAGAGCAAAGATAGAATAAATTATTTTTTGGTACTGGGGGATTGAACCCAGGGGCACTTTACCACTGAGCCACATCCCCAGCCATTTTTAATATTTTATTTAGAGACAGGGTCTCCTTGATTTGCTTAGGGCCTCACTAATTTGCTGAGGCTGGCTTTGAACTCACAATCCTCCTGCCTCAGCCTCCCAAGCTGCTGGGATTACAGACATGCGCTACTGGGACCAGCTCTGATTAATATCTTCAATCATTAGAAGAAATATCATCAATTAGGTTGAGGACTTCAATATCAAATAATTGGGGAATATCTATTGATTCAATATGAAAAGTAATGTCTGTAAGATCAAAACTGAGTGTAGAGGTATCAATGGTATTCCACTCTGAGATATTTGAGATGGGGAGGTTTCTTATTGAGTCTTCTTGATTTGGATTTCATTAGGATTGGGGTCTTTTAGGAGATGTCCACTTCTCCTCATTTTACCTCTATGTTTTCCTGGGTGTTTAGTTAGTGATCTCAGCAGCTCACCTCTGACACAATTCTAGGAGGCTCCCTTCAATGTTTGGTGTGTTCAGGTACCTACTTGCTTTCTGATGCATTGCAGGAGATTGTCTGTAATTGTTTATGTCTTAGCCACCGTTACAGTTTGTTAGGGGACTCAATCTTATTTGCCCTCCTGAAAAAATGTTTTGTGTATCCAACACTATCAATTTCAGCATGGTTCACCCATGTATATTTCAGTATATGGGGTGTAGTTAGTCTGAGGGATTGTGGTCTGGTTCAAGTGGTGCTGGATGGCCCATGGGAGGTTTGGGGCTCCTCCATCCTCTTAAGTGTGTTGCAGGTTGGTGGGTCTCTATCTGTGCACGCTGAGCAGTACTTGGTGTCTGGGGATGCTCCTCTGTAAGCCACTCTGTTGGGTGTACTGTGTTGCACACATGCAAAATTTTACACTGCTTGGTGTTATCCTCAGG